>NW_023494803.1:1555143-1897643 GCF_904425465.1 Colossoma macropomum
ACTGCTTTTACTGTGTATGCTATGTTTACTGGGAAACTACTGTGGTGTCAGATTAAATTAAACTGCTTATTGCCACATACCACTTCACCTGAACCCTGCTACATTACACTGACATTAGCAGGCCATAAACATGCCATGGTGAATGTCATATGCTGTTATAAGTTGTCATGCCAGATTTTGTTCATTAACGTATCAGTGACACATTACCGATACTAGTAATTGCTGTGGCAGATGCCATAATGTCCGATACCATGACAGCTTATGTCACATGCTAGGTCCTCCAGGTAGCCGTTATAGCACCTGTCATGACATGACCCCTGTTTAAGACAGCCTATTATAAGAATAGGAACAATCAGATATTTTAATATTTTACTTCAAGTGCTTTGACCAGAATAATGTATTGCAACATGGCACAAGTGTTTTAATGCATTACACCATAGAACTTTTTCTTTTTTAATATTTTTTTGAGATTTTGAATTAAGTATGAATTGACTTTGGAGATATGTCCACTTTGACTGGTCACTGAGTTGTTTGAGGGAACAAAAGGTAATTTCCATCTTTTTAATGGACAACATCTTGAATCATGAATTAAAAATACTGACACGTTTAACTTGGGGGTAAGTGAAAAACCGTGTAAACTGCTTTTTTTCTACTGAACTTCTCCAGAAGTGGAAGCCATCAGAGGGTTAAAACTCACCTGGAGCTGAGCACCTGGATGTGAGGTGCTGCAATGTCAGCTGGCGTGTCCTCCACCGTAGTCACCTTGGTGCTGTTGCCCTTCACACACGCGTACACCGTACAAACCTCCACCTAACAACCCGCATCCAGAAAACAGAGTTTGAGACAGTGCTTTTTCGTGTCTATCACCAGTCCATGACTTACTCTTTCGCAGAATACAAGCTGTTCTGGACAAATACCGGATCAAATGACTTGGTGTTTCAACCTCTTTTGACGTACACCCTGGGTATATTACCTAGTCAGCAAGGGGAATGAAAGACAGTCCAGCCAAATGAAGCTGCTGTGTAACGTTAGCTTGTGAGAGAGTGGGACGGACCTGAATGTCATACACAGTGAAAGGCAGGAGGCCTCCCAGCTCCAGTGATCCGGATGTGTTGTCGGTGGAGCCGTAAAGCTGGTCATCCAGATAGATGGAGTACCGCGTCACAGCTCCGTTAGGAACCAGAGGGGCTGCCCACAACACCCGTACTGATGTGCTGTTGAGGGTCACTATCTCCGGGGGGAAGATCCCTTCAGGCTCTAGGGTAAAGAGACATAACATATCATCTACTAATTATGTCTTAGAATAAACAGCAATACTGGAATTGGTCTATCATGTGTCATAATCATAAATATTTAACTGTTCAATTCATGTTTTCTCCTTCCAATAATGATCCATAATTCTCAAGTATCTGCTGATACTGAGTGTTCTTCAGTGGTCAGGACCCCCATGGTCCCTCACAGAGCAGGTACTATTTGGGTGGTGGATCATTCTCAGCACTGCAGTAGCTCATCTGCTGCTGCACAGTTTGTGTTGGTCATCCTCTAGTCCTTCATCAGTGCTCACAGGACGCTGCCCACAGGACGCTGTTGGCTGGATATTTTTGATTGGTGGACTATTCTCAGTCCAGCAGTGACACTGAGGTGTTTAAAAACTCCAGCTGCACTGCTGTGTCTGATCCACTCAGACCAGCACAACACACACTAACACACCACCACCACGTCAGTGTTACTACAGTGCTGAGAATGATCCACCACCCAAATAGTACCTGCTCTGTGAGGGTCCATGGGGGTCCTGACCACTGAAGAACAGGGTAAAAGGGGGCTAACAAAGTATCAGAGAAACAGATGGACTACAGTCTGTAACTGTAGAACTACAAAGTGCACCTATATAGTAAGTGGAGCTGATAAAATGGACAATGAGCGTAGAAACAAGGAGGTGGTCAGAATGTTATGGCTGATCGGGGGATTCTAGAATGCTTATTTTCTCCTAGCTTAGTAATGCTACTTTTTTGGATTTTAACAATGTACGTTACACGTAGGTACAGAAGGTAAAATAGTACCCAAAGACATTTTTTTCACTATTTTACCCTTTTCAACATCACATATAAGACTCAGAAACACATGTAGGTTCAAAGAATGTAAATATAAAACACACAAGTCACGATCTTTCTCTCCAATTTCGCATCAAACAGCTGTGAATTTGAATTATGTAGACATTTTGAAAAATGGCTGGAATTCCCCTTTAAACTCGCATTAAAATGTTCCCACCGTCACATCATATTAACCTTACACAAGCCCCTTTTCGCACAGTTTAGCTTTCGCTTTGGTTCCTTAACCTCTCTCTGGCTTTCTCGCCCACATCTTAACATAAGCAGACGGCATGCCTCAGAAACACTGCTCCTCCCTGATCGAGGTTATGGGCTCTGTATTGTGCAGCACAGCAGTCCTGCGGCTCCGGCTCTGCGCCGGCTGGATGTTCAGTGGAGGCACATGAGCAGGCAGTACGAGGCCAAACCCAGCAGCGAAACAGCAAGGGTGAGAGCAGCAATCTCCCCCAGGCTCACTTCGGAGCCTCGCTGCTGAATCTTCATGTTTCTGCCCTTTTCTTTCCAGCCCAACATTATGTCAGTGCAACAGAGCTGCTGTCTGTCACAGCGAGCGATGGAGGAAAACCATTCAGCTGTGTGCTTGTGGAAGAAAAGCGAGGGAAAGAGGCAGCCGTGTTTTTCCTTCTGCGTCTGATAAAAACGTATAACGTGTGTAAACTGCGGCTGCAATGAATAAAATTTGATAAGTAAAACAATGAAAAACAGAAAAATCATACAAATAAATGTAAAAGCTCATATCTGAGGCAGCGGCCTCAGCAACAGCCTTGTAAGTGAATTTCTATAACAACACTTACGGTCCTGTGCAAATGTCAGAGACCACCATTCACGTTTTAATTTCCAGTCAAAATGGCCAATAAGTATGTTACACACATACTGTGGGGGGTTGGGAGGGGGGGGGGCAAAAACATATTTAACAGAAAATTACACAGACGTCTCAAAAGACAACCAAAGATAATTAAATCAAAGATAATAAAGGATTTTCAGTATTTAGTACAGACGTCCAAAGAGGCCATGAGGTAGTTATAATTATCTGTATTGTTATCTTGAGATAACGAGTTAATTATCTTGTGATCTCAGGACAACAAAGTTGTTATCTTGAGATAAGTTATTTATCGTGTTATGTCAAGATAACAATCCAGAAAATCACAGCGACAGCTCCTGGACTTCTGTGATTTAGACTTTACAGCCAGCTTTCGGTTTTTCAAAGAAATCTGCGAGGATTTTTTCCACACCTCCAAAGTTCAGTCTTAGAAGCTGGTTAATGATTTTCTGAAGTAATCAAACACATTCAGTGGTGTTGAGGTCTGGACTCTGGGGTGGTCAGTCCATTGTTCAGCTTCTTTGTTTGATGTGTCCGTCTCCTTTTCTCAGTGAGGTTCTTCTTGATCAGCTACACATCCTTTCAGACCCACAGCGCTGAGTCGTCTTCTCACAGTGGAAGGATGGACAGAAACACCTGTGGATGTTTTCAGATCTGAAGCAGCTTGATTTTCTCCTCTCTCTCAGAGATGAAAGCTTTAAGTGCTGTTTATCTGATGGGGCAGTTTTGAGGTTGACCAGGTTCTGCACAGTTGTTAGAAGTCTCTAATTAGTTTCAGAATTTCCTGTTTTTTTTTTACTTATTTTCCTTTGACTTTCCCCTTATTATGCAAATGTATTATTTTATATTTATAAAAGTACAGTAGGTTTTTCCTTCTCTTGTATTATTTTGGAGTTTTTATTCCGACAACAGTGGTTTATATTATTTATCTGCATTGCTGTGCCGTCCGTTGATCATTGTGTTAGTGAGGTTTGCAGCTGTTTATAGTGCTGTGGAAGAAAACTAGCAGAAGCAAAGAATGCTGGCTGCATCTCTCTCTCTGTGTACTGTGTGTGTGTGTGTGTGTGTGTGTGTGTGTGTGTGTGTGTGTGTTTGGGGGGTGGGATGGGGAGGGGGTCCCTGCAGACAGTTTGTGGGCAAATTGAATCAGTCCTGATGGAGCGCAGTGGGATTGGAGCGCAGCACCAGGGGGCAGAGGGGGTTAACTGGGCCAGTCTGGGGGATTCTCTCTGCTGCCTACACTGGAGATTCACACCATCCTACAAACCACCTCCATGCGCCCCCCCCCCCTCTCTCTCTCTCTCTCACTTTTTCTCAAGTACACCCCCCCAATTCACACTAACTCCTGTTTCTCTCTCTGCCAAACTGGGTTGCTTTGCTCTTGGCTAACCCTTTAATGCTGAGGCAAAATAGAGCTATTTCTGCCTTTTAATTCGTCTCCATTAATAATATGATTTCTTGCAGCACATTAAACAAAAAAGGCAGAATAATAATTCTTTTATACAGTGATAGAAAACATGGCCGCACACAAAAAGCTTCTACATGCTGATCTGTTTTACTATGTCCAGTGTGAATACGCAAGCGCCAAATTACTTGGCAGATTTTAATGAATTAAAGGGGACCACCACTCAAAAACAATGTCACAGATTGGCAACCGGTGGAACAAAGAACAAGGAGCTTGAAAAGATCTTTAAATGAAACAATTTGTCTCAACAAAGAAGATGAGAACTGTCCAGACTATGTATGGTGTTTATGGTTCTTTATGGATGTGAAAGCTGGACAATAAACAAAGTAAGACAGGACAAACACTGATGCCTTTGAACTCTGGTGTTGGTGAAGACCTCTGAGAGAACCTTGGACAGCAAAGAAAACTAATGGGTCTTCGACCAAATCAAGCCTCACGTCTCACTCAAAGCCCAGATAACTGAACTTATTTTGGACATATTCTGAGAAGAGACAATTAATTTGAAAAGACCGTTATGCTTGGAACACAAGGTGAAAGCGAAAGACGACAACCAGCTACAAGTTGGATGGATGCTACCAGAATCCTGAACAAGCCATTCAAAATCCTACAGACCCAAGCAGAGGATGTTCTAAAGCAACACTTTCCATACGGTCACCAAGAGGAATTGATTTGACGACACTTCAAAATAATAATAAAGGGGACAAAGCCAGTGACTCTATTTGTACAGTAAAAACGGTTCTTTAAGGGTTCCGTATGCTGCGTCTACATATTGGCAGTAGACAGACAACAGCAAACCAGATGTTCCACTGTTTTCAATGAGCCACAACAGGAAATTTGTCATCAGTTTCACAGACCGTAGCTGTACGACAACATTCTGTCAAGAGTTTCATTTTCCCAACTTTTGCCATCGACCCTGGTGGTAAAATACACCAAATATTGATTTTTTTTGGGGTCATGGATGCCGAACGCTTCATTGTTGTCCATGAACTCAGTTTTACACAACTAAAAATAAAAGAGCACGGAGCACCTCCTGACTTTACCCAAATTAAATAAATGATAAAACCACTCAAGCCCTTTGCTGCTAATGCTGTCACCGTGCCAATGTTTGCGTGGCTTCATCTCAACATTGGTCGCATATCACAGAACAACGTTATTATTCAATGTCAACCTCAAAGACCTGTTTGATTGCTCAAATGGTTCTTTGCCATGCAAAAATAATTATTTTATGTGTGTCATTCTGATTATGCTACAGTTGCCTCCACAAGGCTGGTCAATTATTATTATTATATCTTTAGTCTTATTATTACTATTGTGTATCAACTCCATGATTTAGAACCTGCCGCATGTCACCGCTGTCAGAAGAAAAGCTTGTATCTCCATTTGTGACGTTTTTCAGTTTTTGACGTAATTTGAAAACACCTGTTACCCTTTACATTGTGTGCAAATTTCATGATGAATGGACTAAAAGAAATGGCCAAACATTGCTTGGAAAAAAGTCTGGTTCCATTGACTTACATTAAAAGTAAAGTAGGTTTTTTCCTTCTCCTACAAAGTAATAATTTTGGAGATACGAGGTTTTGCTCTGACAACAGCGATGTAATGTTAAAAAAATAAGGTTTTGGCTATTTTTACATAGAAGTCACAGAACCTTTTTCGCTAATAGTGTAGGTTAGACAAGGCTGACTATAATTAACAACCTTCATCCTGAATCACTCTGGCACTGAGACTCATTCTCTCCATTATAAATGCTTCACCGCTAAGGGAACAAGGTTTTCTCAGGTGAGTGAACTTTGTAAAAGAACTCTGTAAAAGACACAAAGAAAAGACTAGTGATGGGAGAGAGATCAAATACCCAAGCAGCAGCTTTGAACCAGTCACAGGTTGACATGGGAATAAAACCAACATTGTCTGGAGGTCCTGTCACCGAATCTCTCTCACATTCAAACAGGAAAAAGGACATTACTGTGATTCTTCCACCTCTGAAGGCCCTGAAAAACTATTCAGCCAAATATTCAGCAGACGGGTAGGCAGACACGTGTTAACGGGGCCAAGATCAGAAAAATCACATTTCATGACAACTTTTTGATGTCACAACAAAAAGGTAGTCTTCTGGAGGCGCTCCTTAAAGATTCGTGGATGTTTGAACAGACTCAAGATGGGACGGCAAATGCAGGAAAAGCTCTACAGTGGCTTTTAACGTATTTCACTGCTCTTCAATGAGGGACGTTTTTAAAGAGCGCACATTAATTAATATGTAATTTTGGGTGTCCTGTGGGAGTGTTCAAAGTAATGGGAGGGTAACTGCAAAATAATGAGTGTATATTATGCTAATAGATTCATTTGCCAGTCTAATGTGCTTTTCAGTGACTGTAGGTAATCATTAACAGTGGTTAAAGCGTGATGTATTCAGTATGTGGAGAAAGGAAAAATGCATGTGACTTGTGGGGCAAAACAACAGATTGAGAAACCTCTCTTTCAGTGCGAATTATGGAACAACTGTTCATCCCAACAAATTCATGGTCACTCATAAGGAACACTCATGTTGCCATGAAAGCCATTGAGGGAACCTGTGTCAAGTTGTTTCAATGCACTGTTACACTATATGGCCAAAAGTATGTGGACACCTACACATCACATCCACATGAGCTTGTTGGACATCCCATTCCAAAACCATGGGGACTAACTTGGAGTTGGCCACCCCTTTGTGGCTATGACATCATATTCTGGGAAGGCGTTCCACAAGATTTTTTGAAGTGTGAGTGTTCAGTCAAAAATCATCTGTGAGGTCAGGCACTGGTGTTGGGCGAGAAGGCCTGACTCACAATCAGCATTCTAGTTCATCCCAAAGGTATTCAGTGGGGCTGAGGTCAGGGCTCTGTGCAGGCCACTGGAGTTTCTCCACACCAAGAAGTTTTGGTCAGGCCCTACTTTGTGCTACCGTGTTATGTTGTTTTCACTACAGTGCTTCAGAAACAATGGCGGAGTGGGTCATCGGGAGAGCTGAGAGAATTCAGTGAGTCGGGAGCCTTCTGGGCTTGTTACTGTGAGCTATACAAAGCACAGCAGCGGTCAGACAAACTATAAAACGTTGCATCCAGGTGTATCTCTGCAGTAATTTAGGGGTAAAACCAACCTCAAGTTTATACAGCCCTGTTCTGCTGATTGTATCTGAGTTTTAGATGAAGCTGAAGCTTCTTATTCTCACCTTAAATGGTGTAGCAGTTACATTCAGACGCCTGCAAGGGTGCTAGCATGTAACCGCTGCACCTTTTAAGGTGGAACAGAAATAATAAAAAGAATCTAACATCAACAGATTTGCGTATAAAATCAGCGCAACGTGAATCTGGTGCTGGCTGACACAACAGACAGTGCTCTACAGAGTTCACTATTGTTTTTTGTTTTGTTTTTTATGTTTTTTAATTATTATTATTTTTTGTTTGCATTATTGATGCAAATCTATGAATCATGTGAAGATGGACATCAGCAGCAAGAACCAAAAAAACAAAGTTGACGCTAAAAAGACAACAATAAAAAGCTACATAAGGAGGATGAGGACATATCTGAGTAGGTGGGAAGTGAGAAATGCCTAACTTACACAGCTAGCGTTAGTTTATAGCATATAGAGGACTGTCATTATTATTAGATTAGACTAGATTAGATTCAACTTCATTGTCATTGTACAGAGTTCAGGTACAGAGCCAATGAAATGCAGTTAGCATCTAACCAGGAGTGCAAAGTACAGTATTGTTTACATATACAGTGCAGAAGGACGGTATATAGTGGTTAAAAAAATTAGATATGCGAATAAAAAAATATAATATACATATATACAGAGTGAGTGGAGAGAGTAAAATGAGGTAGTGTGTTCTGTGGGAGGAGCATATGTAAAAGATGTCATATTTACGATGAAATTTTTGCCAGTTTTTATTTTATTACTCTCTAGCCAACTTGGTTATGTCAGTAAAAGTCAAAGTAAGAAATTATGAAGGTGAAAATGAGTAGATTTTATAAATAGTTGTTCTGTCCAAAGGCAATGCTCTCTGTGTGTGTGTGTGTGTGTGTGTGTGTGTGTGTGTTTGGAGTTAAGGGTGGCGTGGTCTGCATCACGTAGCCAGTTTAAAAACAAGACCCATCCCGGCCCTGTTTGGGAACCATTCTTTTCGCGGTGGAGCATAAGCCGTCTATAAATCACACACGCAGATTATAGTACTACAGTATCAATAAAGAACAGGGTCATCACTGTGATTATAAAGTACGCTTATCACAGAGAAGGGCAACAGACCAAGAGCAGCAATAAGCCACGCTGTAAAGCAGCTAATGTAAGCACTCGCTCCCTCTGCCTCTCTCTTCATATCATTTCCACCCTCGTACCATCAACGCAAGACCACACAGACCATCCTGTCCCACTTCTTAATTAGGACTCTCTTAACATACACATTACCCACCACCTTAATATGATCTGTAAGTTCAATCGCAGTTGTTAAAGCTCGCCGCCCTTTAAGCTGTAAAATAATGAAATTACCCGCAAAGGCGCTTAGCTAAACGGCCCGTAACTTTTATTTGGAAGGTAATGATTTTCTAATGTTTTTAATGTGCTTTTTATTATGTGGATAGGATTAGGCCAGGGAAAAGTTGCAGTGAAAAGCCAGTTAGATCTTACAAATACTGCTTTTTACTTTTTACAGCTTTTCTAGTTCAACAAGTTATTCTGACATACAGTATTTTACCATAATAATAACAGTAACAACCATTAATATAGACACAAATGTCTGTAAAACAAAAGCGATCATTTGTTTTTTGTTTATTTACTTTCCATTTCTGTAATTCAGTGTTGAAGTACGGTATATGTACAGTTTATTTACATACATTTAACCTTTTTTTTAAAAAAAACGAGTATTGACCATTAAAGTTTCCAGTCCTTTGACAGTTTGTGCTTGTATGTGTGCTTCTGTGTACACAGGCATGTGAGAGAGAGAGAGAGAGAGAGAGAGAGAGACAGCGAGAGAGAGAGAGATTAATCTGATACCTATGGTATCGGTGAATCAGTACTTTTGCTGCGAGCGAGACAACTTAATGACTATTGATCACAGTGCAGAGGTCAGGATATCAAAAAATTTTGGAAAAACGCAAATTTTCTCTGTCCGCCTCCAGAGTACGGAGAGCAAATATTTAATCAATCCGGCCCTCTGCCTCAGCCACCTTTATCTCCGTGAACAGGGCCGAGTGAAGTGATGTGAAGACGGCAGACTGATGGAAATCACAGGAAAACGTTTAAAGCACTGACAGCAGGACCATAATTAGCCAATACAATCTGCAGCCCAACTGCCTTCAACTCACACAGATAAACTTACTGTCACTTTAATACTCAGTCTCTGTTAGGACTCCTCTGACTGAAGCGGGCCTTAAAGTGATGTCTGCACTAAACTCTGCTTTAGATCATTCCCATTTAGTCTTAGCTGATGAGTCAGTACAGATTCTGAATTGAGCTTCTGAGGTTCAGTTTCTGAAGCTAATGTTTCTAACAGGCAGTGGAAGACAAGAGTGTCCAATCAGAACAACGCAAACTGCTGTCAAAATGAGTTATACACAGTCAGAAGATCAAGACTCTGTAGACAGACTGACCAGCTGTGTCAGATATTTCTCAGTGGATGTCGCAAAATTTTCTACAATTAAGTCATGAAAAAACTGAAATACTGATTGTTGATACAGAAACTCAGAGAAAAATGATTTATGAGAAACTTTAGCTTCGTATACCAAACCTGCAGTACGAAGCCTGGGTGTGATCTCAGACTCTGAGCTCTGTTTTGTCTGCATGTAAACACGGTCACTAAAGCAGCTTATCATTTGAGAAACATCACTAAAGAGCTGCCTTTTCTCTCTCAGAGCGACGCAGAGAAACTTGTTCATGCATTTGTTACAGCAGAGTTGATCACTGTAATGATCTTCTTACTGGACACCTTAAGAAAACTATACATCCTTTACAACTCGTACAAAACGCAGCAGCATCCAAACAAAAACACAGAGAGATCAGATCAGTCCTGCTTTAAAAGAGCTGCTCTGGCTGCCTGAATCAATCAGGATAGACTTTAAAGCTCTGCTCTAGTCTTTAAGACTCTAAATGACCTTAAAGCACCGCTTACATCACAAAGTGTCTGTCTGTTTATGTTCCAGCATGGAACCCAAGATCTGCAGCTACTGACCTTCTACAAACACCCTCAGTAAAATACAGAAAACATGGAGAGACTCTTTCAGTTATTCTGCTTCTAAACTGTGGAGCTCAGTTCACCTTTTATTAGACAGTCAAGCTCAGAGCTCACTTTTAAGAAGCATCTAAAAACGGATCTCTTTAAATTAGCATTTAATTAAAACTGAATGTCTCGTGGTTTTTATCTTCTAATTTGATCTGTTTCATTTTCTTTTGATTCTAAATAAATACTCATGATTTCTTGTATGTTTTATCACCTGTCTGTAAAGCGCTATGAGCTGCCACTGGCATAAAAAGTGCTATATAAATAAAAATTATTATTATTATTATTATTATTATTATTATATGCAAAAGGTTTAACCATCCCTGGTAACACCCTAGAGATGTAAATATGTCACTTTTCTGCAAATTTTCATACACAATTTTTAATTTAATATACTGAAAAAAGAAACAAAATATAAAATGTGCCAAAAGTATGCATAGACCACAATTTATGTTTTATATATTTCCAATACATTAAATTCAACTCATGGAACTGGCTTGTAACTCACTCACATTCTCACTTACTCATTCACATTCAGCAGGCTGAAGATTTGCCACAAAGGGGAGCCATTAGCACTCAAATTATAGTAACAGTGATAATAACAGTGCTTTGCATCAGTAGCTACGTCTCCATTAACGTATTTTGCCATATTGAATAAATAAACTGGATGGAAACAGCAAATACTGAGTAAAATCGGCAAACTTCACATAACAGTTTATATGCTGACTTGAGGATGCATATTGTGTGATGATTGTGTGATGATAGCTGCCGAATAAATACTGAAATTTTCTGAGCAGTTATGTTTGCCACTGCATTCTACCTCCACGCTCTTACAAAGAAAAATAGCCTAAACCCACAAAATGAAACAAAACTGCAAAGAGAAACTGAGAAACATTAAAGTGAACTCACTCCAGATGTTTTCACAGATGTGACATGGATAGCTTGTTGTCTGGTACAGAGCTGACGGAAATGCAGCCTTATCTGTGTCATTTTTTGCAACATTTAAATTATTTATCTGAATTTAATTCCACAGCTGGATGGAAACCTGGCTAATCAAACGTTGTGTCCTCGTTTTAGATATTTCAAGCTTGATTTGTTGATTGTGGTTCATTTTTCATTGTTAATATTTACATTTACTCAATGTAAACTGTATTTGCGTCCACACCTAGAGCGTTACTGTATAAGGAAAGTACCCGGCTCTTCTCCTTTAAGAATGTCCCGGTCCTTAAAGGGTTCATCAGTATAAATTAAACACATTATGTAAAGCTGTGATGAAAAAAAATCAAAGAGCTCAAAATTCCACAAAGTCTGGACGGCTGTCAGGCAAGCTGAAACTACAGAAAGGCAGGTTAGGAAGTAAATGACTTTTAACTCACCACCGTCGGTAGTGGTGCATGTCACCTCTGGGCTGGTGATACTGTGAGCTCCATTAGACACGGTCAGAGAGAGTGTGTACTCAGTGCTGGGCTGCAGGTCAGAGATCACGATGGAGGTCACTGAAGGGTCAAGACGGAGCGTCTGGCTTTCCTGGGTGGAATTGACTGTGAGAAAATAGAGCTCTGCCTTCCCCTGTAGGTCCTGCAGAGCTGAGGACGGAGGGATGGTTAGGAGAGAGAGAAACATAAAATGAGAACAATTCTAATAGATTCTACAAAGAATCAACCACAAAAGTCTGAACTGGGGACTAACTAAAGTAAAGACTGTGCTTAGTCTTAAGCATTACATTAAACCAAATACTCTTATACTCTTATATGCAAATACTCGTGCTCCGCCCAAAAGTGCATAGCAACCGCTGTGAGTACAGAACGTCAGTAGTTCAGTCTAATGAATCTTGGTTGGAGTTTTGAGTCACTTTTTTTTTGTTTGTTTTGTTGGGTGTTTTGTTTGGTAAGGTCAATTTACAGACTGCATAAATGAGACCACCCTTTCATTTATTTAATTTCCAGTTAAAACATTCATTAAGTTCATTTATCAGCATCAGGAACAGAAAACATGCACTCTGATCAGACATAACATTCTGACCACCTCCTCGTTTCTACACTCATTGTCCATTTTATCAGCTCCACTTACTGTATAGGTGCACTTTGTAGTTCTACAGTTACAGACTGTAGTCCATCTGTTTCTCTGATACTTTGTTAGCCCACTTTTACCCTGTTCTTCAGTGGTCAGGACCCCCATGGACCCTCACAGAGCAGGTACTATTTGGGTGGTGGATCATTCTCAGCACTGCAGTAACACTGACGTGGTGGTGGTGTGTTAGTGTGTGTTGTGCTGGTATGAGTGGATCAGACACAGCAGTGCTGCTGGAGTTTTTAAACACTGTGTCCACTCTCTGTCCACTCTATTAGACACTCCTACCTTGTCAGTCCACCTTGTAGATGTAAAGTCAGAGACGATAGCTCATCTGCTGCTGCACAGTTTGTGTTGGTCATCCTCTAGTCCTTCATCAGTGGTCACAGGACGCTGCCCACAGGACGCTGTTGGCTGGATATTTTTGGTTGGTGGACTATTCTCAGTCCAGCAGTGACACTGAGGTGTTTAAAAACTCCAGCAGCACTGCTGTGTCTGATCCACTCAGACCAGCACAACACACACTAACACACCACCACCATGTCAGTGTTACTGCAGTGCTGAGAATGATCCACCACCCAAATAGTACCTGCTCTGTGAGGGTCCATGAGGGTCCTGACCACTGAAGAACAGGGTAAACGGGGGCTAACAAAGTATCAGAGAAACAGATGGACTACAGTCTGTAACTGTAGAACTACAAAGTGCACCTATACAGTAAGTGGAGCGTAGAAACAAGGAGGTGGTCATAATGTTATGCCTGATCGGGGTATTTAAAAGAAAATTACACAGAAGCTTCAAAAACCGAATACAATATAATTTAATCAGTATTTAGAGTCTCTACACTTTGCTTTTATTACATCTTCCTTTTTATATCATTCAGAGCTCCAGTTTTGGAAGCTTTTCTCACTTATTATACTTTGTCCTCTTCCTTGTGCAAGTGGATTATTTTATATCTAATCTCCACAGGAGTGTCTCATGAAAAGTGAATATTTGGTGTTTACTGGCTGTTTTGAAATTAAATAAATGAAGGGTTGTGTCTGACTCTCTGACTTCGCCATAATTCTGTACTGTATTAATAAAGAAGTCCAAATACAAAAGCCTAACTGATTTTGGAGCCTTACTGGGTGTGGTCCAGTTTACAAGAATAGCAGTGTGGTTGAGGACGAGGGCAGACACATTAGCAGGAGTGTGGGGTGGTCCGGCTAGAGTGACCCCGAAGGCTGGTTCTCCTGAAGCATAGCCCACATCATTGTGCACCAACAGCTGGTATTCATACCACGTGTACCTGAAAAAGTAGTCAAATATAGAATGTGAAGCAACAATAAGGACATTAGGACACACTACAATTCTTAATATAGAGATACTCCATGTTACTACAGGGGAGTTCAGAGCTCAGACTAGAGTTTAATGTTGTTTTGTCTTGTCATGCCACATTCTCTAGCACAGCACTGGACCCCTATGGTCTCATCAGACAGACAGAAGTAAAATTTTATACAGGTTTATGTTTACGTTCATCAATGTTCTCGTACTGCAATACACAATAGGCATTACACAAAGACAGAATACAACCACTGGGAATCCCTGTGGTGTCAACCAATCCTGACTGACAGCCTAGTCACTGATCCATAATCTAATACATGTATCCAGACTAGCATTAGTGTAACTCTTTCATCATTTGCTGAACAGAATCATAAAGAGATTCTGGCTTTATTCAGTGCAAAAGGAAAACATGTTCAGCCAGAGAAAAGAAACCAAACTGAGGTAAGATATCTAGAAAGCCAGCTACCCTGGCAACCGTAGTTATTAGCTTATTGTATTGCTTATATGAGGACATATTTCTGTTGTTTGACAAACCCATTCTAATGATTTAAAAAAAAGAAACGTAATCTCACCTGGCGAAATATATGCAGTAACATCTTCTCTATGACCAGAGATTCAAAGCTCCAGCTAATTCAGTATAAAACCCTTCACAGAACATATATTACAGCCTCTAAACTACACCGTATGGGATTCAGCCTCAGTGATAAACGCCAACATTGTCCAGCTTTAACAGACCGTTATTATCATGCTTTCTGGATTTGTCCCCCAACCCAGCAGTTTTGGTCAGAGGTCATGGACAGGCTATCAGAGATTTTGGGCCTTGTCATCCCTTTACATCCCATTGTAGCGCTACTTAATGACCTGTCCTCACTTTCAGCACCCAATCACCTCAAATCCTTTATACTATCATCACTTACCATTGCCAAAAAAGTTATGTTGCTAAACTGGAAGAACAGAACCAAGAAGCATCGGCTTAACCTTCTTACAGATCAATGCAACTTGGAAAGACTCGCAGCAAATCTTAAAAATAGTACAAAACCATTCAAGGAAACCGGGTCTCAATTTTTACAGTATATTGAGAGCTGATTTCTGTCTCCAAACTCACCAAGTAAGGTTAAACCCCATACACAGAATTTGGTGTTGCTGCTTGGAGGGGGGTTGGGTGGTTGTGGTACCACATCACCTTATATTTGTATGATTATTAATAAACGATGAGTTGTGACTTTAATAGTGAAACGAAAAGAAAAATTTTATGTCCACTGAAAAGGGGAGTGGTGTGGCCAAGGAATACCGGCCTGGGAGTTATACATCTGAAATGCAGCTCCATTATCCGTCTGCCTTCCCTCTGCAGCTGACAGAAAAAACGAAAAATTTCCTCCCACCTTCAATATACATCATTATAAGGGGTTTTCCTGGACTACAAACCTGAAAATCTGAAAATCTCATTTAAGAGAGCGCCGCGGTACCACTGTAGGATGAGTAGGCACATTTACAGATGATAAAAGTTTTTGTTTTTAATTCCAGTTTCCAACTAGAAACTGTCCAAATGCAGTTTACAGGATCTGCTTTGAAAGCAAAACAGTCAATCAAGATTAAAAGTCTTGGAACAAACAATCAATTTTCATAAACAATGTAAATCATACTGAATAAAGGAACGATACAAATCAAAAAAGACACATAATGAACAGCAGCTGGAGAGGAAAAGATACAATAATGTTTTTTGCATGAAACAAATTGGCTTCTACTCGTTTTCACTTCAGGAGATAATCCTGCAGAAACACGGGAACAAACTTTTAGTGTTTAGTCCCAAACAGCAGAAGCTGATGTAAAGAGGAGGTGGACACACTGGGGTCTTTGAGTGAGTAACACACACACACACACACACACACACACACACACACACACACACACACTCACACAAACACACACTCACACAAACACACACTCACACAAACACGCACACGTGAGGAGTGCCAGCAAAAGATTAGAGGAAAAACGATTTAATTCTTTGGGATATTTGCTTAATGTATCTTTGAGCAGTATTAAAAAGATGGCATCGGTGCGCGAAACCAGTTTTGTACACACCGGCAACGTTTGCATTAAAGCTAATTTTGGTAATCTCACCTGCTAAGGCCTTTATCTTCGTGGAACAATTTGTCTCCTGCGTAAACACGGTACCAGCGATTGAAATCTTCGGGGGGACGGGAGGCCAGGGGCTGCTGGGTTTTCCGTCTCAGCAGCTCGTACCTGAGGGCAGCGGAAACGGCCCGATAAATCTCAGCTCCACTCACACAATCCTCCTGCTGTTCCAGCCGTGCCGCTTTTCAGCTGGGCTTGTGTTTTTCTCGTTCTCTCTCAACAGTAATGGTAATTCTGCCCGTAATCACAAGAGCTAGGCTTAATGTGCTCTTCATAAGCCTAGTTCAACAAACAAGGCAGCGGCGGGAAAAGGGAGTCATGAATATTAATTGTCAGACACGAACGCAGAGCTTTATTTACCTCCTAATCAGCTCAAAAACAGACCAACACAGTGAAAAATTGTTAGGATGCATTGCAGCCAAGGATTGCTATCCAGCAGATGATTTACAAATCATATAGAAGTTATGTTACTGGCGCAGGCCCAAGGGATTACACAAAGTTTGGGGAATGTTCGTACCACAGTGATTGTTTACGGTCACTCTTTACCATCTTTGAAAAGCAGGGCAAACAGTTTCTATAAAGTAGGGGTGCCCAAACATTTGTTGGAGCCAAAGTATTTGTCGTGGGCCAAAAAGGCAAAACGGCTAGCTGGCAACTCGCCTGACGTTCTCATGTGTTGCCGGTACACCTGGAGAAACTGTATTCTTTACATAGTTGAATGATTTCTTGCCTTTAACAGTGGTGGTCTCTACATCTCTTTTCCATGTACCACTGCTCGCTATGCTCTATTAGGTCGTAGCTGCTGGCTGCTAAAAGTACTAATATTTAATAAGAGAAAATAAGAGGCTTAAAAACAAATACATGTTCTCTCATTGGCTGAGGGAAGGGGGGCCAACCCTGCAGTGGGCCAAATCAAATATCTTTGCAGGCCAGCCAGTTTGGGCAGCCCTGCTACAAAGTAAGCTAGGACTCATGATGCAGAACTGAATTTCTCACACTTGTTTGAAAAGATTTTAATGTAGTGTGTGAACAATGTTAGTACTTCAAAACAATGTTTACTTCTCAGTCCATATACACCAATCAGGCATAACATTATGACCACCTCCTTGTTTCTACACTCATTGTCCATTTTATCAGCTCCACTTACTATATAGGTGCACTTTGTACTTCTACAGTTACAGTAGTCAGCAGTTCAGTGGTCAGGACCCCCATGGACCCTCACAGAGCAGGTGCTATTTGGGTGGTGGATCATTCTCAGCACTGCAGTAACACTGATGTGGTGGTGGTGTGTTAGTGTGTGTTGCGCTGGTCTGAGTGGATCAGACACAGCAGTGCTGCTGGAGTTTTTAAACACCTCAGTGTCACTGCTGGACTGAGAATAGTCCACCAACCAAAAATATCCAGACAACAGCGTCCTGTGGGCAGCATCCTGTGACCACTGATGAAGGGCTAGAGGATGACCAACACAAACTGTGCAGCAGCAGATGAGCTATCGTCTCTGACTTTACATCTACAAGGTGGACTGACAAGGTAATAGAGTGGACAGTAAGTGGACACAGTGTTTAAAAACTCCAGCAGCACTGCTGTGTCTGATCCACTCGTACCAGCACAACACACACTAACACACCACCACCACGTCAGTGTCACTGCAGTGCTGAGAATGATCCACCACCCAAATAGTACCTGCTCTGTGAGGGTCCATGGGGGTCCTGACCACTGAAGAACAGGGTAAAAGGGGGCTAACAAAGTATCAGAGAAACAGATGGACTACAGTCTGTAACTGTAGAACTACAAAGTGCACCTATATAGTAAGTGGAGCTGATAAAATGGACAATGAGCATAGAAACAAGGAGGCGGTCATAATGTTATGCCTGATTGGTGTATGCTGCCAAAAGCAGCCTGTCTGGAAATCACCATGGTTGTGATGTCACAATCATTAACACATTTTTTCAAAACCACAATTTTAGTTTCAGCAATTTAGCCTCCCCTTTCGCTCTGAAGTGATAAGGAGTGCACGTTTCAGCCCAGACTGACTTTTGAACAAGGCCCAGTAGAGGGCAGCCAGTCAGAACAAAGGTCATTTATATACAGCAATCTCATACAAAATAGCTTGTTTCATTCTAAAGGATAAATAGAGGCTGAAAACTTCTCATGTAAATGTTATAAGAGGGAAAAACTCAGGATGTTTAAAAATAAAAACTAGCAAATTATAAACTATGCATATTAAATGTTATTATACCAAATTATCACATGTTTTTAATTATTATGTCATGACTGACTACACTGAGTATAAATTTGACAATTTTATGCCTGTATGAGATTGCCTGTAATTACCTTATGTTGGGCCCGTTTGGCCTGGACGGCGGCCGCCATGACACAGCCAGGAAAGACTCACTGATGGCGACCACCGAGAGAGATGCTAGCCCCTGTGGAATTGTGGGTAATGTAGTGACAGATGTGGGCAGGCTCTCAGTGCACCCTCCAACATAGCCCCCACCACCTGAACAGGCCAGGATGGTTATGCTGTAGTTGGTATATGGCACCAGGCTGGTGACGGTGCGGTTGAGTGCGACGATGTCTGTGTGAGGGATGCGGGGGTCCGGCATGCGGATCTCATAGCGCTCAATCTCTCCGTTGGGTATCAGTGGAGCTGACCATGTTACCTATAGGAGAACACATATAAGCACACACATCACACAGAGCAGACAAGTGCACTTTGTAAAATGACAACTCTGCCATCAGTACTAGAACTACGATTATTCTGGTTGCACTGATATCAATATGGTATCAGTATCAGGGGTGATGCTGGCACGTAAATGCAGTATCATTATCAGCAATAAGGATATCGATACAACAAAGCAACTACTGAGTGACCCGTGCATGTGAACCAGTAGATGGAACATGTCGGCAGTGTAAGTTGACAAGCAGCAGTGAAAATGCTCATGGCAAAGTCTGTAACACCAGTATTTTAATTGGAAGGCAATGGTAGTGGCTGACATACCACTTGGAATTCTTCCTAAGGTGTTAATTTCACTGGTACCCCACAGATAACAGCGAACACACAGGACAAAACATGTCAACAGAAGCCCTTTACTAAATACGTTACTAAATAAGCTCCAACTGGTCCAGAATGCAGCTGCTAGAGTCTTACAAGGACCAAAAAGTTTGACCATATGTCTCCAATCCTGTCGTCATTACACTGGCTACCTGTTAAATTTGGTGTAGAGTAAAAGATCCTTCTCTTAAATCATTAAATGGCCCCGCAGTATCTTAGTGGATTAATTCAGTCATATGAACCCACACATACGCTCTGCCCACAGACTAACGGCCTGCTCACGGTTCCTAGAATTCGAAAAACCACAGCAGGTGGTCGAGCATTTTCCTACGTAGCCCCAAAATTGTGGAATCATCTCCCGACCTCTGTTTGGGACTCAGAGACACCCTCTACATTTAAAACTAGACTCAAAACTGATCTGTATGCACGAGCATTTTACTGATATCAGCTGTTTGCACTATTACTCTCTAATATCTCTCCATAAACGGACCTGTCCTGTTAATCAATCTCTCTCTCTCTCTCTCTTTTATTTGAGCCCCTGAGCGACGTCTGCCTGAGTCGCCACATGGGAGCCACAAGAGCTGCTAGAGTCACCAGAGCTCCATTTCCATTGGCTGATCTGCACCGTTTTGACCACCATGGAGCTTCACGCTGTACAAAGCTGTGCAAACCTCACCTTCATGAACTGACCCTCCTGACGCTGCAGCATAAACTCAAACTATCTAATTAACCATTGCTCCGCCTGTTTTTCCCGTTTTGTATTCTAATATTTTACACTAGCGCTGTTTGCTGTCCGGTGTGGTCCAGAGGAGGATGGGTTCCCCTTTGAGTCTTGGTTCCTCTCAAGGTTTCTCCCTTTTGCTCTTAGGGAGTTTTTCTTTGCCACTGTCGCCACTGGCGACGCTCATGGGGGCTCAGACCCGGATTTTTCTGTAAAGCTGCTTTGTGACGACACCTGCTGTAAAAAGCGCTACATAAATAAACTTTGACTTGACTATGACTTTCCTTGAATGGCTGAGCCAGGCTTCTTTCAGTAATCACTGTGTGTGTAGCCACTTACACGCTGAGTTAATGTGACAAACATTAAAGAGACATATAAAGGAACCACCTGTCTCTTGGGGTAAGGACAGCATTTTGCCTTGGTTTAGCCTTTAGCATAGCAGCCTGCTTCAATGTCTGTTTGGGTATTGGAAACGAAAAAGTGGTACCGCGCCATCTCTAGATGCCAATAATTTCACGATAATTTGATTGATTATTCATTATTGATTGATTATTGATTATAATTTTATTGATTATTCAGCTATGAATTATTAAATATGACGGTCAGTTCTCAACTATCAAAATACTAAAACGGAAACAGCAGAAACTCTCAAAGACGAATTAGCTCTAATTTTCTTTTTTTAGAATCAGCTTTCTTCAAACAAAGCTTTCATGTTATTACATGTTATGCTCATGCTAAGGGTTAGCTTTGGGTACATTTAACAAGTTTTTGTTACTTAATTTTTTGTAGTTTTGTGTTTGTTTAATAGTTTGACATAATAAATGCCAGACATCATGTCAAATCATCTTGATTGATTCATCTCATATTAGAGTTAGCTGTTAATACTGATATAAACCAGGCTCCCAATAAATATCTGGGGATATTTTTGTCCATACCATTAAAACCAAGTAACGTTTATATCAGTAATGTCAACTGACATATCAGTCAGGCCATAATCAATATTTTAAATAGCACTTAAGATATAATAAATGTATTACAATAAATCTATTGTAAGGGTAAAACAAAGTAGTGTAGTGAAACAGCACACACACACACACACACATGTATTAGTCATAACATGCTATAAACATTTAATAACAGTGTATCAACACTATTTATTGTTTAATACTCTAAGGCTAACTGATCAGTGCCCTATACTGAGAGCTCTTTACCTCGTTTAGCCGCTGAGCAGGGCCTGATTCCAGCCCTCTATCTGAGCGCATCAGTGCAGGCTTTTAGATCAATGAGCTCCTGGAAATGACGGCGTGTGCGATTGAGTGAAGACACCCTGACTTTGACCCAGGAACCGAATATTCCTTTCATTACATTTAAAACAGGGCTAAACCGGCGCTGCGTGATAATGAAATCCTAATGGAATTGCATGGAAAGCGATGCATGCGCCGTGCTTTCTCAAAGGCGAGGAAGTACGTCAGCATTTTGGGGAAGCAGTAAATGTATTGAACATGCCTGATCAAGGGAGAAGAAGTGAAGGGTGTGCTGGATTGATGACACACTAGAATGAGAAACTATAACCCAGATTTATCCACATTTGCTAATGCTATATGTTCTCTGGACAAGCAGTTACTGGCTTTCATATCAGCTAAAGTTTGTCCCCACACCGCTGCAGTAACAGCCTCTACTCTTCTAGGAAGGCTTTACTCTAGATGTTGGAACACTGCTGTGAAGATTTGATTGTCTTCAGTCTAAAGAGCATTAGTGAGATCAAGTACTGATGTTTAATGATCAGCTCTGGATCACAAACTCCACTCCAGCTCATCCCAAAGGTGGAGCTCCATCACTCCAGAGAACGCAGGTCTCAGCGATAGCCCAAGAGTGGAGAGCTTCATACCCCTTTAGTCGACGTTTGGAATTTTGTATGGTGAAATCAGGGTTATGTTCGGCTGCTCCAGTGCATTTCCGCTTTAATTAGCACTGCTTTTCTATGGAGATTATACACTGATCAGGCATAACATTATGACCATTATCCGTGTTTCTACGCTCATTGTCCATTTTATCAGCTCCACTTACTATATAGGTGCACTTTGTAGTTCTACAGTTACAGACTGTAGTCCATCTGTTTCTCTGATACTTTGTTAGCCCCCTTTTACTGAGGTGACACTGAGGCGTTTAAAAACTCCAGCAGCACTGCTGTGTCTGATCCACTCAGACCAGCACAACACACACTAACACACCACCACCACGTCAGTGTTACTGCAGTGCTGAGAATGATCCACCACCCAAATAGTACCTGCACTGTGAGGGTCCATGGGGGTCCTGACCACTGAAGAACAGGGTAAAAGGGGGCTAACAAAGTATCAGAGAAACAGATGGACTACAGTCTGTAACTGTAGAACTACAAAGTGCACCTATATAGTAAGTGGAGCTGATAAAAGGGACAATGAGCGTACTGTACGAGGAAACGTTGTGGTTGCATCTTCTGGTTCAAAATGCACTTTATGTAATGTAACTGGCTCATTTGGTGTGGGAATTCAGGTGGACACATTTTTAAAAAATCCATTTCTTTCATCCCAAAACTAAACAATCTACTATGTCCATTAACATCTCTTATTATCGTATATGCAGAAAGGAGAGTTTAATTACAAACAAATTTTTTCAGTCACTGGTGTTGTATGAATGTGGTGTAACACCAGTGACGGTGACTCCAGTGACATTCTGGTTAAATCTGAGGATTCTGTAAATTGGCTGACTCATTGGTCGTCAGGTGACCTTATGAACTATTTAAAATCAGTAATAAAAACGATATTTGGCATTATTGTTTTGACAAGATTTTAATTACCCAGCCATTAAAGCACAAAACATCGGTGACACATAGAGGTCAAGAGCTGCCCGATAAACAACATTATTAATAAATTAATGACATATTGGGAGGGAGTGTGGACTCTCTGATGAGCCTCGACCCAAAGAAACAGTTTATAATAGAGTTAAAATTACTAAGTTAAAATGTAAAATAAAAGTCCTGATCACACCAGTGACAAAAATCTCTATGACAAATGAATTTTTAAAATAAAATACATATTTTTAAATGTAGTATAACATTAATGATATAAAAAGTAAACATGAATCTGTTTTATACAAACTCCGAGGTTAAACCTCTTAAACATATTGTTTTACATTAAAAATGGTTTCTCAAATGTTGAAAACTGGCTTTGTGATGAGCTGTTTTACAGATGCAGAGCAACTATGAAAAAAAGAAAAATCAGGGAAAAGTGTTATGTGATGTTAGGTCAGCTGTGTAAATGTACATAATGACTTTTAAAGCTGTGCCTGATATTTTAAGCATCTTTTTCAGTCCTGCAACACAGTTTCCCCTCCAAATGGAGAATGATCCAACTGCTCTAATGGAAAAATAAGAAGGGAAAAAATGGAAATATACAGCTATGCCAGTGATGTGCCTGCTATTGTGGTCAGCATGCTACCATCACAGTATTGTGGGTACTCATGGTACCCAGTGTCTTGTAAATTTTAGTGTTTCCTCTTCTCCCAACACTCCTGATCCAACTAATCAGCTAATTACAAGCCCTTGAGTGAAAGGTACACGTTAACATATGCAGGGCAGGTTGAAATCTTGTGCTTTAAACAACCAAGAAAAACTGAAATCTGAACCAAAAGTTTTAAGATGATCATGCAAAACACGAAGAAATCCTCAGTGCACTGCGAACAAAGCGCAAGTACTTCTCAAATTGGTCATTTAAGATCAAATAAACCATGCCGAGGAACGATGCTGGGACCCTGCAACTAATGACATAATCAGGATTATTAAATAAACAGGAGAGCATAAAGGCTATGAAGATGCCAAACAAATCGACAGGAACAAATACACTCCAGCATATGCTAATGAGAACAACTGTTTTGGGCTCTTACACATGTAAGAACTCTCATCCAGTTACACGCAGAAACGTAGCAGCGCCCAAATTAATGAAATAATAATGGCATTAAAATAAACTAAACCCGGGGTTAGGGGAAATGAATAATTCACGCAAGTTTATGCAAATGATGCCTTTTGTTTGAAGTGGTAAGCATTTCTTGTTCATGTTTCCTGGCACTGAGAGAGAGAGAGAGCGAGAGAGCAAGAGAGACAGAGAGAGAGCGACAGGGAGAGAGAGCGACAGGGAGAGAGCTGTGTGGGTGGATTTGTACACACTGGTGTCTAAGCTGAAAAGCCTGTTTGTTTACATTAATGTCCCTTGAATCCAGTTTGTAAAGCATCCACAACACTGCAAAGCTACCTTGTGCTTTTGAGCAAACTATTTGTGAATCACAGTCACTGAACCTCAATTCTCAATGCTCAAAGAGGGCTTTACAATCTATCAGCCAGGCTTAGAGGCTTCCTAAGTCACATCTTTAGAGTTGCAGAAACACTTTTTCCTAATTTAAAGGAATATTCCAGAGTCGTTCAGTCTAATCTCCATCTGCTGCAACTGTACTACATAGGCAACTCTGATGGACAACACACAAACCTGGAACAGCAGTTACACCCTAAGGCTATGTTCACACTGCAGGTTTACCGTCCCACCTGGTGCAGCAGGTACAGCTTTGTCTACCTTGGATGGTACTGACATCCTTGCGTGACAGACTGCTCAATGTGAGTATCAAATACCCATGCTAACCCCAAATATGCTAACTCATTTGAGAACACATTGCCCATCATCATGCATGAGACTCTGGCGGCAATGGGCAGCTCCTTCAGTGACCGGCTGCTTCACCCCAAGTGTGTGAAGGAGGCTATCGCAGGTCCTTCCTTCCTGCTGCTGTTAGACTGTACAACCAGGACTGCTCCCAGTAGAACCTCCTCCACCCCCCATTAGACCTCACACACCTACAGAACATTAACAGTGAATTCATCACCACTTACTGTGTGCAATATAATCAACACTCCATGTGGAATATTTTTAAAATATCTCTATAGTGTAAAGATTTTTTGCTTGTCTATATGTAATGTTTATATCATTAACTCCTCACCATCCCATGTGTAACATAAACCAGTACCTCATGTGCAAAACTCTATGTGAAATTCAGGTAAGATATTTTGTAAATATTTTTGCTCTTATTTACTTATAATCCTTTATATTGTTAATTATTGTGAAGGAAAGAGTTTATATGTTTATCTTATTTTTTACTTTTAGTATTATATATATATTGTCTATAAAGTAACAAACTGTAAAAACCTTGTTAAGTAATAAAGGTTAATTACTCGTTTGTTAATTCTCTTCTTGTTACTCTTCTCTTGAGTGTCCTGCTCTCCCTTTGCTGCTGTAACACTGTGAGTTTCCCCGCTGTGGGACTAATAAAGGACTATCTTGTCTTATCTTACCCAAATGCATCAGCTCCCGGAGCAAGATGACAACATGAGTTGCAGCAGCCACTGAAACTAAACTTTGCGCTGCCTCTGCAACCAAAATAAAAGGCTACATCGATTAACATAAGTAAGCTTTGCATGTATCACCCTATTAGCTGTACTACAGGGATGCACTGTAGAAAGACAGCAAACGAGTAAACATTTGCTGATTTACTGTAAATGTGGCTGTCCTGTTAATTCTCTTCTGCGGCTCCTTAGCTTCCTCTTTATGTGATGGATGGATGTCATACCCCTATCCCACCTCATCCCTGACCCTTCAATGGTTTTTCATCGGATCATTTAGTTCTGGTGTCTTGACCTGGCCTGGACCTGCTCTACAGTAAATTACAGTTTGCTCACACAGTTTTGCACAAGTTTGTCAAACAGAACCTTTTTGCATTATGATACAGTTCATGTGATCCTAACACAAGGTCTGCAAGGAATATCTCACAGGTTTCGTTCTTTACAACTGAGTCTAAAACCAGGGCTGATCTTGTATCTGCAGTGATCATTGACCATTTTCTGAAACTTCAATGCTTCAGTCATGTTAGCACTTTAAACAGGCAGTTCCCCCCAAAAATACCTGCTGCCCTGCCTGTTTTAGAGTCTCCTGCTGCTGAGTACTGATTCTGAACGGGTGTAACCAATAACTCACTCCATAGGGATGTTTACAGCTTCTGGTTTGAACTGAATGCTCAGTTCATTTCATTTGAAGTTGTAGCCTTATATTCTGTAAATATTTTGTTTAATTTTATTAAGAGCCATAATATAAATAAGCATGGCGCTTTCTAATGGGAGAAATCACAGTAATAGCTTTTCGAAATGTTTACTTCAAGGACATTTTGAAAACAAAAAGGAGCAAAGAAGTCAATGGATCGTCACATAGATCAAGTGCCTTCATCCAGTATATATCCAGCATAAACCGCCATGTTTGCAACTGTCACGCATTCGGCTAGTCAACCAATGAACTACAATTCCCAGAATCCTCCACCTGCTCACATGACTCTTAACTTCACTTCCCAGATTCCTCTGCATACTCATGTGACTCCGGAAAGGTCATCAGGCCTATCACCGCTCAAGTTCGCCTGAGTATTAATGATGTTCACCTGTGGGTTTCTGTCATATGACTTACCTAGCTAGTATTTTAGCCCGGGCTACAGTTAGGATCGTTGCGAGGTATTGCTTTCCATTGTGAAACGACTGAGCGGTCTTCCTGTTGTGATTTATCGTGTATGACCGTTTGCTTACCCTTTTTCTCGTTGACTCTGTTTTTGGATTTGCCCTTCTGTACTGTTGACTGGTTTCTTGGATTTTCGGTTTTGACTATTCGCATGTATTTTGGACTTTGCTCTGTTTTTTCCCTTGTCGGTTATGGTCGCCTTGTGTCTTCTGTTGTTTACTTTGGAAATGACCCACGCCTGATTTTTGACGACGTTATACTTGCCAGAATCCCCAAGTAAAACTTATTTTGTGTTTTACATCCGTGAGCATCTGCTTACTGGTCAAACGTTACAGCAACCATGTGCATTCTTCCTCACAGCAGGTAAACAATACAACTCACTTTTCGTGTAATGCTGATGATGGTAAAATAGGGGTAAATCAGAAAAAATACATTTTATTTGAGTATTAATTTGCCTTTTAATCCATGCCCTGCATGTACCACTCCGTCATGTATTTATTTAGGCCAAAATTTTATCCTAAAACTATCTTCAGACAAGACAGGTGTATCCATAACTGTATGGACCTTCTGTGAATTAGCTAATAAGGCCGTTACACAACAAACAGGACATGAACAAACGGCATAAAATTGCAAAATATTTCAAAGTGATTTCTTTGCATCAAAACTACACCAAAACTATACATGATGGCTTCTATTATAAGCATTTTGTGTCAAATGGTTGTCTGCTCCTTTGTAAGTACAGGAAAAGCATTGGGACAATCCCTGTCCATGCAATCAGCCGTATGCTACACCAGCAACACAAAGATTAGGTGTACACTGGCGTATACCTTTACAGCTAAGGGAACATAGTGAGTGCGAGAATTACATATAACCTAGCAAAGCATACCAAGGGCACATTCACATAATTGGATGCTCCAAAAGGAGAAGCTATAAGTTGACCTGAAAACCATAGATGACCATGG
Organism: Colossoma macropomum; assembly: GCF_904425465.1. Lineage (NCBI taxonomy): Eukaryota > Metazoa > Chordata > Actinopteri > Characiformes > Serrasalmidae > Colossoma > Colossoma macropomum. Next base: position 1,582,627 of record NW_023494803.1, read on the forward strand.
AGAGAGTGAAGATGTCAGGGAAATAATGATGGGTGCTGCATCGTTCTGTAGGTTAGGCATTAAGGGGAGAAGATAGTACAGCCCCTCACAGGCCTCATTTGTGCCTCATTTGCACCTCATTGGTGAACAGCATGCAAAAAAAAACACCAACATACATGGCAGACAGGGGAAGGGGACAGTATTAGGGGTCACTGTAACCTCTTTCTCTCTCCTTTCGCTGTGTCCCACACACACAGTGACCTCAAAGTCCCAGAGGACTGCAGTCCAGTGCAACCACACTGAATTCAACTCACGCAGGTCTTGACTGACAACCTTTTAATTCTAAAAAATATTTCATCAAGGAGAATACACTACAGTACTATCATACCATAAGTATATGGACACAACTTTAACTGTAAAACGTAACACTTTGCATGTCCCGAATAGCTCTGGCAGTGTAATAGTATAGAAATATAAATGCGTTGAGCTGTGAAATGTAAAAAAGCCACACAAACTCAATTCAGACATAACCGTACCGTTTCAAAGAGGGTGGTGTTCTAAAAGTGACGGCCCAATGAAAAATCAAATTTACACAATTATCCCCTCATCCCAAATGTGGCTGATCAGCTAAGACATGTTGGGTGTCCAAAGACTTCTAATAGACTTGCTTATGTGGCGTCTGATGCTGTATGGCAACCATGACTATTATTTCTGGGTATGTCACACATTGTTGTCCATTTTCATACAGTGTTAAAAACCAAATAAGCAAGGCTGGTTGCATATACATATCGTTGTTGTTGTAAAAAAAAAATTTTATCTCCATTCGCCAGCTTCTTGTTTGAATTTTTCCGTTCCATCTTAAATGGTGCAGCTCCAGGCACCAGAAAGTGACTGCTGCACCATTTAAGGTGGAACGGGAAAATTCGAAAAAGAAGCTGGCGAATAGGAAGCCGACTTCAGCTCCGTCCTTCTTACTGTGTTTTGGGGGTTTATTTTATTTTTACATGTATTAATATTAGAAGTGATTCACTAATTGATGGATTTGCTGATGTGTCTGATTGTGTTTCTTGTGCTGGTGTTTTTATGGTCAGGTGCAGACTGAATACTTTCCTGCTGGTCTGGACGGCTAATTATCACGATCAGTTATTAAAGTAATAAAAGCTACAGAGAGCAGATCTGTGCAGTCTGGATTAATCTGTGTCTGCGGATTATAACTACACAGATTTGGTGAAAATCAGTTGAGCAATAAGGAAGTTGTGGCTGATTTAATCCTGAGACTCTTCGTCTCTCAATACAAGTGAATCTGTTCACAAGCAGATCTTGACCTCTCCAACATGGCGGACGCACCAACGTATCGCCTCAGATAGAGAACAACAGACATCTCGGCATGGATATCTGTGATTATTCTCCTAGGTGTCCTAAATGTAAAGTAGAGACAGGTAGCCTCATTCATTGTTTGTGGACTTCAAAAATTCAAATTCAAAAATTCTGGGAGGGAGATTTCACAGGAACTGTGATGTAAGGGTGGATCCATTGGGTTTACTGCTTGGGTTGCCAAATAATTATATTGCCACCAAGTTTGTATAATTCACTGTGCTATTTTTGAAACATGGGTAAAGCTTTACTCAGCATCAACATTTGTGTTTATAAGCTGAGTGTTTCTTTTACCCTCCCTTTTTTGCTGTTATGCATGTGTGATGAATTCTTCTGTTGAACAAAAACTAATAAATATAATATTAAAATGCTGTTTGCTATTTTAATATCTTTCACTAACTTCTATGCATCAGTCTTTCAAAGAAAGACTAGGGACTAGAGAAAGTTAAGGGGCAGTGTGGCTGTGTTCAGGCTTTAGCTCATTTTACTTAGGTATGACATGATGATCACATCCGTCATTAAGTTATTGCCAATTCCTCCTGGTTTACTGATGAAATGTTTTGGTTAAAGTAATAAACTTTTAAATAAATAATTAAATATTGATACATACGCCTTCAACTCTTTCAAAACTTCCCTGTCCTGACAATGGGGCAAAACAGGTACACTTAGACAGGTAACACTTCAAAGCCTCTACTAACCCTCTTTTTAATTAAAGTGCAGTTTGACAGGAACGACTGCCAAATCCCATGATATGCTCCAAAAAGCTAACTGTAATTATCTCTAGTGAAACATGAATGGAAATCCTACCTGCACTGACTCTGGCCCCAACACCAACACGTCAGGTGGATGCAGTCCGGCAGGTCTTGAGGGTCGGGTGGTCACCCTTTCCCACTGGCTGCTGTTGGAGCCGCCCTGCTTGGTGCTAGCCACCACTCGGTACTCATAACTGCCCCAGGGGCTGAGAGCCGCTGAGCTGTCCAGGTAGGTGAGCGTGTGGTTGGGCAGCACTGTGCCCACTGTAGAGATCTGCTGTGTGCCGGCAGCTCTTCTTTCCACTGTGTAGTTGTCCAGCACCCCGTTTGCCCGCACCGGTGGTTCCCAGGTCAGCAGTACAGAGGTAGGCGTGTCTGAGTAGAGCAGGGGAGCCACCACGCCTTCAGGAGGGGCCGGGGGGGTCCGGATAGTGTGGGAGTCGGAAGACAGGGTGCAACCCGCCTCTGTGCAGGCCTCCACTTGGATGGAGTAGTTCTGGTAGGGCTCCAGGCCTGAGAGGGTGAGGCTGGTGCTATTGCCAGGCACAGTGGCGCTCAGCTGGCTGTTCTGGTAGATGTTATAATGGGTCACTATGCCGTTTGGCCGTGAGGGAGGAGACCAGGAGACTGTGGCATTTCTGGAGTGGATCTCAAACAGCACGGGTGGGTCAACAGATCCAGGCCCTGAAGGACAGAAGAGAAATGCAAGAGCCAAGTAAGAGCCAGGATTATTTATACAGTTGGGTAGCAACCATCAGTTCCTATTAGAAACCAAGATATGGTGATTTGATTCTACTTAAACTGAATTATTCTGCACATTTTGACCCCTTTATTTTGCTCAATGCTTATATTATAAACAAAGCTCACTATTTTTCACACCATAACATTTACTTATTTCATTTTTTTACACCAATCTCAAGTGAAAAAAACATCTCAGGTGATGAAATTGCCCTTTTTTGCATGTCCAAGTGTGAAATAGAGGCTTTAAAGATCTTTAAGCTTTTTAATAAGAATTTGTATTTCTACAGATACTTTTTTTCTAATAATACAAATTTTCACCGGTTAAGAAGATTCAAAGTTATTGAATTCTACTACTACTAATAATAATAATCAACTTATATAGCGCTTTTCTCAAACTCAAGGATGCTTCACAATTACAAATAACAGCAAACAAAACATACACACACAAAAACAGCTGGCAGTGAGAAAGACTCTCCAGACTTCAATGAACAGTTCCCGGGCTCATGGCCCAGTCAGATTCGGTACACATGGTACCAAGCTCCAAACTCACAGCCTAGTGGTGAAATGTCCTGTAGTCAGAAGGGTCCCGACTCATGCCCCAGTCCAACTCTGCTACCACAGTGAGAAGGGTCCCGACTCATGCCCCAGTCCAACTCTGCTACCACAGTGAGAAGTGTCCTGACTCGTGGCCCAGTCCAACTCTGCTACCACAGTGAGAAGGGTCCCGACTCATGGCCCAGTCCAACTCTGCTACCACAGTGAGAAGGGTCCCGACTCCTACCCAGTCCAACTCTGCTACCACAGTCAGAAGGGTCCCGACTCATGCCCCAGTCCAACTCTGCTAGCACAGTGAGAAGGGTCCCGACTCGTGGCCCAGTCCAACTCTGCTAGCACAGTGAGAAGGGTCCCGACTCGTGGCCCAGTCCAACTCTGCTAGCACAGTGAGAAGGGTCCCGACCTGTGGCCCAGTCCAACTCTGCTAGCACAGTGAGAAGGGTCCCAACTCGTGGCTCAGTCCAACTCTGCTACCTGGTAAGTAGTGTCCTGACTCGTGGTCTACTTTTTGGTTAAACCAATTTGATGAAACTACATTCCTATGCAAACAATAATAATAATAATAATAAAATACTAATAATAAATGAGTCAAGCCCAAAATATAATGGTCCACGTCGAAAGCCTTTTGAGAATATTTTGTCTCACATTAAACACATACTGTTTAAAGCCATCAATGCTGAGTGGAACAATATTGACCTTTCTTTTCCATACAATGTTACTTTATCTGTTTGTTTAATGGTTTGTTGTTTAGACCATTAAAACCTTAACGTTTTGGCCCATTTTTTGTATGGGAGTGTAATTAAACCAGTTTTGGAGCAAAAATGCAAACTGAATGGGTAACGATCCCTAACTTCTGGAACAGAAACATTAATTTGAAATGTTATTGGTTAATAATATAATTTTTCATTTCATGTACCTCACAACCTATAAGTAAACAACAGCTCTGAATGCCCTCTGTACTGTATACTCTCAGAAGATTTTATTCATATTGCATCATGATGTGAGAAATCATTTAGCTAGCTAGCATGTCTAGGCAATTTTAAAAATCCATAACATTTCAAAGCTTGTGAGTGTCTGAATATATCAATACAAACATAACTGCTAAGTCTAACGGCTTCCTAAACCTACTATTGCATTACTGTAGTCCTACACACAGCCTATGTAACGAAATACACATCTCAAAATTCAGGAGCTTCAGGAACATTATGTTGGGGTTGGAACGTCTTAACAAAAACATGAAGTTCTGATTGGTGTCATATTTGCTGATACCGATAAACTTAGGAAAGTCAAATGTCGTCTAACAGGTCAGATACCGTGCGTCATATACACAGAACATTTCCGACATATGGATGAAGCTCTATTTCTCCAGCAGCTCTCCTTTTCCACAGTGAGGCCCTCCACACATAGATCCGCTCTGACAGCGCAGCATTGAGACTGACATCACAAGGACAAACAGTGATTGGAGCAGCCTTATTCTGTGGATTAAAATGGAGAGTAGGCGATGTGCAAATCAGCTCATTTACCCCAGAGGATGGGCCTGGCCACTGCACACTGCGGGCAAATATGAAATTATATTTATGGATTTATTCAACGGAGGTTATATGGCGACAGATATCAACTACGGCTAAGACTATGCTCTGAAGAGATTGCAGTGAATTGGAGGAAATCACTTAAGACTCCTGACTGGTCATTTTCTCTGAGTGCTTACAACAACAGCCGAGACGACCGCGCACACGCCACAAAATCCTTCATGGATCTCCAGGCTCAGACAGCTCGGGTCATTTTCATAATTACACACACACACTTGTGCTCTCTCTTTTTCTGTCACACACAGATTCACACTGATGGCAAGAGGCCTTCGTGCCAATTGTTTATGTACAGAACTGCTGCACAAGTGTGAATGTGTAGGTTATGGCAAAATGCATTTCCCTCTCATATGCATTTGAGGGTAAGATGCACAAAATGAGGGACGATGAGACAGAAAGCATGTACTGGATATCTCAAGTGCATCTATTTACATATTTTGCTCGATTTACTAACATTTAAGCAAACAGCAGCAGCCACAATTTTTGCTCTCAAGGGTACGTTGTTGGGAGACGTCCTATAACACAGTGGCTTGTTGGACATCCCATTCCAAAAACAGGGGCATTATTACAGAGTTGGCTCCCCTTTTGCGGCTATAGCGGCTTCACTCTCCTGGGAAGGTTTTCCACAAGGTTTTCGAGTGTGTTTGTGGGAATTTGTGCCCATGAAGTCAAATGTTCACACTGATGTTGGACGAGAAGACCTGGCTATCAATCGACATTGCAAATGTGTTCAGTGGGGCTGAGGTCAGGGCTCTGTGTAGGCCACACCACACTTATCAAATCAGGTCTTAATGGGCCTCACTTTGTGCACAGGGGCTCAGTCATGATGGGACAGGACATGACAGGAAAGGCTCTTCCCCAAACTGCTACCACAAAGTTGGAAGCATATAATTGTCAAGTCAAGTCAAAGTTTATTTATAGAGCACTTTTTACAGCAGGTGTCGTCACAAAGCAGCTTTACAGAAAAATCCAGATCTGAGCCCCCATGAGCGTCGCCAGTGGTGACAGTGGCAAGGAAAAACTCCCTAAGAGCAAAAGGAAGAAACACTGAGAGGAACCAAGACTCAAAAGGGGAACCCATCCTCCTCTGGACCACACCGGACAGCAAACAGCGTTAGAGTAAAATATTAGAATACAAAATGGGGAAAACAGGCGGAGCAACGGTTAATTAGATAGTTTGAGTTTATGCAGCAGCAGCATCATTGTCTAAACTGTCTCTGTGTGCTGTAGCATAAACATCACCCTTCACTGGAACTAAGAGGCTCAAACCCTGAAAAACAGTCCCGGCCCATCATCCCTCCTCCACCAAACTTCACTGTTGGCACTATGCTCTCCTGTACATATTGCTCTCCTGGCTCACCCAGATTCTTCCATCTGACTCTCAGGCAGTCAGTGTTAACACCTGGGATGCTGACATTTATAGGAGCATATGGGTGATGAATAACGTGACGCCCTGCTAAATTCTAATTATATTTTATTTTAGATTTTTTGATTCATTTGTACACCTTACATGAAACTGAATGCATCACAACATCATGACTGTGGTGAGCTGTGACAACACAGATACGCAGATACACAAAAAAGCAAAAAGCTGAGCTGAGCATCCACCAGCACCACTAATGCTGAAAGAATTATAACAAAGAAATATGATCGCAAGTAAAATTAAGAAACATTTCAGATTCTGTGCTACTTTTGTGTCACTATTCAAATTGGTTCATTTTAAAAAACAAGGCGCGCTGAAGCCTCTGTTACGAATAGTTTCATAAGATTCATATGATTAGACGGCAAAGAATGCCAATTATGGAAAAATGCTGAAATGGATTGTTATTAATAATAATAATAATAAGTTCAACTTACATAGCGCCTTTCACAAACCCAAGGATGCTTTACAAAGTGTCAAAAAAAACAAAATCTAGAAGACTACAGAGAAGAAAAAAGGAAGGTTTTAGCAGAGATCTGAAGGAAGACAAAGACGAGCAATTATGAAGAGTGGAAGGCAGAGAATTCCAGAGTTGCAGCGCTGAAAGATCTGCCACCCATAGTAGAAAGTCTAGTTGAGGGAACTGTGAGGAGTCCAGAATTAAAGGACCAGAGAGCACGAGAGGGACAGTATAATGAAAAGAAAGCAGAAAGGAATGTCGGAGCCAGAGCATGTAGAGCCTTGAAGGTAAGGAGAAGGAGTACTTAATCCTAGAACTAACAGGAAGCCAATGCAACTGCCGAAGAACAGGAGTAGGGCTAATGTTATTGTTTATTAGAAGAAGTGCACTATTATGCTCTATAATGTTCATTTGATAAACACAGACATTCTGAAATATGATAAAACATTATGAGAAGCTCTGGGTTGGCAAAAATATAGCATCACAATACTTTAAGACATTTTCACAGTACGATATGTAACACGTGGAACAGAAACACTAAAACATTAAAGTCCCACATTAAAATTCCATCAAAATATTCCTCATTAATCCCTGTTGTGGGACTAATAAGGGTCATTTAACTTAAAAACAATGAATACAGTGATTTTTATTCAACATTTCACAAAATACACTGCACTGAAATCAAGTAATGGGCTCATTTTGAAAAAGGGTCTTTTTCCTTCATTAAAAAAATACTTTATCATAAGGAAAATGAAGAAATATGCATGGTTCAGCACTATTTCTAGATCACTATTCAAAGTGTTTGAGATAATGATCATGTTAAGGCTTTTCTTCAAAAAGGTCAGATTTTCAATCTGTTGCTTCCACTGAGGTACATGTTCAGACTCTCAGGTGGATCTGATCTGCTCATCGGAGACTTTGCACAGATTTCTTGAGTTCATGCCAGTTTGAGTGCAAAGCAAAATGGGGGAACATTAAATGCAAAGAAATTCAGAAATAAACATACATTTTTCAAAGATTCTACTTTTCACTGGAATTGTTTTGCTGATAATATAATGGGTAATGAAAAAAAGTGTATAAAGTGAGAAAAGAATGCAAAATGGAAGCATTTTCATGCTTGTCTCAGAGTTTCAGACCCCACATTTCATCCCAATTTGTCTCAAAATCTCTAAACTGGTGTGACTGGAACAGGTGCTATATTCCAATTGGTTAATGCCAAGCTTAAGATAATGAATACTTAAGTTCTGTTCATTTTCCCAGTGAGAATAAGTAAACACATCTTCTACAGCGAACAAACCATCTGCGTAAATAAATATTGAGTTTAACTGGAAAAAAATAAAACGTAAAATATAAAATGTGTCATAACTTTTGCAGACGCCACATTGGGTTTATTTTTTCCCCCCAATGTGTTACATTCAGAAAATAAACAGTAACTGTGCACTAAAGAGTGCACCAGTGTGCTCTGTTCAAAGGACGAGTGTGTATTTGTAACATAGTTTTATGACTATTTTGGAGAAACACTTAGCATGAAGTAGCTGTAAACAGAGTTTTGGTGGGGTTTTGTGTTTTGATGCACAGTTGTTTTACAAAAACTGTACAAATGAAAAACAAGTGGAGTGTGCCAAATAAAGTGAAGTTGCTCCGCGGCGTCTCGTGCTCGTCCTCTCCGCCTCGCTCTCCAGCCTCGGGTGTCTGATTGATATTTGGGGCCCCATGAAAGCTCATTTGCAGGTAATGTTTTCCTCCTCCATTTACGTCCCACGGCAGCGGCGGTAATGGCGGAGCGGCAAGGGCGCGGCCGATCAAGGTGACTGCCTCTCGCTCTCTCTCGCGCGTGCTGGGCTGCTGATGTCTCCCCACAGATGGCCCACTTTCCACCTACCCATCAGCGCCTCGTCCCACCCGAGCGGGCGGCGCGGGACAGGACGAGCTCCGCTCTGTGGTTTACAGCTCCACAGCTCAGCGAGTACAGTAACAACAGCAACCGCGCGGCAGCTCCAGACTACATAAATAAGACAAACTACAGTAAGAGAATCTGCAGACGGGCGAGACGCGACAAGGGATAAATAAATAACATGAATACCAGACTTCTTTCTCCGGGGGTGTTCTTTCAGTTACCCTGGCTCATTTCAAATATAAGGAGCGCTGGAAGAATATTTTCAGAAAAATGTGGTTAAATGAAGTTGAGAATGCCAATTTTAAAAAATGTTGACATGCATTGTTACTGTTGATGTAGAAGTGCACTATATGTATGTATATGTTCATTACATCCTGGAATAATGCAAAACTCTACAAGAAGCTCTGTGAGTGTTATGGCTTCTATTAGGTTGGGCGATATCGCAAAAAATAAACTATCACGATACTTTAAAACATTTTCATCATACATGATGTGCATCACGATGTGAAGTTGGAACAGAAAAAAGAAGCAGTAGTGCCACATTAAAAACTCTGTCAAAAACTAAGACCACACACTAAATCCAATTAAAGCTCCCAGTTCCTACATTTTGCTGTACTTTATTTTTTCCACTGAGGTCCTCTATATTGCCGCTGTTGGAACAAAGCCTATCTTTACAGGGGAAGGTAAAAACATACTTTACGTTTAACGTAAGTCAATGGAACCAGACATTTTCCCAAGAAATTTTGGACCATTTCTTTCCGTCCATTCATCATGAAATTTACACACAATGTGAGGGGCCACAGACATTTTTAAATTATACAATAAAAAATGATATTATATAAATCTATATCTTTCAACTTTACCAAATATCTTTTAAAAAACAATATAAAAAAGCACTGAGACGTTGGGAAAGCCACTTCCCAATAGAAAGCACCCTATAAAAGATGATTTTGTATATATTTAGCTTACTAATATTTCAATTAATGCCTTGAGTTTAAATAGATCATAAAATAATCCTTGAAAATATCTAAATCCATTTTCCTTCTATTCATCAGGAAATTTACACACAATGTGAGGGGCCACAGACATTTTTCAATTATGCCAAAAACTGAACAATGACAAAAAATGGAGATACGAGGTTTTGATCTGACAGCTGTGATATGGTACCATATGTTTGATACTTTAAACCACAAATGTAATTTATTTTTACATGACCAGTTTCTCCTCATCCTTCCAAATTAAACAGGTTGCTCTGGTTACTGTGCATTTGAGACCTTGAGCATATTATTTAAAACCATTTATCTTGGCTATAAGAGTGTTCCTGCTTGTAATATCACCATAACAAAAATACAGTAAATTATACTGTAAAATGTAACAATTTCTTTTGTTTTTAAACAGTAGCTGGTATCTTGTGCTACTTTGAAGAATAAAGATTCATTGTGTTCTGACCGGCCGTCTTGTATGGTGTGTTATTCAAAAGCACTTTTCAGGCTAAAAAGCTACTTATTACTTCAAAGTGATGGGACTGAGCTAAACTGGGCTGAATAGGTTTATATACATAACATGTTAGTTTTTATGGCATCACAAAAAAGTAACATTGTCCATATATGGACTCTAAACTGTACATATTACATCATGTACAATGTTTACATACTTCAAATTCTTTTCAAAGTCAGTCTTCCATGATGTGGGCTCTAAAGACTAATTAGACTTAGTATGCACTCTTTGTAGCCCACCTCCAGCTCCTGTTGCTTTATTGCACCTCATAAGAGTAAACTGTTTGTCACTTTGTGCTTATTTACACTTTGAATGCCTTGTTTACTTTGGGTTGAAGAAGCACTGTAAATGTTTAATTAGTAAGACAGATATTTACATTGGCAATATTGCTTTCTGAGAATGTTAATGTTAAAATATTAATAAACTTAAAATATTTTTATGGCATTATTTAAATTTAACTGTCACAGAAACAGGAATTTTAGTAGTTATGTATCACAGAAAAGGTGTCCTTTTTTGACATAAACAAGTTTGATGTAGCATGTAGGTCCCCATCCACACACTCCATATATTGTTTGTGATGTCATGAAAACCAACACATTTACATACACCCACTTAATCAGGCTGCAGCAGTTTAGCCCCGCCCCACACTGAAGTTAAAAGGAGTGTTTCAGCACTGACAGCTTTTTGAACAGGGCACAATAAAACCCAGCCAATCACAGCAGAGCTCATATATATATGAAACATTCTGCCAAACTGGTGTTCAAAACACATTCGGGACTCGGACTTTAGACTAAAATCTTTTTGTTTTGAGAGACTCTTCTTCATATATATATTTTATTAAAATAAATGATTGAACATTACATTTTGTCACTATCAAAATAATCATAATACTCTCAAAACTTTAGCAAACTTAGTGACCGTTTCAGTACTGATGATTTTAGCTCATTTTGAGCATAACTCAAATAAATAAACGCTAGTAGTTTTGCCAGTACATGACTAGCAAACACAGCTTTGAACAGATGTACACACATAAAATCATAATGTTTTTTTTTTAGAAAAACAAAAAAGTACTTCAGAAAACATATTTCAGTAGTGACTATTATTAACGTTGCATGTCGATTTAGAGACTTTAGATGCATTTACTTTAAATCAATGGGATCTAACTGCGGCCTCACTTCCTGCGCTAAAATGCAGGGGTGTGGCTAAAATAAGGTCCCACCCACATAATAAAACTGCCTCTTTTTCGGTATGAAGTTTCAAGCTTTTTCTTTAAAAAAATTAAACTCCTGATAAATCTCAATCTTTGAACTTCACTTTAAAAGAAAACAAATAACTTTTTAAAAAACAATAGAAAAAAACAGACAATAGCAAGTGCCCTATAAATGATTTTGTATGTATTTAGCTTACTAATTAATGCCTTGAGTTTAAATAGATCATAAAATAATCCTTGAAAATATCTTAGTTTATTTTTTTAATGTGGGACTGCAATTTGAACTAATTTGGTAGAACTGCCGATATCAGCCTTAAAGGCACACAAACAATAGAAACCTACGCAATGAATAGATTTTGGAAAACAGTCATACAAAAATGAATTACTAATGTGTACATAAACCCACAAAAAATGTCATAAAAATTATAAGATGTGGGCTTTTTAATTTGGGGAAAAAAGCTCAAGAAAAGGTGGAGCACATACAGAAATAATCAGCCCTCCTTCAGAGACAAACACAGCGGCTGAGCTCAAACACTGCATATGAAACTCTACAGAAACTGAGCCGATCCTGCTCCGTCTGAGGCTTCGCTGCTGTTACAGAATCCTGAATCGGCGTCGCTGTTTATGATTCCAGACCCGGTTTGTCCATTCATCCAGTGGCTGTTATTGTTGAGGATAATTCTTTTCTTTCTTTTTACTGTGTCTGCGACAGAAGTGGGGGGGGGGGCTGCGCCGATTCCGCTCCCTCCACCTCCTGATAAATAAACAATGCACAGATCTGACCTTTGGGTTAACAGGTTTTTATGCTTGCTCCACTCAGCACTCTAACTGATTCAATTACCACAAAGGTTCGGGAGCTTCCATGAATACAGAAAAAGCCCCCCCGCCCCACCCCACCCTGGTCGCTGCAGCGAAAAATAAAAAAAAGGTCCTGCGTATGTACCTGCGCCGGCAAATCCGATGTGGCCCTCTGGAGAAATTCCTTAATTGTTAATAATTTTACCACATGAGACAATCAAGTCACCTTGAAAGCGAACACCTCCCTCCCCCCACGCTTGCTTACTTCACCCTGGCCCAGACCTACTTCTGCCCCCCCCTCCTCCCTTTAGCCTCCCCCAGTCTGCGGAGGCAAAGTGTTATTTAAGCTTTACTGGTCTGTGTTAAATTCTGCAATTTGAAGGGCTGTTAAGTTTTTCAATTGAAATTTCATTTAAGATGCAGGTGCTTTTGATTTTATTGACGCTTTACTGCTCTCGGGGCGCGCGACGAGAACACGGCGCAATAACGTCGGGGCCGCCTCCATCAGGGCGTCGGCAACAGCTGCAATCTCGGGACATTTGGGATACTTAGAGGGGCCTTTCCCCGGGACCGCCGTAAATCGCCACGGCAGAAGGAAAAACAAGAGCGCAGGCCGTCAAGCCTTAAATCACATTTATAAGGATTTGGTTAGCATAATAATAACACAATCAAGTGACAAGGCGAGAAGGGGAAGGGAGAGAGGGGGCGAGCTGGAAGAAAGAGAGAATTATTTTTAGCATTGCGGAGGTCTTTGGGACAACAGGACCGTTTTGAAGGTTAGAGCGGCCGATGGATGAATAGGACGGATACTGGGGCGCTGGCTGGAAACGTTCAGCAATGTGGTACTGCGGTGCATTTTAATGACTGTTTTTACTCAATATCTAACAGTATGAGTGATGTAGATTGTTGCTGAAGACCAACTTGGTTCCTTTATAAGGACTTCTTAGAAGAAAAGCCGGCTACTCATGCCCAGGAACACATTCAGCACCAAATACAAACACAACAGCATATATGAATATGAATATGAGTGTATTTACAGTAATGTGCACAAGTTCTTCATTTACTGCCAGTCAAAATAGCCATTAAGTATAACATTCATTTTTCAGGAAACATTTCTGAGGAGATTAGATAGAAGGTAAGTCCCTCACATAAGGAAAGGGAAAGTTAAAGGAAAAGGGAAAAAAAAACTGGAGTTAGATATAGAGAAAATGGGACAATTGTGCAAGATCTGGTAGCTCACCAAACTGTCCCTATCAGACAAACAGCATTTAAAGCTGTCATCTTTGAGAAAGAGGAGAAAATCAAGCTCCACTCTTGGTTCAGATCTGAAAACATCCACTGCTGGGCTCCCTTCACTGGCTTCCTGTGGCTGCATCAGATTTAAAACCCTGATTCCTACAAAGCCAAAAACAGACCAGCCCCTTCCGACCTGATGGCAATGGTCAAAACTCGAACTGTACCTCGAGCCCTTTGAGCTTCAAGTATTCACCATCCTTCAAGACGAGTGGAAGACATGCATCAAGACTCTTCTCTGGAGTCCAGGTGGTGGAACGAACTCCCACTGGCTGTCTGAACAGCACAGTCTCTTGGGGTCTTCAAACACAGACTGAAGACCGTCTCTTTATACAGCACTTAAGTGAGCACTGAGTTTAGTATTCATTGTAATGTATTGTTCTGCACTTATTATAATGAACTGCACTGCTCTGTGTTTGACTCTTTCTTTTCTCTCTGTATCAACATGGACCTTTGTTTCTAGCAGTATCTGAGCTCAGGAGCAGCTTTCTCTCTAACCTGTTGGTAACTAGCAAAGATGTATGAAATGTCATTGTTTCTGTCCATCCTCCACTGTGAGAGGACAACTCAACACTACGAGTCTGAAAGGATTGAGAAGCTGTGTTTACTGAGAAAAGGGAAACATTGAAAATCAAGCAAAGAAGCTGTTCTCTATACAGCGGACTGACCACCCCAGAGCCCAGACTCAACATCACTGAATGTGTTTAGGATTGCTGGGATTGGGGGCAGAAATGCAACCAACTGAACTTTGGAGGTGCGGAAAAATATCCCTGCAGATTTCTTTGAAAAGCTGAAAGTATGGGAGCTACAATAAAGGAAATAGGTGGACACGTTAAATATTGAAAAAAATATAATTTATGTAGTTACAAGTTACAAGTTACAGCTTGGGGGTGTATACATATATATATTTACAAAATAAAGGAAAGGTGGTCTCTGACTTTTGCACAGCACTGTAGGAGCATGAGACTGGGAATGAGAGACAGGCTGGAATGAAAAGGAAAGCCTACATGGTAAAGTTTATGTTCACAGGACCAGCTGTCAAGTCTAAGGAGCAGAAATACATGGATGGTATTACATTAAAAAGATGGTTATAAAATTTTAATGGAATAATAAAATCAGAAGCTAAAGAGATTCTGAATACTTAAAATGTTCACATCTTCACTAGGAAAGTTTCAGTCATGAGAGCAACTCAATGTGAACACAAAGAGACTTCAAAATAACAGTAAATTCAATACTGTTATGGTCTATGATACTGTTATCTGTCATTCAAATCCAAAATTCAGAACAGCTGTGTGCAAAATTTTGTAAAATACATGTTTTGTTGATTTTCTAAGTGAAAATAAGTTACACATCCTCTATAGAGAACACACACCTACACAATGTAATAGATAATTACTGTTTACTTGTTGATTTTTAGAAAAAATAAATAAATGAAAAAGCCATAAAATGTGTTTTGCAAAAGTTCCAGCACATTCTATATTTTATGTTTTATTTATTTTCAATGTACAGAAAAATGTTATATGTAAGTTTGTTCCCTGTAGAGAATGTTAACCTATTTCCATCTAGAAATTCAACAAAACAAGTTTACTGAAAGTGCTCAAATGTTTGGGTACGTCTGTATTTATGTTGTCAGTCTTAGTATTTGTGAGCCAATAAGCATGTTCGTTCCAAAATCTAGACAGGTGATTGGCTGTCTAACTTACATTCAGTGTACTAGTTATTAACATCAGCACTTCTTGAGAGACGTATCCTTCAGAAATCAGTACTGAAGTTGAGCTATGGGTTTCAAAACCAAGGCCTAGATATGATATAGGGTAAGGATTAGGATTAGGGCCAGGGTGAGGGTTAGGATTAGGGCCAGGGTGAGGGTTAGGATTAGGGCCAGGGTGAGGGTTAGGATTAGGGCCAGGGTGAGGGTTAGGATTAGGTTTTGGCTTGAGGTTAAGGTTAGGATTAGGGCCAGGGTGAGGATTAGGATTAGGGCCAGGGTGAGGGTTAGGATTAGGTTTTGGCTTGAGGTTAAGGTTAGGATTAGGGCCAGGGTGAGGGTTAGGATTAGGGCCAGGGTGAGGGTTAGGATTAGGGCCAGGGTGAGGGTTAGGGACACTGCTTGAAAAAAGATCTAATCAGCTTCCTGGTTCAGCCTCTAGTGGGAAATGCGCCCCCTTGTGGCAGAGTTAAGTGTGTGCAGTAGCTAGAACAAGCTGAAAATGTTGGTTTTTATTACTTGAGCCAAATGCAACAAACTATTTATGTTGCTTTTGTCTGATTTTATCCATTTTAACCATGTTTTTAAAATGATGTGGCTTTGAGTTTTGGTTTTATTGGTCGCTGTTCCTTCAAATAGACAAAAGTCTGGTCTTGTATAACTGGAAATAACTGCCCAGGGGCGTTGCAAAAATGGCCATCGAGTGGACTAAACTTTCCTATAAGGACTTTTCCTATAAGGAAAACCGCACAGACGAGCTGATATGATATGAACAAAAATATTTTCTCTCCAAAGCAGAAACCAACGTGCCAAGCAATAAAACACACAAAATTCATAAAAGAAGAAAAAAAAAGAAAAGAAAAAGAAGTTGGCGAAGAGTTTGAATATGTAGGCCAACAGAGCTTATGTCCCTTACCTGAGTGCACAAGCACTCCAGTAGGGAGAACAGAACAGAGCAGAACTATCTCTGGGGGTATTTCTAAATTAGAGATGAGAAAGTGACAGCTGACGAGGGGGGGGACCCCATCAAAGAGGGGAGAAAAGAGCTAAAGAAAATATGACATACGTTCTTCGGCTCGTATTTCACCTTGCTCGTCCTTTCCCCTCCCCTGAACGCAAGTGGCCACATTATTTTGAAGAATCTCCTCGATTCTTTCCCACAGTTAATTTAGTGCAGCTTTGCCGAGTACTATTTCACGTTGATGGCCTGGTTGATGGTATAGGGGAGAGTGTTTATAGGTGGTGCTGGGAACCACTAAAACCGGCGCTTTCTCAGTAATCTGGCTTGAGTTGGCTGTGGTACGAGCTCTCTTTGCGGAAATAAAGAGATTTGGGCTTTAACAATAACAATCATTCCTCTCTTTCTAGGTAATGTGCATCTGTTCTCAAAGTCGCAGGCCCTGGTGGATGCGATGGTGAGATAAGTGTGAATAAGAGGGAGTTGCAGTGAGCCACCTGCAGTTTACGCTTACACAAATATCCATGTGCAGCATCTGTGACGACTCCAGGAGTGAGGCTGGCTTGGCTTGTCTTACATGGACTGGGCTGAAGATAGTCTAAGAAATAATCGAGGTAATTGAAAATAAATGTTTACAATCAAATGAAGTATTTAAATTACAGTGTAAAATCACAGCCCCACTTACTCTACACACACAAGCCTTAGAGAACAAAATTTGTGTGGACAAAAAAGGTATTCTAATAATAAGTAACCATAAAATGGTGTGTGTGTATATATATATATATATATATATATATATATATATATATATATATATATATATATATGTATGTATATATATATACACACAACCCCATTTCCAAAAAAGTTGGGATGCTGTGCAAAATGTAAATAAAGACAAAATGCAATGATGTGCAGATCATTTAAACCCCATATTTTTCCCAAAAAAGTTGGGACGGGGCAAAAAAAGGCTGGTATAGTTGGGTAATGCTAAAAAAACACCTGGTGGCAACAGGTCAGTAACATGATTGGTATTAAAGAGCATCTCAGAGAGGCGGAGTCTTTCAGAAGTAAAGATGAGGAGGGGTTCACCACTCTGTGAAAGACTGCACCATCAAATAGTGCAACAATTCAAGAATAACGTTTCTCAACGTAAAATAGCAAAGAACTTTTGCTTTTCATCATTTACGATACAAATCATCATTAAAAGATTCAGAGAATCTGGAGAAATCTCTGTATGTAAGGGACGAGGCCAAAAACCAGTATTAGCTGGACGTGATCTTTGGACCCTCAGACAGCACTGCATTAAAACCAGACATGATTCTGTAGTGGAAATCACTGCATGGGCTCAGAGACACTTCTGAAAAACACTGTCTGTGAAAACAGTTCATCACTGCATCCACAAATCGCACAAAACATGCAAAGAAGAAACCACATCTAAACAATATCCAGAAACGCTGCCACCTTCTCTGGGCCTGAGCTCATTTAAAATGGACTGAGGGGAAGTGGAAAAGTGTCCTGTGGTCTGACGAATCAACATTTGAAATTCTTTTTGGAAATCATGGTCACTGTGTCCTCCGGGCTAAAGACCACTCAGCTTGTTATCAGTACACAGTCCAAAAGCCAGTATTCATGATGGTGTAGGGGGGCATTAGTGCACATGGCATGGGTGACGTGCACATCTGTGAAGGGACCATTAATGCTGAATGAAAGAAAATAAAACATGAAATGTCACCTGTGCAATTGTTATATTTTATTGCATTCAATTTGTTAAAATCAACAAACAAAAAGAAAGTGAGCTCTAAAATTAGCAGAAAAATGTCTTTATTATAATATTTAAGTCTGTTATCTGTAGAGGATGTTAACTTCAGTTCACTTAGAAAATCAACAAGACGTGTAATTAGATTTTTGCATATGACAGTATTTTTCAGTTTTAAATAAAAAGGAAACTTTAGGCTTTACTCTTTAAATGGCCAGGACCCGCTGACAAGTCCAAACTACTACTAACCACATAGATCGCGGGTTCGATTGCTGTATGGGCAACTGGCCTGTTTTTGCAGGGCAGTCATGGGCTGGAGGTTAGGGAACCAGCCTTGTGACCGGAAGGTTGCTGGTTCGATCCTCAGAGCTAACAGTACATGACTGAAGTTAGGGCTGAACAATTTAGGGAAAATATCTAAGGTTCAGGCTTTTTGTGCCAAGAAGACCAGAATATCCCCTTTTTCTAGCCTGAGGCTTGACCGCTGAATGTGTGCCAGACTTCCAGTAAGTTGTGGTTGTGATGTCACAACACGAAGGTTTGGCTGCCTCTGATTGGTCTAACTCATCTACAGGCAGTTCACAAGTTCTGTTTTATTAGTTTAAATTTCCCCACTAAAATTTTAAGCCAGGGTTTTTGATAATAAAGGCTATAATTAAAAAAAAATGCAGCTCTTGCGATTCTTAAATTGAGATTTCGATATAAAAAACGATAAATATTTCAGCCCTAACTGAAGTGCCCTTGACCAAGGCACCTAACCCCCAACTGCTCCCCAGGCGCCATGGATAGGGCTGCCCACCGCTCTGGGCAGGTGTGCTCACTGCCCCCTAGTGTGTGTGTTCACTAGTGTGTTTGTGGTGTTTCACTGCACGGTTGGGTTAAATGTGGAGGTGAAATTTCCCCGTTTTGGGACTAGTAAGGGTCACTTAACTAACTTAACTATAACCCCTGAACACTGACCAAAAAATGTTATTATTCCATCTTCATTATTTATTGTCACACTTTAAAGGTAATAAAAAATAAAAAGCGTTGATTCAGGTTAAGAATAACTCAGCTAGTTTGCACTGTAGCCTTTGAAGTTACAGAATAATAAATGGATAATAAACCTTAGGATGTAAGGGATTAAATCAGTGATGTGTTATAAACCGAATTTGAGCTGCGAGCCTGCACTCTGTTCACGTATCCACTCTCGTTCAGAGACAGAGGAAAAGAACTTCAGCAGAAGTTGTAGAATGCTGCAGGGCATTAACTCAAAGAGAGAGAGAGAGAGGCAGAAAGAGAGGGAGAGAGACAGAGAGATAGAGGGTGGTGTGTGGGGGGTGTAACTCTCCGCATGGTAATGAAGAGGTGATGGTCCATAATACAGCGCATTTTGAGTGTATGCAAATAGTGGCTCCTTAATTAGAATGTATGTGATAATAGACTGAAGTATAATTAATTTATAACTTAGCAAAGAGTGTCTGTTATGAACCCTAATATGATTCTATTACAGTAATCAGTCCACAATGACACCAGCTAGGTCATCTAGCAGATATACACCTCTAGATTCAGCTCTCTGGGCTAACACACACACACACACACACACACACACACACACACACACACACACACACACACACACACACACACATACACACACACCACCTGCTCCTCTCCTTCTGCACTTGCTGAGTAAGGCTCTTACAAACACACTATCAAACAACACTGTCGGCTAGTGTGTACTTATACAGTCAGATGCAAAAGTTTAAACACCCCCAGTCAAATCATGTTTTTGTTGATATTGTGAAGTGAAAATAAGCACTGATCTCCTACAGGGAACAAACTCAAAACTCATGTTTTTGCTAATTTTAAAGAAACAAATCATTGAAAAAGACCATTATGTTTGCAAGAGTTTATATTAGATGATAACCTGTCTTTTAAATTGCATGTGGAACAATTGATAAAGAAGTTAAAGTTGATGTTGGGATTTTATTATAGGAGCAGTTTTTTCTTTACTCAACAGGCACGAAAAAATCTAGTTTCTACCTTTTCTACATTATGGTGATATTTTTATAGGTATACTATTTTATACATATAAAGAGAGCACTGCACTCACTGGACTCTGTTTATCATTCAGCGTTCAGATTTATAACAGGCGCTAGATTTTCAACTCATCACTGTGAACTTTATGAAATGGTTGGATGGCCTTCACTTTCAGAGCGAAGACAAATTCATTGGATAATTTTTGTCTATAAAGCAATAATTGGTCAGCTTTCTTCATGTTTGTCTGTTTTCATATCAACAAATAAGTCCCGTTCTAATAATTACATTCAGCTGGATGTTCTGATCCATACAGTCTGAATATGGTGAGGCAGCTTTTAGTTACAGAGCTCCATCTGCGTGAAATGATCTGCAGAAACATCTGAAACTGGAGCCGTTTATGTCCTCGAGTGACTTTAAGATGATTGTTAAAGAGCTGTATCGTTCTGTTTATTATTGTTTTTAATGTGGTTTTGACCCTGATTTGATTCTGTCGTGTTGTTTCTTTGTTGATTATTTTGTGTTTTGTGCTGCCTTCTTGACCAGGGCTGACTTGTAAAAGAGATTTTTAATCTCAGTGTGACTATCCTGGTTAAATAAAGGTAAAATAAAACAAACAATAAATAAAGGTAAAAGAGGAAGAGGATGGCCAGCAACGAGATGGATGAATACAATCAGAGGAACCAGCCATTTGGAAGCCTGAAGGCCCAAACAGAAGACTGGATATTCCGGAGAAACACTGCCCATGTGTTTGCCAGGAGTCAAAAACAACGTGACGGTACTTAATAATAATAATAATGTTAATAATATTTTTAGTGCTGAGTTTAACATTTTAGAAAAAAAATAAAACATAAAATGTGCCATAACCTATTCCCCGCCCCCCAAATATGTTAAAACTAATAAACAGTAAGTGCGTATTAGAATGAGCAGAAGTGTATCCACTGTAACAGCCAGATAAGAGCCGATATCATGTTTATAATGTATGGATCCAAAGGTGAAGTCACTCTCTTTACAATTTCAAGTCACCTGCTAGTTTGTAGTGAAATATGTCCAGTGAGCTTAGCTTTGTTTGATTAAGTGACCCTTATTAGTCCCACATTGGGAAATTTCACTTCCACATTTTGACCCATCCGTGCAGTGAAACACCACATACACACTAGTGAACACACCCACTAGGGGCAGTGAGCACACTTGCCCAGAGCGGTGGGCAGCCCTATCCACAGCGCCTGGGGAGCAGTTGGGGGTTAGGTGCCTTGGTCAAGGGCACTTCAGTCACATACTGTCAGCTCAGGGGATTGAACCGGTGACCTTCCGGTCACAGGGCTGGTTCCCTAAACTCCAGGCCTCCAGTTTGCGTGATGCGATCTCTTGAGCTCTTATTTATAGTCAAAACTCGTTTTGTGTGTTACACTCACTCTTTGCCTTGTCGTCTAGCGCCCACACGACCAAAAGACAATAACCTCTGCGACAAACTGACGTTAAGTTTGTGATGCTCTCTGTTTTTAAAATTTTAAAAGTACTGTAATGTACACCCAGCCTCAGAAAATAAATAAAATTTTATTTGACTAAGGGCATCCAAACTATTGCATACAACTGTTTGTGTGGATCAGAGGTGTGGACTCGAGGCACACGACTTGGACTCGAATCAGGACTCAAATCACAAAAATAATTGAATTTATACTCTAATCAACATAATAACAAAGACTTATGACGCGGCAAGACTCGACACCCCAAGTGGAAGAAATATGGAGCTGCATCTGACCACAGACAGGATTCTGTACAGTCAGTTACTTACAATCTAGTTCTCTAATCATCTGTCTCACAAGACATTACTGTAAGTGTAATTTAGTTTCAAGTAGGTTTCATGCAACTAAAGTTGCATAAAAATTTTAACATGTGAAGACAGCCTTACTTGTTACTTGCAACTTAGTGACTTGTCCAAATCTGTGGTGTGTGTGTGACTCACGGTCTTGGGCGGTATAGAGAGAGATCCAGGAGCTGCTGCTCTCTCCGTGGTTGTGGGACACCAGCAGTCTGAACTGATATTCAGTGTACGGCTCCAAACCCTCCACCAGCTGACTGAACACTGTCGTCTCATTGTCCACCAATCTGTAAAGCACATATACACACACAACTCATTGCACAGCATACACACAGGCCTAAACCTGTTCACTTCCAATCTGAAAGGGGAAAGAAGTTAATACTGTATTCCGTTTGGAAACTGCTCTGATCAAATTATTGCCCTGAATGTGCTTTTCTGTCCTCAATTTGTGCCTCACAATAAAACTATAACCCATGAAATCGTACACAAACTGATATTTTCTTTGTTTTCCTGCAAAAACAACTCTATCTAAGTGGTCCTCATTAAATGCCTTATGACTCTTGGTGATTGCAATACGGTCATGCTAGTTTTTGAGCGGCGCCAATTTTCACCAAGCACCACGATCAAATTTACCATAGGACTATAATAAATAAATCACCTGAACAATGAAATACATTTGAACGGAATGGCAGGAAATGAGGCTGATATATAATACATGGGCCTAGTCATTTATTTATTACAACAGAATGAGAATTCCCCCGTCTCTGATTAAATAGCAATTTGTTGTCAGGGGGCATGTAATGCATACATATCAGAGAAAGAAGTTGGTTCTTTTTTTTCTTCCTCTTTTTTTTTCTTTTTCAATTGGGCCCCGGGTGTGCTCACTATTACCTGGGAAACTGCTCTGTTACTTTCCAGAAGTCTGCAGTTACGACTGTTGCTTTGCTATTCATTCAATTTACATTACATAATCACTTCATTTCCATTACACAATTACTCATCATATTAATTTCACTTACATTCTATTTACGATGACTGTGATTTCACAAAGACTTCTCATCAGATTCAATAAAGGTTGAACAATAAATAAATACATACTGTAACCTTTAACTAACTTTGATATTAGCCATGAATCTCATGTCACAATAGGAGATAATGAGATACTGATGACCAGAGTTAGTTTTATGCTGTTGTTACTGCAACATGTGTATAATTTTATTTTAAGGAACACTTATTGGGGTTTTATGGGGGTTATTAGGGTCTTTGTTCAATAAAGCCCAAGACAGACACTTATAAATGGTTAATTCACTATGTGTTATGCTTTATTCACTGTAACCTATATGAGTACATAATCATAGGCCTGCTATGTGAAAATATCACAAAAGCACAATAAACACTTTAAGACGTTGTTATTCAAATCACTGAGCATGAAATAATCAACTAACTTCATACTTTATTAATGTATGACTGGCAACATTTTATTTCTAACAGTTCTATGCAGCATCAAGTCACTTCTGGAGATGAGCAACTGATTAAAAATATGTGTTCCATATTCCAAAGTACAGTCACTAATTAAAGGCTAAAGAGTACGAAACAAGTTTTCAATAAGTCAAACTGCATCCCATTTTCTAAGATAATTTTATGTTGTGAAATTTTTGTTAGTTATCAAATGCAGATTTTCAGTAAAAATATCAGAAATAGGTGCTGAATTTGTGGTGCAAACTGACGTTTTGAAAACTTTTTAGCACTGTTTAGGGCTAAACCAGTTAATTAATGCTGCCTGGAATGTTTAGATGAATTAAATGTGAATATCCTGTGCTTAACAGTTTGCTTAACAAGGTCATAAGTGATTACTGTGCATTACTGCAACTAATGTTCATGTAACAGAACTTAAATTATGTACCAATACAAGTTATAATGAATAAAGCTTTATGAATAGTGCATAAACTATGTAGAAGGATTTAATTTGGGCTTCACTGAACAAAGATATACAGACTTATAGCTCCACTTACTATATAGGTGCACTTTGTAGTTCTACAGTTACAGACTGTAGTCCATCTGTTTCTCTGATACTTTGTTAGCCCCCTTTTACCCTGTTCTTCAGTGGTCAGGACCCCCATGGACCCTCACAGAGCAGGTACTATTTGGGTGGTGGATCATTCTCAGCACTGCAGTAACACTGACGTGGTGGTGGTGTGTTAGTGTGTGTTGCGTTGGTCTGAGTGGATCAGACACAGCAGTGCTGCTGGAGTTACTTGAACTTACATGCCACTGTGTTCTGTTAAACGAGGTCGTCAATATGGTGGCCATGGCAACAAAGCCACGTAACTGAAACTTATGGACACATTCCTCAAGAGAACCATTAACTAAAACTGTTCTACCCATCAGCGACGGCCCTAGAGGGAGTGACCTATATGTGTAGACAGTGTAAAGTGTGCATATGTGTGAGACGCAGGCACATATACAGGCAGCAGTGCTAATGGTGGTTGGTAACTCACTGCAGTACATGCTGTGTGGCTGGCTTCCTCATCTGGAGCCGGTAGCGCAGGGGTCCAGGAGCGTTGGGGCGTGCGGGACTGAGCCAGGCCACCTGCAGTGAGGTGGGGGTGGCAGCTGCCAGCCTCGGGGGCAAGAGGCCATCTGGAGCTTAGGGGGGAGAGAGAGGAAGAAAAAGAGAGGGAGAGAGAGATGAAGTAGAGCAAGTACAGCCAAAATATAGGGAAGCAGTGGTTGGTGTATTAGTGAGCACAGCTGTGGGTGAAGTAGTGTGGATGAGTGTCACACAACTACAGCCCAACTAACAAATACAGACGTGTGTAAAAGTTTGGGCGCCCCTTTTTAAATGACATGTTTTGTTCATTTTCTAAGTGAAAACCTTATTAACCTATATTAAACCTCCACACACTTCTGCACATTTTAATGCACAGTTAATGTTTATTTGCTGAATGTAACATATTAGAGAAAAAAGAGAACATAAAATGTGGCCTGTGCTCAAAAACATCGGTCAATTCTGAGGTCCTGCGAATTTACACTCGTATTGGCAAAAAAATAAGCACAGAAGCTTAGTGACTTGTTTCATACTGTAATGACAATCTTTGATATGAGAAAAATGTTTGAAGTCACTTTTCTGGCCAGCTGACTCAACGAACACATTCACAGAAATGTTTATCACAGGGCTGTAAAAGTTAACATGTAATTAAACTACAAAGATCTTCAAACGCTAAATACGTAATTTGATGCTTTGAACCGTTCATAGCAGTCTAAGCTGCTGTATGTTGCTGTGAATGCGTGACTGTTGCCGTCTCGTCCAATTACAAGAATCCACCAGCTGTATGAAGAAGAGCGAGAGGCTACAATAAGAGTTAAAGCCCATGTGTCAAAGACAAGGCGCGGGGTCCAGATGAGGCAGACGACACAATCCTAACCAGCCAGCAAAAGTACCTTGATTTTCAATCAATATTAGGCCATTTCACACTGCGTCCCCAGCATGCACTGCAGCGTAATGTGCGCTCTGACTCTTCTACCCCAACAACAACAACATATGAGGTTACACCTCAATTCTACACAGTTCAATGCAATTACATACCAGTCATATCACCAAACACACTAGCTGCATGTCAGCTGCAGTTCAGTTCCAGTATAAGCATCTAATGTCAGCTCAGAAATTGAGTCCAAGTATTAATAAGCTTGCAGCAAAGAAAGGATGTCAGGTGTCTAATCCAAGCAGATAGGTGGGTTTAAAGGACTGAGCTCCTGGGCACATCTAAATTTGGAATATTTCAAGTATTCATGTAATATTTCAATGTCTACTATGTGCCTATGTTTTACTGCTGAAGCACACTGCCTACTGTATAGTGAATAAACAATGGCCAGTTTGGGTAAATTAATTAAAAATGAAATAAGAACTTTTCTTTTCTTTGGCCCACAGATTTGATGAGATTTTTTAATACGGCCTCTTTAGTGGTTGAGTTTGACACCCCGGAGTTAAACCACTAACTATGTGTGTGTGTGTGTGTATATATAGTTTTTCAGTTTTTGACATAATTTGAAAACACTTGTTGACCTTCACATTGTGCGTAAATTTCATGCTGAATGGAAAATAAACGGCTTGGAAAAAATTCTGGTTCCATTCACTTACATTAAAAGTAAAGTTGGTTTTTTCCTTCTCCTGTAAAGTTACCATTTCGGAAATACGAGTATATATATATATATATAGCCCATACAATCAGACGTGACAGTCATTACAGTGAAGTTCAGCATCGTTTAACTAAAACTATAAGAGTCTGGTCATTTTTTGACCATAATTAATTAAACTGGCCAATACAACTGGTCATGGGAATCAGCTCCTTTAAATTGGTACTGGTAACAATATTTTCATATTAATTTAAATTCTAAATCAGGAGATCTGGAGGTGGATACTGAGGGAGAAAGAAAAAGAAAGGACCTCTCTCCTTGACAAGAGAGTGAAGTGAGAGAGGGGGAGATTGTGAATGACACTTATCTAATGGTGCGGTCAGCTCTTTCCGCTTCTGGCATCAGCCTGTATGTTGTCTTTATTGATGATGTGACGGCCGACAGCAGCAGCAAGATGAATTTTGAAGTGCACACTTGTTCAGATGCAGCCTAACAACTCAACACTCACTGGATGACGCTTTGCCTTGCAGCAGAACAATTATCTCAACTGTACAACAGGAGTTTTTCAGGACCAACAAGCAAAATGTCCCTGACTTGCTGAGTTAATCCCCTGACCGGACCCCGACTGAGCAGCATTTCACTTACTGAAGACGAGAATGGAGGCAAAAAACTCCCAGAACAAGCAGGAACTGAGAATGGCTGCTCTACAGGCCAGGCCAAGGAAGATGTCCCCCATGTGAAAATATCAGTGATTTGCAGACTTCAGGAAGTCACAGAATGAAAAGAATCTTATTAAATATCTAAACAACTTTAGTTAAGATTATGTTCATTTGTGCATTTACGTTTGTATAAATGTATGAAAAAGAGCAGAGTCTCACTCTGGAAAGCTTCTCTTGTTCCCACAGCAACGTCTTCTATGAAATTTGACAGCAGTCAGATGATTTCTTGAGATCGGTTTAAGTCACAAATTTATTTTGATAACTATCTTGGTGGCTGTAATACAACAAGCTCCAAAAAGAACAACTAACTCTTAGCGAGAGCTAAAGTACGGCCTGTAATAGCCCAAACATGTTCAATCAAAAAAAGATTTCCCAAAAAAGTGTTAAGTTGTGCACCACTCTCCCCATACGTGTGGTGATGTAGGTATAAACAGCCTTAAATCCTGCACTTTAACCAAATAATCAGTCATTGTTAATTATTTACATGTTACTTAATATCTGGTAAAAGAAATGCTAATATGAGTAGCTACTTTTGGAAAAACAAACATTATGATGGCAGCATTTTAAACAGCCATTTATAGTGATGGTAATGCATAATGCAAGATGCTGCAGATACGCTTTCAAAGTGCGTTGTTTTAGTGCGTCTGTTAAGACGTTAAAAGAAACGTCTTGACTATCCCGAAGCAAAATAGGCTGATTCCAGTGATACTGCAGCACTTCGGTGACAACTCCAGGCCAAATCGTGTGTTTTGAGGAGCAATTCAGCCAGCATCTGTTTCAATAATACGCCACTCCAGCACTGGGAGCGAGGTCCTTTTCTTAAGTGAAGGCTCATTCCCAATCAACAGCCCTCTCATGCAGTCACAAGCACTCAATAACTGTTGATTACTTAAGTCATTTTGTGCATGCTGAAATAGAATCGCCTCAGCCGAATACCAAACGCTCTCGCCACGGCTGCGGAAAAGCTTCGGAAAACAAAAGCGGGGCGACAAGGGGTGAAAGTTACAAAGGCGAAAAATCCCAGCGCTCCTGTCCCCCAGAGCCTCGGCCCACGAGCGGAATGAGATCAACTAATATTCGGAGAGATTACGAGAGGGGTTAAAGATGTTAATGCGCTGACTGATGAGCAAGGCGCCTGCCAATGGATGTCAGTAAACACAAGGCCTCTTTGACGGATGTTTAAAAGCTCGCTGTGACCATCCTTCATCTAGGTTGACAGGAGGACCCAGGCTGATGGAACGAAAGGGGTGGTGCTGGAAACACAAAGGAAAAGCAAGCGGCTTAACCAGGGGCGGAGCTTGCCTTTTCAGTTTATGGGTACAAATAAGAAAGTCTAGGTTAGTTTCAAGCTACCTGTTACTGTCAAAAGCAAGTCGATGTGTGTTAATGCGTTTATTTCATTAGCATAAGCAATGACGAAATGAAATTGGCCATAAAAATCGAAGGCGCACAACACACAATTTCTTTGTAAATTTGTTTGTAAGTTTCTTATATTTTACAGATTGATATACTCTACCTTGCTTTTGCGAGTGTGTGGGTGGAGACCTGTAAGTTGTCTGCCCCTTTGTCCCACTGCATTATTAAAATGTTTAACCAATTTAAATTTTTCAGTCTCCAGTATTTGGTCACTGTCCAACCACAAACTTGCAGCACACCTTGTATCTATGTGCCAAGTTAAATGCTAGTTAGACTTAGTCCCTTTTCTCGTTAACAAGACGTGTCACTTGCAAACAACAAACCAATGGGAAATGTCCAGAAATTATAACAGTATAATGTACGTAATCTGTGTAAAAAGATATTGTCGCTCTTGGAACAAAACTTTATATCTCCAAAAATAACTTTACAGGAGAAATCCTAACTGTGAATGGACATACATGGAGATACTATTGTCCCAACAGTGATAGGTTTCAACTACTGAAATTAAAATTCTTGGTCAAAACAGAAACCAAAATTAAGCACACTGGGCCAAAAACTGAAACTGGAAAAAGCTGACCATAAATAAACACAGTTTACATAAATAAACATACTAAAATTATTACATTATCCAGGCTACACTATAAACCATGAAATCCAACATCTTCAGCAATGGAGCTGTTCAACAACAGCTGTTCATTCAAGGCAATGAATTATTATTTCATTATTCATTATTTATTTCACTATTTTGAGACAGAATTTGAACTGTGGCTCTCTAGTTTGTCAGTCATTTCCAAAACTGTTGGTACACAGGTAGCACAGTCGTGGGTTGGAGGCTAGAGAACCAGCCCTGTGACCGGAAGGTCGCTGGTTTGATCCCCTGAGCCGACAGTATGTGACTGAAGTGCCCTTGAGCACCTAACCCCCAACTGCTCCCCACCACTCTGGGCAAGTGTGCTCACTGCCCCCTAGTGTGTGTGTTCACTAGTGTGTATGTGGTGTTTCACTGCATGGATGGGTCAAAATGCGGAGGTGAAATTTCCCTGTTGTGGGACTAATAGGGGTCACTTAATTTAGCAAGCAAACACTTTCATTTCTGCTTCATCTTTAGTTCTCCTGTTTTCTGCATCTCAAGCAGGATGCCACGTTTTCAAGTGGTATCAATCCTGAAGTGGAGAAGTTCTTGGTCTTCTCAGCCCCTCATGACCCTCAGCATGAACAGTGATCATAAATCTCTTGTCTGATGTCCCTCATAGGAACTGTGAAGTAGTTTCACACTGCTGACTTTTTCACTGTTGATCTGCTGCTACTCCAACTGTTTGAATGTGTCACGCTCATTAGCGTAACAGAGCGAAGGAAACAAGCAGCGTTTAGATCACTATTTCTACTTTTCATTATCTTTTGTGTTTCTTGTATTTTAAATTTACTGTAGGCCTGCTTAATCTTGCTTATTTTTTCTGATCTTCTTTTCTCTTTCAAAAGGGGCATTTTGGCCATTTTCGGCTATCATTTTTGGGCATTCCCAGTTAGTAATTTACAAACAACATCACTACACTACCAGGTTAGCTGGTCATAGGTGTTTGGCCATACCAACTAGACAGATAAGAATAAAATAGTATTATAGTGTTATAAAGTATTTCTGCATTTAATGTCTTAATTTCTTAATTCCCCTTTGAAAGAAGGGATCACCACTCATTCACTCTTTGTAGATGGCCAGTTTCTAAGGAATCATGCAATGTGTTTCAAGAGCCATTCAGAATATGACTGACACATAATATCATAACAAAGAGAAAACAGGCTACAGCTACCTAACATTTAACTTCACACATGCAGAGAGCAGGACTGTTGCAGGTCTGTGGTTGGACAGTGACCAGAATTAATTCACTGACATATTTATTTAAAAAAGGGACTGGCAACCCAGAGGAAAGTGAGACAGCAGGTGTGCAGCAGTGAACCCAGACAACTCATCAGGTTGGCTAGGGGCAAGTTAACTTTGGGGATACTGAAAAATTTTACGACTGCAATCTGGTTGAAATTAGGTAGCTAATATCCTTTTTCTACAGCGGCAATTAATGCATGATAGATCATATTTGCTCTTTAATATCATTTAAAATAAAATGTTTACGTTTGTATACTGTACACTCCGATTTCTGTAGCTCGTTCCCATGTATAGAAAAGGACAGCTCTGCACTTGTGCCCAATGAAGCACCGATTTAGGGCTTAACCCAGTTATTCCACATGCCAGTGTACGAAAGTAGGGACTAGCTTCTTGCAGATCGAAGGGTCGGTCTCATCACTCAAGTCAGCAGCGGCTTAAAATCGCTTTTTTCTGCCAAGCTGCAATTTTCATAATGCACAAGAACTCAGTTTAGGCCAGGAGTCGGGGTGCGGGAGAGGAGCGGATGGGCCTTCGTTGGACGAGCGGCAGCATTAAAAGCCATTCCACACTTTCCCCCATCTGCCTTTGCCGCTATACACAGGCTAGGAATAACCGCGACGGAGGCCGGCCAAGCGGCCATAAACGTAATGATGATGATGAGCATATGGACAAGCCTGGGCTGCGATCTGCCATACTGCTCCACTGCCGAGAGGACCTCACCGCTTCAGAGCACACAGAGTCCGATCACACCCAAACACACACACAGCACTGGGCAAAATCAGAGAATGACAGAATTCAAAACAGCTATTATTCATAAGTATTCATTCATTCGTTCATAGTCAGTCATTCATTTTTCAGCAAAAAAACAAACATATTTAGCAGAAAATTTACACAGATGCCCCTGTGTGCCCACCCTTTCCCTTCATTACAGCTCCCAGTCTTTTCAGGGCTCACAGTTTTTCATAGAAATCTGTGGGATATTTTCCCACACGTCCAATGTTCAGTCTTAGAAGCTGATTGCATTTCCTGTAACCAATAATTCCAAACAATCAATGATGCTGAGGTCAGGACTCTGAGGTGGTCAGTCCATTATTCTAAAAAACAACAGCCTTGTTAACCGATTTGCAATTGATTTTAATTTTTGTCTATTTCTTTTCTTAGTAACGGCTCCTTGATCAGCTACACATCCTTTCAGACCCACAGTGGTGAGCCTATCCCAAGTATGATATACTTGAGCAGGTCACCAGTCGATCGCAGGGCAGACACACAGATATACTCATCCACACCTAGGTGACCGCATGTGTTTGGACTGTGGCAGGAAACTGGACCACCCGGAGGAAACCCACACAGACACGGGGAGAACATGCAAACTCCACACTGAAAGGACTCTGGTCGCCCGGCCAGGGAACCAAACCCAGCCACCGTGCCACCCAAGAAGAAAGTGTAAGCCAAGCATTGCCTTTATTACAGCTTCCATTCTTTCAGAAGACTTTTAATTTTTCAAAAAAGACCAGCAGGAATATTTTCCAGTCGTCTGAGTCGTCTTCTCACAGTGGAAGGATGGACAGAAACACCTGTGGATGTTTTCAGATCTGATCAGCTTGATTTTCTCCTCTCTCTCAGAGATGAAAGCTTTCAGTGCTGTTTATCTGATGGGGGCAGTTTGGTCTACTAGGTCCTGCATGATTGTTGTTCTTTGTATCTTTTAATAATAATATTTTAAAATCAGTTTTGGAAACTCCTGTTTTCACCTATTTTCTTTTGGCTTTCCCCTTTCTTATCCGAGTCGGTTGTCTGATATCTAATCTCCTCAGACATATCATTTTTTTAGGATTGTGTGTTCACACTTTGCCTTTAGTACAGCTTCCATTCTCAAAGAAATCTGAGTGATTATTCACTTAGAAAAGTCTACTAAAAGTGTGGATTTTATATTTTCAACTTCATATTTGTGTTTGTAAAGACAAAAGACAGAAGTGCAGACTGAAACCGGTCCATACACAGCGTAAGCTGAATGTAAACGTAAATCAAATGTGACTGACATCATTATATTAGTATATTTAAATAGTGTAAATGACAGTGAAGAGAGAACCAAGAGTGAACCACCTGAGTAAAAAGCAGCACAAGAAAGACCAACGGTAGCGTGTCATGACTTCTGTTCCAGAAAGAAGGAGAAAGAGATGGACAGAGAGAGACAGACAGACCGAATAAGACAAGGAAACAAAGAAAGAGAAACGGACAAAGAGGAGGAAGCAGACAGAGAGAGACAGAGAGCGAGAGAAACAGACAGAGCGAGAGAGCTCGCAATGAACAAAGACAACCAGTTGACAAAAGAGTTAATTCCTTACAGACTTATTTCATCAAACAGTCGGCATGGAGTTTCCTTTGTTTCGCCTCCCTCCTTCCTCAGGTATATCAAAAGTGTCACTAATCATTTTAAACTATGCACTTTTATGTTTCCTCTGGATCTCTTAGCTTTCTCCCCTTCTGTTCTTTGATATAACAAGGACAGTTTGAGACAAGGCTTCAGTTCAGCTACGAGAAGCCTAAAGATCTGCCTGAGAGGAGTGGAGGGAAACGTGTGGTATTTAAAATTTATACTTCCTCATGTCTTTGTTTTGAACTTGAACATTTTTCTTTTGCAGAACTTCAACTTTGCACTTGGCCTGCTGTTTGGCAAGGCCTTGCTTTTCGATGGTCTGCGCAGAGAAGCATTTCCAGGGCAGTGTTCAATCTATCGTTCCATTTCGCTGAATTGATCAGCAAATCTACACCAACTCTTCTCTCTCCATTTTCTTATCTACAGTACTTTGCAAAAGTCAGAGACCACACTTTATTAATTTAATATCCAAACAGACTAAATTTCTAAACAGACTGTAAATTTAAGTTCATGTCACAGTTCATTTTTCAGCATCTGGAAAAAAGAAAACACACACATTTTCTAAACTGGGGTGCTGGGAGCCTATCCCAGCGGTCATTGGGCGGAAGGTGGGATATACCTGGACAGGTCACCAGTTGATCGCAGGGCAGACACACAGACATACTCATCCACACCTAGGTGACCGCATGTGTTTGGACTGTGGCAGGAAACCGGACCACCCGGAGGAAACCCACGCAGACACGGGGAGAACATGCAAACTCCACACTGAAAGGACCCTGGTCGCCCGGCCGGGGAACCAAACCCAGGCCCTTCTTGCTGTGAGGCGACGGCACTACCCACTGCACCACTGTGCCACCCAAGAAGAAAGCGTAAGCCAAGCATCGCCTTTATTACAGTTTCCATTCTTTCAGGAGACGTTCAATTTTTCAAAAAAGACCAGCAGGAATATCTTCCACACCTCCAAAGTTCAGTCACATTCAATGATGTTGATGTCTGGACTCTGGGGTGGTCAGTCCATTGTTCTGAGAACATCAGCAGCTTATCTGATTCACATATTTCCTTTTCTCATGAAGGGCTTCTTAGCAGTGACACATCCTTTCAGACCCACAGCGCTGAGTCGCCTCCTCACAGTGGAAGGATGGACAGAAACACCTGTGGATGATTTTCTCCTCTCTCTCAGAGATGAAAGCTGTAAGTGCTGTTTATCTGATGGGGGCAGTGTTGGGGTCGACCAGGTCTTGCATGATTGTTAGGAGCCTCATTTTCTCTACATCTTCTAATAATTTTTTAAAGTCTGGTTTTGGAAACTCCTGTTTTTTTTCCCCTGACTTCCCCCTTTCTTATACAAGTGGATCATCTTATATCTAATCTGCTCAGAAATATCTTACTGGACATTCAATAAATGAATGG
The DNA here is from genome assembly GCF_904425465.1 of Colossoma macropomum. Lineage (NCBI taxonomy): Eukaryota > Metazoa > Chordata > Actinopteri > Characiformes > Serrasalmidae > Colossoma > Colossoma macropomum. The sequence continues at coordinate 1,616,387 of NW_023494803.1, forward strand.
TCTCCGACTTTTGCACAGAATTAGATGAGCTCAGCACAAAAATGTGTCCTGATTTAGTCACAACAAGCTTTTACAGAACAAAATCTCATTCAACCTACTGAGAAACTACAAAGAAACAGTGGGCCTCATTCATCAATATATTTCTTAAGTGCATTCTTGAGAAAGATCCTAAGAACAAGTCTCCATTAGATTCATGACGTGTTCTTAAAGCGCAGAACTGTTCTGACCTTTGTGCTCTTGAGTGTGTAGATTCTGTTCTTATCTAAGAACAAATCCCACATAAACATTGGTGAAAATCAGAATCTTCATAAAAACCACGTCGTGGGTTTTGAGAAGACGGTTCTTTGTAAGAACGGTTGGTGAATGAGGCCCAAAGCTCTGCCACAGAGCGCTGAGGCTGAGAAGGGGCAGGTGAAAGGCCATCCCTCCACCAAGACCCCACTGCGGTCCTCCTCCTGGTTTTACTAGGATTAAGAGCGATTGCGGAGGTGGTTATCGGCGAGCTGGTGTTCGTACGCCTCCCCTTTCACTTTGATCAGTGGAGATGTCTGCTGAGGGGGGGGATAACCGTACTCAGAACCCAACCGGGGGTCTCACAGACATCTGGGCTGAGGGAAAAAAGCCACACTGATCAAATTGTTATAATAAATTGGCTGATATGTGTGAGCAGAGTCACCACATGGGACTCAACTGATGCTTCCTCCACTGACCCTATAGCTCAGACTGACCGGAGTGACCATCAAGTGTGCCCTATTTACCTGTGTGTGTGCATATGAGAGAGAGAGAGAGAGAGAGAGAGAGAGAGAGAGAGAGAGAGAGAGATTAAATGAAGAAAAAAAGAAAACCAAGAAAGACAGATAAAAAGCCAGAGAGAAAAGAATGAGAAAAAAAAGAATAAAAAAGATGGAGATATAGAATAATAAAGAGAGGCAGTGTGAGAGAAAGAAAAGAAAAGCACAGAGAGAGAAAGAGACAGAGAAAGGGAGAAAGAGAAAAGAGTGAAGGAAAGAAAGAAAACAAAGAGACAGAGTAGGAAAGAAAGGAAAAGAGGGGAGAGAGAAACAAAAAATAAAGGAAGGAAAAAACAAAACCAACAAAAGAAAAACAGACACTGCGAAAGAAAAAGAAACAAAAGAGAGGATATAAAAATATAGGAAAGAAAGAAAGAAGGAAAGAAGAAAGAATGTGAAAAAGAAAAAGCCATAGAGAAAAATAAAGAGAAAGAAAGAATGAGAAAGTAAAAAGAGATAAAGAGATATAGAAAAAAATAAACAAAGAAAGAATGGCAATGTGAAAGAAAAAAAGACAGAAAAAACACATAGAAAGGGAGAAAGAGAAAGGAGAGAAGGAGAGACAAAAACAAAGAGACAGAGTGGGAAATAAAGGAAAAGAAAGAGGGAGAAAGAAAAAGAAAGGGTGAGGGTGGGGGAGAGAGAGAGGGAGAGAGAGAAACAAAAAATATAGGAAGAAAAAAAGAAAACCAAAAAAGAAAGACAGTGAGAAAGAAAACGATAAAAAAGGATAGAAAGAAATATAGAAATAGAAAAAAAAGGAAGAAAGAAAGAAAGAAAGAAAAATAAAAAGAAAGAAAGGGGCAATGTGAAATAAGAAAGGAAAAGCACAGAGAGAGAAAGAGACAGAAAAAGGAAGAAAGAAAAAAGAGAAGGAGAGAAAGAAAACAAACAGAGTGAGAAAAAAGGGAAAAGAAAGAGAGAGAGAAAGAGAAAGGGGAGGACAAATAGAGAGAGTGAGAGACAGATAGAAAAAAAGAGGGAGAGAGAGAGGGAGAAGGGGAGGAGAGATAGAGAGAGCGAGAGACAGAGATAGATAGAAAAATAAAAAAGAGGGAGAGAGAGAGAGAGAAAGGGGAGGAGAGATAGAGAGCGAGAGAGAGATAGAAAAATAAAAGAGGGAGAGAGATAGAGAGAGCGAGAGAGAGAGAGAGAGAAAGGGGTGGAGAGATAGAGAGAGCAAGAGACAGAGATAGAAAAATAAAAAAGAGAGAAAGAGAGAGAGAGAGAGAGAGAGAGAGAGAGAGAGAGAGAGAGAGAGAGAACAGATCAACCAATCAAACCTAGCACTCTCCAGCACTAAGGAGCTGCGTGTTAAGACAGGCCCAAATATTGAATACGGATAAGAACATAAAATGCCTGCAGTGAATTCGGCTCCTCCCTCACCTTTAGCCATACGTGTGTCCATCGATTTCCTCCTCTCCTCTCCTCCCTCCCCACCCCAACACCATTCAGCAGGGAAAGGAATCACTACCCTTCTTCTTCTCTTTATCACCCTATGGTTAATTTACCCACTGCTTAAGCACATATAGCTGGCGCCTGGCGCGTGCTTCCCAACACCCGTCCCGTGTGTAAATCAGCTTAATAAGTTCCCACACCATTAAGTAAAAGGAAGCGTGGACTGGGCCCTATTTAACCAATGACTTGTTACCTTTCATTTGCTATGAGAAGGTCATAAAAAAGGAACATTCCACTGCATAAGAGTCATAATTAAAACCAACAACAATTTAACAGTGGGAAAAGTGCGGCTCTCGCGCACGGTAATAAACTTCCAGCGTTTGGACGTGTCTCGCGCGAGTCCACGGGGCTTTGGTTGGGGGTGCGAGGGGGGTTATCTGCCGCTGGAATGGACAGGGATGGTCTTTCAGATCAGCGGCAGCAGCAGGCATTGTTCTCTGTCAGGCAGCAGATGTGGAACGTCTCCCTGCTGGCCTGGTGGAGAGGGCCCGGCTGCTCCAGAGTGATCAAACGCCTCACACTCCCCCCGTGCCGAGCGTGGTGATTGAACGCTGGGGCTGGAGAGAGCCGCCACACAGCAGGTTACATAAGGGTGGGTGATATGGCAAAAATATGACATCACAATATTATTTTTTTTAAACCTTTTCAACTCCTTGGGACCACCGGTGGTTCCAAAACGCACTCTGTCATATTCTTCATAACTTTCATATTTCATAAGCTACATTCTAAAGGTGGGGGTCGTATGAGGCTGTAACTGTCTTCATTTCAGTCTAATAGATGGGTGATGTAATTTTAAACCCTTATAATAAAAGAAGCTGAACTCACAATTTGTTTTTTCTACTGAAAGTCGACCCATTTTTCCACAAATCTGGGCTATAAACTATAAACAGATGGCGTCTCTCCAGTGATCTGCTCTGTAAAAATTATGTTTATAAAATAATACAAAGAGCGTCTCAGATTTTTGGCTTTCAGCAGTAAATTGTAAGCATATAGCAATATGTGTATCATAAAACACATGTTCTGTTAATTTGAGGGGAGCTTTTACAAAAATAAATAAATAAATAAAATAAAAATGTGCAGATATTTCATGCAGTTACTGAATAATTTGTCTTACGATTTGGTCATGTAAATTCAGATGGACAAACCAAAATATACTCTGGTGAATAAGAGGTTAATAAATACAAAGATAATACTGAAGTCCCTTTTTCCACCATAGATCAACTAATTAATGCAGAGAGGCATCAGTTTCAATAATTTCAGTTATTACTGTGGAACTCAATTCCATCTTCCACCCAGTCAAGCTCAGTTCACATGTTTAAGAAACATCTGAAAACACGTCTCCTTAGCGTTCAATTCTAATTCTCTTTTCTTTTTAACTTGATCTGTAATTGTCTGGTCTATTACTGTAAAACATTATCACCTTTGAGCTGCCATCTCTCTTTCTTTCAACCCTAACTTGTCTGCTAGTGTGGTGGATGGAGCTTTACCTTCTAAAATCTGCGTAGTTTGCAATATATTTTCAAAATAGACTTGACTGAACAGAGCAAAACTCAGCCGACTGAACCGAGTTCCTATGACCTTCCTGATAAGCCACCAACATCAGTGATGACATCCTTCTCTGTGATCAATCATGAGGAGCTTACAACTGTTATAAACAAATTAAGTTCGTCCACATGTGATCTTGATTCCTGTTCCTGCTTCATTCCTCAAGAGGGTTTTTGATTATGTCCACAATGATGTTTTAACTACTGTAAATTCTTCTACAGGGGCTTTTAAAGCTGCCCTGGTGAAGCCTCTGCTAAAATTAATTAATAAAATAATTTTAGACCAATTTCAAACCTGCCTTTTTAAGTAAAACCTTAGAAAAATCAAACAATTAAATATTAAGTTATACAACAAGTTTCAGTCAGGTTTTCATTCTAAGCATAGTACTGAGACAGCATTGGTTGATGTGAACGAGCTCAGGCTCAGCGCTGATGCAAAAAATCCTTCTATTTTGTTCTTACTGGATCTTAGTGCAGCTTTCGATACCACTGATCGCAAAATTCTAATACACCACCGCCTTGAATATTGGGTCGGCCTCTCAGGCACAGTTTTAGAATGGTTTAGATCATATTTAATGCATAGACAACTCTCGGTTTCAGGGAAATCATTCATCAAAGGGATTTATATTTTTTTGTGGCGTTCCACAGGGTTCAGTTTTGGGGCCCTTGCTCTTCTCCTGATGACACGCAATTATACATTTCAATTCCTTATGATGATCAAGACTCTGTAGACACGCTTACCAGCTGTATTAGATATTTGTCAGTGGACGTAACAAAATTTCTTACAACTTAATAACGAAAAAAACTGAAATACTGATACTTAACACTAAGAACTCAGAGAAAAATGCTTTATAAGAATCTCAGTTCTTTAGCTTCGTATACCAAATCTGAAGTATGAAACCTGGGTGTGATCTTAGACTCTATTTGATCCTGCATGTAAACACAGTCACAAAAGTAGCTTTTCAGCATTTAAGAAACATCACTAAAGTTCGGCCTTTTCTCTCTCAGAGCGACGCAGAGAAACTTGTTCATGATATGTTACTAGAAGAGTTGATCACTGTAATGGTCTTCTTACTGGACTTCCTAAGAAAACAATACATCCTTTACAACTCGGACAAAATACAGCAGCATCCTAACAAAAACACAGAGAGATCAGATCAGTCCCGCTTTAAAAGAGCTGCACTGGCTGTCTGTATCGTTCAGGATAGATTTTAAAGTTCTGCTACTAGTCTTTAAGACTCTAAATGACCTTAAAGCACCGCTTACATCACAGAGTGTCTGTCTGTTTATGATCTCAGATCTGCAGACCTAAGAGTAGTACTTAAGCACTAATACTTGCAGAGTATAAACACAAGCATGATAAGCAGATGTATTTTTTAGTTTTAGAAATCATCAGGCCATCTCTGAAGGCCTAGAAGGCCTCATGGGTTCCCCTCTGCAATTTTTTTTCCACTTAATTCAATTGTTGATGTGTAGAAAAGTCATTTAGAGTGTGCACTGCAGTGAAACTTACTGACTCTTCACAGTGGTGGTGGTGGAAACCAGCACTCGCAATGACTAAAACTCAAACTTTATTTATGATCCAAAACAACCTATGAACCTACATGTCTTCTGAGGTTCTACATATAACGTGGATAATGATAAAACAGTGCCAAACATGAAAATATCTGAAAAAGAACAGTTTTCTTTGGGGATCATCTTTCTTTACAATGCCCAACATGTACAACTTTTCCATGAAAATACATTTTAAGCCAAAACGTTGTCAAAACTATAAGTCTGCCAACATCAGACAGCGTATTCACAACTATTTCACTTTATATTTTGATGGCTTCCGGTGAGGTCGGTGAGGTCGCTTTTACAGGCATTAAACTCCTCAGTTGATGTTTTTCAATCACCACAGTTTTGACTTTTCACATCAAATCACTCTGAACACTCACTAAGCTTTCGAATCAATATTTCAAACAGGCAAACTCACTGATTCCGCTGCATGTTCGTTAACTCGCATAGTAACACTTGGATGATTCTTTTGTCACTTGCTGGAAAACGTACATTTTATCTGACGACTCAAGCAGCTGAAGTGTTTTCTTCACTCAGCTACACTATATTTTGGTGAAAAAGGTTAAAAAATTATTTTGCAAATAAAATGACGCATGCTTTAATTCCAGCGCCAGTGGATGACGCATGTGGTCTGCACTTGGTTGAAAGGAAACTGAGATCATCTTAAATAAACACTCTTGGCATTGAGCTTTGGTTCCTATGTTGGCCTCCAGTGTTTTGCTGCCTGTGCTATGGGTCATAGGTAATTCTACCAATTTTAAAATAAAAAAAAGGATAAATAAATCAAAATGAATAAACTTTGCATAAATAAATGGTCAACATGTAAGCAAAGTCATTCAGAATGGTTTGATGTGGAATCTGCCATTCTAAAGAAACTTGCCAAGTCAGAATTGTTCACAGTGGTGACGGTAGGAACCAGACGTCTTAAATGTTAATGTCCCTAAAGTTACCTCACAGAAGCTTTTACATGAAAGAGTTCCTGGCAGAGAGGACCAAAGTGGCAAAACAGTCTGCAAAGGAAACTTTGGTCACTTTGGATATTAAATAAAATGGCTATATTTGTGTTGTAGACGTCGTGCCCCCCGGTTCCTATCGCAAACATCGTAAAATTGTCAGTACATTTCTCTAGAACAGAGCACTTCACACCAAACTACTCAGAATCACTTTACCTCTCAATCACTGAATTATGCAGAAATGTATGAGATTCTTCTTTAACTCCTATGGTTTGATCAAGATCTGAGTGGTGCATGATCGTGAGCGGCACAGTGTGGCGCACTTACCTGCAGGAGGGAGTGAAATGCTGGTGGGGGCGCTCTCCACACAGCCCTGGCTGTTGCAAGCTCTGACTTGGACGCTGTAGTTGGAGTAGGGAAGGAGGCCTCCTACAGACACCCAGTGGCCAGCTTTACCCGTACTGAGCTGAGCTCTGGTCTCCGTCACTTCCACACTGCTTCTGTTTTGACCTGAAACACACACAATCTAGTGATGATCTTTTTAGCTAATTTGATTATTGTAACATAAAAACTTACGTATAGCTCAGAAGTTCAAACAGAACTTATACCAGAAACAGTACAGCGTGGTCTGTAAAGCGTCCACAGTACTTTTCTATTTGCCGGCAGCGTTAGTGTGTTTCATGTACACTGCTGTTTCCTCTACTTATTCCACTTATTATCAAAGTATTCCAAACTGTACATGCCTTTTTCAGACATCTGAGGTGAGCTACATAAACACTAACAGTGTTTTCACATACAGTTAGTTTTAAAAGAACTGAACTGAGTTCTGTTAAAGTGAACCTGGAAGGGAACCGACTGCAAATGACCTCAGTTCTTTTTGTGTTCACAATGTAAGTGAAACATAAAGAATTTTCTTTCTGGTCCTTTGAGATCTCAGACCACTTTTTGTTCAGACCACAACTCCATTAGAACTCAGACCCCTTTCACACCATAGACGTTGTGTGCAGCGCTCGCAAAGTGGGCAGCGTTCTCTGATAAATCTGACCTTTCAGGTGTTGAGAGGAACCACCAGACCTGCTGCTCTCCTATTGGCTGCGCTGAAAAAACTGGCCGAATGGCATCGTGCAAAATTGGAAAAATGACCCTGCGTGTCTGCCGTGGTGGTTTCCGACACCTCGAGAGGTGGTCTCAGTTCAGTTCGTTTTGGGGGCCGTTTAGAGGGGTCTGAGTTTGTTTGGCGTGTTCACATATGCTAAAGTAACCATGACTCACTGAGTCCACTTCAGACGCTGAAACGGCCCAAGTGTGAAAACGCCCTAAGAAGAGTTCGGACATCCATATTCGAATAGCTGTGCCCATCTCTACGAAATAATGGTTCAAAGAGATTAGATTATACTAATCTATAGCACAAGGAGGGAATACTAATATTGCAGGACAGTGGCTTCTCTTTGCTTTGTATGTACAGCAACATCATTAATAATCTAGGTTTCCAGTTGTAGGCAAAAGTTTGGGTGCTCCTAGTTAAATTATGTTCATGTTTTGTTGATTTTCTGTGTAAATAAGTGAACACATCCTCTACAGAGAACACGCGTCTGCACATTTTGATAGATAATTACTGTTTATTTGCTGAATTTAACATATTGGAAAATATATATATATAAAAATAAAACATAAAAAGTGGCCTATGCAAAGGTTATGGTACATTTTAGATTTTATGTTTTTATTCTTTTTCCTAATGTGTTGAATTCAGCAAATAAACAGACATCATGCACTAAAAACACAGAAAAAGGACATATATAAGTATGCTTCCTGTAGAGGATGTATTAACTTACTTTTACTTAGAAAATCAGCTAAACAAGTCATTTTACCAGCTCTGTTTAAACGTCTGCCAACTGTACTCATGGGTGTAAGGCATGTGGCAAACTTAGCACAATATAAGATCAATATACTTAGACATTAAGGGGGATACATCAAACTTATCATGCCTCTATAGCAGGGGTGTCCATTCTTATCCGCAAGGGGCCGGTGTGGCTGCAGGTTTTCACTCACCTGATTCTACTGGTTTAATCAGTTGGTCTTAGTCTTCAAACATTTCCTCAGGTGTTTTCCTGCTTTGTTGGAGTGAAAACCTGCAGCCAGACCAGCATTCTGCGGATTGGACACCCCTGCTCTATGGGGTACCAACCTCTTATCATCTGTTTACACATTATGTAATTATGGCTAAGGCTTATTTCAGTCATAATTTATAATGTTCCAATCACTGCTCTGTCCAAAGGCCCTGATGAAATGTGTTGTAGTTATGCTTAATTTTTAAAAGTTTGAGTAAATCAAATAGAGAAACTGATACCAACACAAGGAACAAATACTTGAGTATTTGAATTATTCAGGCCAGCCCTTGAAACAAGTGCTCAGTACCTCGATTCCCGGTACCCATCCCTAGGAGACACATGAGTAGATTTCAACACAGAGGCATCAGAGCAAAGGAACAGCTGTTCTTCTGCTGTTTATTTATTTATTACTTCCACTGACCATTAAGCACAGACACCACGGAAAAACAAGGCTTTCCTGAGTCAGATGGAGAGATGTGTTTCAGGTGGTGCATTGTGCGAATGTGTGTGTGTGTGTGTGTGTGTGTGATGCACAGTGCCCTGCTGACACAAGGAAGCCTAGGCTTTAGCTGTCTGGGTCTTAATCCAGAAATAGGGATTGATCGCTTGTGCTAACCCAGACATTGATTTAAAAACACAGGAAGCTACCCGGCAAAAAAAAGTAGAACAAAAAATACAATTTCATAAATAATAGCAACAAAAGATGTCTTGTTCGGGTAGGGGTCGCGCTGTCAATCTGGTGAAAGCTTTATAAGGAAATGTGTAAAAAGAAAGAGGAAGGAAATGAAAATCTATAAACTTTCACAATGATGCTTTACTGTAAGAAGAAATAGAAAGGATCTTTCCAATGAAATGTTGTTTGGGCTCACTGCCTCCCTGGCAATCCCACACTCACAGTCTTAAAAAGCACCACCCCATACTCTCATTCTCCAACACACAGGCTCGTAAAGACCCCTTAAACTCACACACACCTCAACCCTGGACTGAGCACGCAAGTAATGTCTTCACTCAGACACATGCATTTGGGCACATTAACCAATAGGTCAAGAGTCAGGCCTCTCAGTCCCCAGCCACTACCACTTACTGTAATGCAATCGACCGCAGGATATACGGCCCTGCTTGCAAATTAAAAGCGAATTAATTTCCTCCAAGTTCTCACCTCTCTTCTGGACCAGATGTGCTGCTGGAGCGAGAGAGGAAGTGGGAGGAGTGTGTGTGTGTGTGTGAGAGAGAATACGTGTTCTGAGTCCATAACCTCTAGCCCTCACCCATCTGAAGGCTCTGAAATGTGGTGGTACTATAAAGAAATCAATAGACATGAAGTGCCCCAGTGACTAAAAGCACATCCACATGCTATCACTCCTCCAGGCTTGTGATCAAACTCTTAGCCGCCATAGTCTAGTCATGGTCAATAGTCTAGTACTATTACTCCAAGAGCGGGCGGTGGGTCGCACTCCATTTCAGCAAAAAGTTCAATAAGCCCATATCCCACACGTTTGTTGACGTGTGTGGGTTTACATGCCAAATATTTACAGGACAACTTTCCCACCCCTCTTCATCCCTTAGAATTAATCAGGCTTATGTTATTACTTTGCCTTTAAGGCTGATAGCTGTGCCTTTAAGGCTGCAAAAAAGGCTGATATATGTAAACGACTGTGTCATAATCAAAAAGCAGTCTAAAACTCTCCTTATAACTTCAGTTGGAATGGGCGGGGCTAAACTGTTGAATAGAGGCCTAAATTTGTATCCACAAGTTTGAACATCGCTTGTCAAATGATATGTTTTGTTGATTTTCTAAGTGAAAGTGAGTTAACACATCCTCTACAGCAGAGGCCACTAATAGGCGGCCCGCAGTCCGAGTCTGGACCCAGGCGCTGTCCTATGCGGACCTGGACTTACAGATAAACTATGGAGAATTGTGTGATTTTGACGGGGTAGTCCTATTTTAATAGGTGTAAAAAAGAGAAAACTGACAGTAAATGTTGTGGAAATATTACTGAATTGTACTTTATTTGATTTGATATTCAGTTGTCGACTGTATAAGATGTGGATATACCTACTAGGCTACTTCAGTAAACAGTATACGGCACTGAATCATGATGCAAGTTAGACATTATGATGTTCTGGACCTTCGCTTGAGGAAATTTTCTCTAAATTCAGACCTCACTGAATTTTAATTAAAGACCCCTGCTCTACAGAGACCACACTTTCACACATTTTGTTGCATAATTACTATTTATTTGCTGAATTTAACGTTTAAAAACTAAACCATAAAAATGTGGCCTGTGCAAAAGCCATACTACATTTTATATGTTTTGTTTTATACCTTTTTCCAATATGTTATACCTCAACAAAACATGTCCAGGGGCATCTAGAATTTTGCATTTATATGCAAATAAATTGGTTTTCGTAACATCACAAAAACAGTGAATTCAGAAGGAGTCATTTTTGCAGCTTAGTTTCCATATTGTTACTGTCAGAACAAAACATTTTTCCTTCAAAAAAGCAACTTTACAGGAGAAGGAGCGAAGCTTTTGTTCCATCAGTGACGATGCACTGTGATGTAGAGGTCTGCACTCCTGTGGACCCGCAGGACCCACCACAGTATCTGCCTGAACAGGACTAATATCCAGTGTTGTGTGTGGGAGCGGGCGGGTAACCAGCCCACTGCAGGCACAATTCCTGCTAATTAATGAATAGCCTAAATAAAGTAGAATGATCACTAAAGCATACATGTAATATAAATATTAAAAATATACGCAATATAAAATGATAACAGTAAATCAACTGAAATAAATGAAGCCATCCTATAGAATTGCAAAGCAATCGAACATGTGAACAACATGCAAACTCGGAGGCTTCAGTCTGACGGCCACAGCTGCCCAGCAAAACACCAAAAATAACCGCTCTGTGATTTAATTCTTTACTTGTGTTTACTGGGAATAAATGGCGTTTGGTCAAGTTACTTCACAGTGAGCCCGATGACCATGACTACCATGTTATTTCAGCAGAGAATAAGACATTTGTGAATAGACTATGTGAAGTACTGGACATCAGATTGCCTTGACAAACCGTGTGAGTGGGAGCGGGCCGTAATGTTTCAGTTGCGGGCGGGTGCGGGATGAAATCTTGTGGGAGAGGGCGGGAGTGGGAATGGAAAAACAGTCCCACACAGACCTCTACTGTGAAGCAAAAAGTATTTTAGAAAACTTTAACAATATTTAAACACTTGACTGAACTTACTAATTAAAACAATAAAAGGAAATAGGCCTTTTAATAAACTCATGTAAAAGCCAGGCCTCTAACAAGGCTGAACGATACTGGGGGAAAAAGTCACATTGTGATATTTTAAGTTTTCGCAATAAATATTGCAATATTTGAAAAACAAAAAAGGAGTAAAAAATGTATCCAGTTAAACTTCTCCAAAATTGAGTAGTTTCTTACTCTACCTATGAGGAACTAAGGCAGTAATTGAGACCTAGCAACAAAAAACAGAATAGGTGGCCATTTTTAAAAAAAAAAAAATTGGTATGTAAAACAAAGTGGTCAGTAAAATGTAAAAGACTGTGCAAAATAAAATAAAAAAAAAACAAAATAACTGATAATCCAAAAAAGGGTGGAATGGTTACTATAAGTTTTTTTGTTGAAGCAGCTCAATGAATATTCTGGTTTTGACCGACTGATAAGGACAAAATATCATATTGCATTAAAACTGCTGTCTATTGAAACTGGTGAACACTTCCTGTGATTAAAGATTGGACTGCATTACTTCTCACCAAATGTTCTAGTGAACATCTGTGATTGGCCAAGAAGCTAACAGAAAAAAGTAAAACATTCACTGATTGGTCAGAGACTCATGTGCGATATCAGTGTTGAGTAGGCCGATTATGCCATAACAATTCACACAATATATCGCGTATAAACAGTTTCCAGTGTTCCCATTCTGCTTCTGGAGTTTGGAGAATGAATTGCCAACATAAACAAATCCATCTTTAAAAGGCATTTTCATTCCTTTCTCCTAGAGTAAAAATATGCAGCCAACATGTGCTTTATTTCTAGTAAAAAGATAAATGGAAGGGTTTGGCGACTAAAGAATATATCACAGTTAAAAAGTCACTTTCCCCCCCTCCAGCTCTACATAAATCACCGCACTAGTCAATATTTAATAATGCTAGCCTTGGTCCGCAGTCCCTCGCTCACCCCTGTCATGTGTAATAGCTCCCACTCCGATATCTCAGACATAAAAGGCTGGCTTTACGGCAATACTAACATGTAGAAGGGGTCATTACTGATCGACGTTTCCCTTAATCTGTGACTGCCGGCCACAGGCCAATAAATTCTCCAGCAATCCACTGGGAGAAATCAGTAAACTTCTGCCTTTGACTTCCCAGCGGACTGTGCGTGCGTGTGCTGGTCAGATGACCTGACCTTAAAAGGCATCAACCCTGGTCTAGACACTCAGGCACATAAAACCCCATCCACCAACAGCAGCAATCTGCATATATCTGTGGCAAAGCAGAGTAAGGGTGGGCGATATGACGATATATTGTTAGCACAATAAATTATGCCACGATAAGTTTTTATTGTGTTCTCCGCCGAGTTCTCTGGGCCAAAGCTCATCTCAGACGAAAGGCGCAGACCTTTATCAGTGAAAGGTGCAAAAGCTGATATCTGCCATTGTATGGGGTGCATCAGTGCCCACAGTATGGGTGGCTTGCGTATGTGGGAAGGTCCCTTTGAGGTGAAGGTGTATATTGGGATTTTAGAGAAACATTAGTTGCCATCAGGATGAGCAAGACATTGCCAGGCCTCATTCTGCATGTGCTACAACAGCGCGGCTTCGTAGACACACAGATTGCGGTGCTTGACCGGCTGGCCTGCAGTCCAGATCTGTCTCCTATTGAAAATGTATCGTGCGTTATGAAGGGGAGACTCAGACAACGACGGCCACGGATTGCTGAGCAGCTAATGGGCAAAAATTCCACTTGCAAACTGCAACAATTAGTATCCTCAGTTCCCAAACGATTAGAAAGTGTCATTAAAAGGAAAGGTAAAGTAAAACAGTGGAAAACATGCCTCTCTACCAACTTTTTGTAAGGGGGTTGCAGACAAACACTAAACTTTTATATGCTGATCAGGCGTAACACTAAGACCACCTCCTTGTTTCTACACTCATTATCCATTTTATCCGCTCCACTTACTATATAGGTGCACTTTGTAGTTCTACAGTTACAGACTGTAGTCCATCTGTTTCTCTGATACTTTGTTAGCCCCCTTTTACTCTGTTCTTCAGTGGTCAGGACCCCCATGGACCCTCACAGAGCAGGTACTATTTGGGTGGTGGATCATTCTCAGCACTGCAGTGACACTGACGTGGTGGTGGTGTATTAGTGTGTGTTGTGCTGGTACGAGTGTCCACTCACTGTCCACTCTATTAGACACTCCTACCTTGTCAGTCCACCTTGTAGATGTAAAGTCAGAGACGATAGCTCATCTGCTGCTGCACACTTTGTGTTGGTCATCCTCTAGTCTTTCATCAGTGGTCACAGGACGCTGCCCACAGGACGCTGTTGGCTGGATATTTTTGGTTGGTGGACTATTCTCAGTCCAGCAGTGACACTGAGGTGTTTAAAAACTCAAAAAGTTAAAAAGTTGGTCAGTGAAAACACTGGAAATCTCTTCTTTGTACAAACTCATTTCCAAAAAAGTTGGGACGCTGTGCAAAATGTAAATGAAAACAAAATGCAATGATGTGCAAATCAGTTAAACCCTATATTTTTTTTTTGAAAGTAGTACAAAGACAACAAAGCAAATGTTGAAACTGAGAAATGTGGGGTTTTTTGGCATTTTTTGCAATTTTTGCATTTGATATGATGTCTTTGTTCTATTTTCAACAAAATATAGGGTTTAAATTATTTGCACATCATTGCATTTTGTTTTCATTTACATTTTGCACAGCGTCTCAACTTTTCCAGAAATGGGGTTTGTAAATAAATGATCGTGATGAAATATGTTTGCTATAAAGGACAGTGATCCCACTGTGACCTCTGGAAAATAATGGCAAAGTAAGACAAACTCTTCAAAGGCAGCTCATCATTCAAACTACATGTAACATTAGCAAAACAGCACTGGCAACAATGGACAACAGCGAGAAAGGGAATAGAGCCATTCCAGGAAAAAAGGGACTACGGTTTTCTCTCTCGCTCCCTTCCTTTTCTTTCACTCTCGAATCAAGCCCCCACCACCACCACCACCCCCACCCCCACCCCGCACATCATAATCTCAGCTTCTTGGCTCAGAAGAATACTTCAAAGCTCTCGCACTATGAGAGTGGAGGGGGGTGGACGTGGCAGGCTTTGAGAGAGGTCACTTCCATCGGCTCGCGTTTCCAGATTACAATCTTGAGTCAGTAAGCTGCTCGTCCTACTTGTCGGAAAAGATACTTTTAAGTCCACTCCGCGGTGGGTGCGACGGACGGGCCAGAAGAGCCTGCTTCAAACAGACCTGGGAGATGAGGATGCCCATAGATACATATTACAGGGGAGGTGGGCTAGTATACAGATGCAATAACAGCCCACTTCAGCAGCAAAGGGCTGCGAACATGTAAGAAAACAGTAAGGAGGCAGGTAATAGAGACGGCTGTGGTATAATCACTATACATACACAATAAAAAACAAACCAATAGAGGAGACACAGAACACACGGCTCAGCTCCTCACAGATACACTTCACAACCACTGCTCACTTAAGGGCACAGACACTATTCAAAGGGGAAATTCACCAGTTTTTCAATTCAATTTCTGCATAACCCAATCACAAAGATGTAAACGCAAATATAGCAATTTTATTTACTTTCTGAAATGACCAGTGAACCTGTAAGTCATGAGGTTTTATGTGTGACGTTGATAACGTTAAAACAGCGGTAAATCTGAAGGACTGAAGTTTGCTTTGAGGTTTGTACATCGTGCTGCATTTTCCTCTCTAAAAAATGAACGTTAGGCCAAAACTTTGTCTCAGAACTCTTATAAAACAGCTTTACTAACTGTTAACACTGCTGTTGACCTGATAACTATAAATGGTAAAATATGGTTCAGTTTTTGAACTCAAACAGCTGAGACTCACAAAGACTTACATAAAATAAATACTGTACTGCGGGGGCGGAGCTGTGTTGTTGGTCTAGGTTTTTTATTAGCTTTTATTTTTCATCAGTTTCTACATGTGAAGATTTTTTGGTCGTCATTAAGGATGCACAATGACATCATCAGACAGGAAAAATGTGGACAGATGATTAGACTCGATATTTCGATTATTAGACAGATTATTAGACTGATATTTCAAACTGGTTTTTGAAGACACAATTATTGTACTCCAGAAGAGCAGAACATGTAGGTGATGCTGGTCTACTGTGATCATATCCATCATTATTATTATTATTGATTTTTAACATTACAGAACTAAATGTCATATTTCTTTGTAATGCTAATCCAGGTAGATTTAGTCCCTATTTCTACATTTTATAAATGTGTATGTATCTGCACTGGCAATGGTAGATATGCACATGAAAATTATTGAATATTGATATGCAGTAAGTATCAGTACATCCCTACTGTCATCATGCTAATTATTAAGCTTGGATGACTCTGTTTTTCTTACAACCCCATTTCCAAAAAAGTTGTGACGCTGTGCAAAATGTAAATAAAAACAAAATGCAATGATGTGCAAATCACTCAAATCTTATATTTAATTAAAAATAGTACAAAGACAGCATGTCAAATGTTGAAACTGAAAAATTTTATTGTTTTCTTTTAAAAATGTGCCCATTTTGAATTTAATGCCAACAACATGTTCCAAAAAAGTTGGGACGGGGGCCTGTTTACCACTGTGTTTCATCACCTCTTCTTCTAACAACACTCTGTAAGCATTTGGGATTTCAGCTGCTCATCAGTTCAGAGTCTCCTTTGTTGTATTTTTCATTTCATAATGCACCAACTGTTTTCAGTGGTGACAGGTCTGGACTGCAGGTAGGTCAGTTTCAACATTTGATATGTTGCCTTTGTAATATTTTCAATTAAATATAGGTTTAAATGATTTGCATTTTGTTTTTATTTACATTTTGCAAAGCATCCCAACTTTTTTGGAAATGGGGTTTGTTTTTTAGCCACAATGTATTTTGTATTCATCCTGTATTGTTGGCTACTGTGGGTTTAGTAGTGTCTGACTTGCATAAGAGCGTTACACCATTAATACCTTGAGGAAAATTCTTCTCATTTTAGAGGTATCTGTAAACTAGAAGACAGCTCCCTAAATTATATAAATATCAGTGCTTCATTGGCAGGAATGTTGCCAATACTGATATGTCAGTGAAGCCTTAATAGTGACCATTTAACTGGCCAACTGACACGTCTGTTGGGCGTTACTAATAATACTCCAGAAAGGCCAGACATAATCTCATAACAAGAATACATGTCTGGGCACGTCACCTCTAAACCCACCCCCAAATTCTTCTTGTCTACGGTCTTTTAATGTCCAGAGTAATCAATAATACAAGCAAAACAAGCTAGCTAGTGAAATATTATCATTAAGTAACAGAATTATTTACTTTTTAAAAAAAAAAAAAAAAACCATGTACTGTGTTCTCCACACACACAACACATCTGGACGCTTAACCGGAGCTTTTCAGCCATGCTAGTGTGCGTTACATTCAGGGGCTAACGACAGGGTTGTTGTCCATTGGATAAAGTTCACAAGCGCTTGCTGTCACCCATATTTAGCCCAGAATTTCTCACCGCTCTCCCCACACTTTCTCGTTAAGTGATCCGGTTTGGCCCCATGTGGCTAATAATATTCAAGCTTGTATCAATACAAACAAGCAGCAAGACATTTTCAACTTATTGCAAAAAGAAATTAATAAAAATAAATAAAAGACTGGCTCAGTAAAGACAACAAAATAGGTAACCTCTATATGCACTAACACTGCCCACATAAGTCACAGTCATCTACATGAAGCATTTCCCACAGGTATCCAATAAACATGGAAGCACTGAAAAATTAGGTGTGAAGAAAAACAACCAAGCTGGCGACTCCACACAGTCTAAATTCTTGTTTATATATGCGCAGTATCAGGATGGCTATAATATGAACTACGTCCATCAAAGGGCCTGACTGATTGCCTTGTAAGCGATCTGGCCCAAATATTATAGATCAGGCAAGCTCAGCTTAATTAGACGCTGACGTAGTAATGCAGCCGTCAACAAAGCAACCTCAATTTCTGGATTTTCTACAAACAAGCACATTATAGGCCATAATTTGCTGATGATAAACAAATATGCACTGCAGAAAAAAAATTCCAATTTATTCTTGTGAGCTGATCAGGCTCATGCGCACACACACACACACACACACACACACACACACACACACACACACACCACTTCTGGGCGACATTGTGGGATTAAATGTGTACAATTGGTCAGCTGTGCAGATGAACTGTTGATTAATGGAGAGAGACAATCTATTCTATTGGTTGGCAGTCAAAAGGAAAGTGCTGACACAGAGAGGTGTGGGTCAGTCCTTTCATCTGAACCAAGCTGGAGGCGGACCAGGAACAAAAGGGGCAAAAGAGGGGGGGGGGCGCACAAACCAGCGCCAGCTTCAGTGCCTAAGTGGACAGGCCACAAGCACAATGACCAACAGAGCCTGAATTACATGCAACTATATCACCTGGCACACAGCATAGTTCACTCTGAGCATCGGAGGGCTGACTCGTGTCCTAATAATGACCAGTTTTGGTGGAATTAGTCAAGTAATCGTTTACAAACTACAAACTAGAAGGGAAAGTTTGTGAATGAACTTTAAGTTGGCTTGATAAAGCTATTGCTATGAAATCCCAGGTGGTGCTAAGGTGCTGCTATGTTATCCCACATGGTTGCTAAGATGTTGCTAGGCCACTCCCAGTGATTCCCAGGTGGATGCCAAGGTGGTGTTAGGTCGTTGCTACGTTATCCCAAGTGGTTGCTAAGCCTTTGCTGTGGAATCCCAGGCAGTCACTAAGGTGTGGCATGGCTGTTGCCATGGTGACCCATCCTCTCCAGAGAAGACACTTCTGCACATTTTAATGCACTTTTTTTTTTTTTAATTTGCTGAATTTAAGATATTGGAATAACTAACACATAAATTGCAGCCTTGTTAAAGGTTATGGCACATTTTATATTTTATGCTGTATTTTTTCCAAGATGTTAAACAAATAAATAGAAACCGTGCATTAAAACAGCAGTTTGTATGTACAATGTATTATTTTGTTGATAAATTGCAATGCAAATTCAATTTAAATCCTTCTTGACCAAGGCAAATGGTGCAATTGTTTTTCCCTCACAATGTTTTCATCTGTGAGGGAACTTAATTCTTAGAGCTAGGCCTTCAGCTCAGGCAATAAACGTCATAATTCTGTCAAAAACAAGTAAAACGTATATCTACAATAATACTAATTTCTTTTGGTGTCACTTTGGAGTTTCTAAAAGTATGTTAGCACTATGCTAAAGCTGGTGCAGATTTTTTGGCTGTTCTAGATTAAAGAAACATTAAATTGCTTTATTTAAAGTCTATAGAAGGGATTTTCCTTTGTAAGTTGGAGTTCTACAGAGACTCAAAAGTAAAGAGCCCCGCTGCTGTTTTCCAGTTCTAACACCTGACCGAAGCCTGGTTAGAGAACCACTGGTATTCACAGTCAGTGGCATATCTAGTACTTCCACAAAGCCTAGAGTCTCTTTTCCCTCATGAAACTGATCTCACCTGTTATAAATTATTACACAACTGGTAGTTCCTAGTTATGCTGGTAGTTGAAGTAATCTTCTGTCAAGCTCCTGAAGTCTTCATCATTGGTCAAGCTCTCTTGGCTGTCCCTTCCTGGATACTACGGTGAGGGAAAAATCCTGATTCCTTCTGTTTTCAACTACAACTTAAAAATGAAATATAAGCATTACTATTCATTCATTCATCATCATTAACCGCTTAGTCCAGGTAGGGTCGCGGTAGCAGTTGGGAGAGCAGAGATTCCCAGATGACTTCGTCCAGCTCATTCTGGGGGACCCGAGCGGCTCCCAGGCCAACTTCGAGATATAATTCCTCCAGCGGGTCCTAGGACGACCTCGGGGTCTCGTCCCAGTAGGCCATGCCTGGTACACCCCCACCGGGAGGCGTCCAGGGGGCATCCTGATCAGACGCCCAAACCACCTCAACTGGCTCCTCTCGAGCCCCACACCCTATAAAGTAGAGTGTAGCTGCCACCCTGTGAAGAAAGCTAATTTCCGCTGCTTGTATTCGCGATCGAGTTCCTGGATCGGGGCCTTGCCGTGGCGGAAGAGCTTGTGTGGTCAAGGACTCTTCACAGCTAAGTCGTCTGGAGCAATATGCTCCTGGTAGGGTGTCCCAAGGCGAACAGGTCTGCAGTGAAGACCCAGAATAACTCGATCCAAAAATCCTTCATGACAAAAGGGATGCAGAAAATCGTGTACACTGCCCGGGAGAGGGTTACTGGGACCTGCCCCTGGAGCCAGGCCTGGGGGTAGTGTTCCTCGGCGAGCGCCTGGTGGCCGGGCAGGCCACGTAACCCGGCAGGGCTGAGCCCAAAAAGGCAATGTGGGGGGGACCACGTGGGCCCACAACCTGCAAGGTCCAGCATGGGGGACCAGTGCAGTGCCGTATAGGCAGTGGGAGATGGCAGGGAGGATCCTGGCAGCATGGACCCCTGCAGCGGAAACTGGCTCTTGGTATAAGCATTACTACTTACTACTAATACTTGTTTAAATACAACAAATACAAAAAGTATGATGGTTTTATAAATAAAAATAACATGTATTTTGGAAATCATTAGGCTTTCTCTGAAGCCCTAATAAGCCCAAAGTGTTCCCCAGCGGATTTCTAAGTATTTTGTTTTCTAAATGTCTTCTATAAGTCTTCCTTGTTTAACTTTTTCCAAAAAAGTATTCTGGAATCTAAAAGCATTCGTATAGTTTGTTACTGTTCAGTTAAGTCCATTTTTATTGTTTGGCCTTTTTAAAAACTTGTATTACCCAACTAATCATCAAAATCGGCAGATAACTCAATTACTAATATATTCTATAGGCACAGCCTTAGATGCCACTCCATCTTGTGTCACATTTGATAAGGTCAAGGAAAACATGACACTTAGGAAAGGGTGATAAATCAAAACACAGAAAGCTAACACTGCCAAATATCAGTCTGAAGTCTAAAGTAAAGTGATTTTTGATATAAATATAAACGAGGAAAAAATATGCAGCGATTTAAGCTGCTTTCCTAATAATAAAGAATACAGTGTCATTTGCAAACTCTTCAATCTGCCTACTTTTGCTAATTTTAGTGCATAGTTTCAATATCCTTGAAATGTGCAGATGCGTGTTCTCTGTAAAGGATAGGTTCATTTATTTCTTCACTTCGAAATCAACAACACGTGAACAGAGGCGCACAGACTCTGCATACGACTGAACATGATACAGGTTGGTAAGCGTGTGGACAGAAATCTTCCTCTGTGCCTGTGTGAATGTGTGCGCATCCCCATTCGCACACACCACCGCAGGCATTTATCTCCAGGCAGCTATAAAAGAGCTCGGTCAGGGCCGGCGGAGGTGAGTGGCGGGGTTGATTTCTTCTGAACGCGCTATTACACTCTTTTTAACAAACCTGTCCACTCTCATCCTGCCGAGGATGAGGAGCGCGGGGCACGCGGCGGCCGCCTCCATCTCTCCGCTGTCTCTCCGCCGCCCTCTGGTCCTGCCGCGGCGCCCGGCAGCCGGCGCGAGCCAAATGGGGGCCGACAACAATTCATTTACGGCCATTACTGCACGGCAGCGGCACGCTAGGGTTCACTGCCCTTTTTGCATACTGTGTGTAAACAATCATAGGGAAAATGGCTGGAGTCAATATGGGTGATCAGAGGCAAGCGAGGGGGTGGGGGCGAGTCACATCCACTCAGAGGCACAGAGGCGTCGGAGGGAGAGATATCTGTGGAAGCATTTGGGTGCGATTTACCTGACGGCTGGGAGAAGGCTCCGGTGAAAAGGACCGAGTAGGTCAGGTTGCCGTTGGGCTTGGCAGGGGAATCCCACTTCACCCTCACTGACCGAGGGGTCTCGTTCAGGATTTCTATGGGCACGCTGCCAACCGGGGGCATCTCTAAAGTCCGGACCTCCGCCTGTGAGAGAATGACAAAGAAACTATAACATATTGATGAACAAAATTGACTGGTTTGAAATGCTGACAGCTCTGTAGTAGAGAGGGCACTCTTTTCTTTTCAGACACCACTGAATATCACCTGATACCGATACCGATACTATACTTTTTCCTTTTTTTATATTTTTATAGCTGCATAGCTACACACTCATTATGGGTACTGCTGTCGTGACCTACCGTACATTCAAGGTGCCAAACATGGCTTTTTGCATGATGCTGTAGAAGAACCCTTTTGCTTCCCTAAAGAACCTTGTGTGATATAGAGTTTTGTGCAAGTAAAGAACCACACAGTCGGTTGCCAGGTAACAGACATGACAGATGATTGTCGACTTTGACTGAACAGCTTAAGATTTCCTAACTTGAGATAAGATACTGTAAGATTCCTAAATTAAGATCAGATTTGCCTCTGTAATACAAATTTGTATTGTCTTGACTTGTCAGATCTGAACTTAAGACAAAAGGATAGGAATGTCCTGTAATACGGCCTCCGGTCCTCATGTGATCTTAGATCTGTAAAAACCATCTGTAAAATACTAAAAAACATGGACTCAGTTCCACCTTTTGTTAGGCAGTAAAGTTTTGTATGTACTTGTATGAAATGTTTGAAAATGTATCTCTATAATTTAGCATTTAATTAAAATTCTACCCCTTTTTTGTATTTATCTTTTTATTCTGATTTATGTTGTTGCTTTATATGATTTTACATTAATATTCTTTTAATTTCATTAAACATATATATTGCGGTTCTCAAACAGTAACTACAATAGAAAACAATTAACTCAACTGTAATTTCTATTAGTGTTTAACTTTATGACGTGTGTAAATCACTTTAAGCTGCCACTAGTATGAATATGAATAGTGCACTACAAAGTTATTATTATTATCATTACTATTACCAAATCTGTGTCATCAGTACATTGTAGTTAAAGGTCCAATTAACTGTCAAAATCTCTAACAGAACAGGCACTCTAATTTCTTAATATTTTACATAAGTCAAAAAAGTTAGGAGAGTAGATGAAATACAATAAAATAGAAAACAGAGGTTTGTAAATCCACTTTGACTCGTATTTAAGTGAATGTCCGTGACTTATAACAGCTTAAATGGCACTGCATTAAAACCCTGTGTGTTTCTGTGATGGATATCACTACAGTGGCTCAGGAACACCTTGACAAACTGTGGTCAATAAACACTGTTCATCACTGCATCAACAAATGCAAGTCAAGACCGTAATATGCACAGTGGAAGCCATACATTAACAATGTCCAGAAACACCGCCGACTTCTCTGGGCTCAAACTCATCTGAAATGGACTGATGCACAGTGGAAACATGTCTGACAAGTCCACCTTTCAGATATTTTATGGAAATAGTGGATATTGTGCTCTCTGGAGCAAAGTATGTAGTGGTATGTGGGGGTATTAGCGGGTAATGTGCACATTTTTAGCAATATATGCCGCCTTCTAGATGCCGTTTTTCAGGAACATCCATTCTTATTTCAACTAGACAATGGCAGGAAACATTCTGCATGGGTTGCAACAGCATGGCTGTCTAATCAAAGAGTGCTGGTGCTAAACTGGCCTTATTGAAAATGTGTGATGCATTTGGTGCAAAATACAACAAAAGCCACATACTTGTCTAACTGAAAAATGGCAGAAAATTCTGTTTTCAAAACTGGATCAAATGGTATCTTTAGTCCCCAAACCTTTACTAAGTGCTGCTAAAAGAAAAGGTAATATTTCAGTTTAATACAGCTTAAACAGAATTTACTAATCACTTCTGTTTTAATTTGCATGTCACATACTGTAGCAACTTTTTTGCAATTGTTTGTAAAACTGTCTCAAACCAGATGTATTGAAAATAACATGGTTTGCTATTTATGAACCCATTTGTAATTCCAATTAAGGACAGACGTGTCATGTTACTTTCAGTATGTTATTTCAGATTTATAACACAAACAAGAGAGCACTGCATTTGTATAACAAAGTCAAAACATATTTTATTAACACATCTTCACAGAATCCACGAATCACCCCCCGCCCCTTACTGCGTGGATATTTCTCTGCTTGATGACATGCCCACAACCCCCACCCCCCCACCTTCGTCACTCCCTTTGGCCCACTCAGAGTTTTTGCAGCGTTGGCAGAACTGGCCATTTGACTAAATATTGCACACATATTGGAAAAATGCCCAAATCTGGCCCATCAAAGCAGTAACCAGCCCAGAGTGGCATTTATACCAAATGTCAAGCGCGAGCAGAAGGTGCTTTATTGAACAGAGCGAATCGATCACCTTTATGATGTCGAGCTGCCATCTGACACCTATGGTGTATGTATTAACATAATGTAAATGGGACAGGCTCTCACCAAAGGGCCCAGAGCGCAGCCCTGAGCTGTGCACGCCTGCACACGGAAGCCGTGCAGACTCCAGGGAGACAGGCCACTGACCGCGAAGCTCGTGGACGAGGAGTTCTGGACCAACACACCGTCCATCCACAGGCCGTAGCTGCTGATTACACCTGCCACAGACAAAGAAAAGTCCCGTTTAGAGAGACGAGCAATGTGTGGCATGTCTGATCTACCAAAAACAAAAACATAACAGTGGTGAGTCAAAGAAAATAACCTGTATTACAAGAATACTTATATTCATCAAAACACCCACAGAAACACTAACCTGGGGCTATGATTGGCCAGAATGTACACAGCAGTCAAACGTGATTGGTTAAAGGGCTCATTTGCATATTTCAGCCTTCTGTAATCTCAGTACTGCGACAATAATGAACAAACCCTACTGTACAGGCATTCGAATGATTCCAAGGTGACACAATGTTTAAAGACACAACACTAGTGAAAAAACAAAAAACAAAAAAACAAGTACATCACTGTGCCAAAGAAACCTGCAAGGGTATTTTTCCAAACCTCCAAAGTTCTTAGAAGTTGGCCAAGTAATCCCAAACACATTCAGGTCTGGACTCTGGGGTGGTCAGTCCATTGTTCTGAGAACACCTGCAACTTTGTTTGTCTTTTTGTCCATTTCCTTTTTTTCAGTAACTACATCTTGACAGTTAAACATCCTTTCGGACCCACAGCGTCGAGCTGAGCAAAGAGGAAGGACAGACTCAAACACTCGTGGATTTGCAGGACTGAGTGGAGTGGAGGTCTCTCAAAGACGAAAGCTTTAAGTGCTGTTTTTCTGATGGTGAGGGTCTTGGTGGTCTACCAACTCTTGCATGGTTATTAGGGGTCCCATCTTTCCTGTATATTTTAATGATTTTTTAAACTCCAGTTCTGGAAACTCCTGACATATTTTCCTTTGCCTTACTTTATGCAAGTAGCTTATCTTTTCAGAAATATCATTAAATAAATAAAGAGTGGACTTTTGAACAGGACCGTATACTATCTATCTATCTATCTATCTATCTATCTATCTATCTATCTGTCTATCTATCTAACACAAAAAATATCAGCGGTATAAGCCCTTATACCCCAGATGAGGGGAAAAAATCCATTTTATTTATAGAGCCATATTCAGAGGGACGTGTGTGTATCCGAATGCTGCCTGCTTCCCTCATTTTCCCTCCATGTTCTGATGTAAACAGGCCGCTTTGTTTAAAGCTCTGTTAAAGGCAGCCATTAGGGAGAGAGGGCTGTAAAACATGGAAAGAGAGCCATTTAGTGTAGCTGCCCTCTTTACAACTGCCCACAGCAAAAGCTCAGTTAGGGGTGCTCAGGGTCAGCAGAGAGGGGTTAGAGCAGGACAGCAGGGCTAGACCGATATGGCAGCGCATATGGGAAAAGTCACCTGTGTACTTAAAAACACCTTCCAACACGGACACATAGAGTCGCATGCAAAAACTTGGTCAAATGACACGATTTGAAGTCATTCTAAGGTGAAATCTGTGTCTACTATTGCTAAACTGTTTATTTGTACAAATAAAAAAATAAATCACACTGGTTTGTTGTGCTAATATTAGCACAGATACCACAGGAGATATTTTCTCTAATCAGAGAAATATGAGGGGCACATTTCTATCCTCAGATAGCCACTATGAAATGCAATACGTCGACTGCTTATATTCTGAAGACACAAATAAGCTCGTATCATCTGTCATATCACTGGGGTCGGGTGTTCTTGAGAGTACTGGAAATCTTTGGTTACTCATTCTATTTGTGTTAAATTATTTATGCAGCCATTCTTGGTTTAACTCTGCATCCATTAAAATGATATTTGTAAACATACGGAGCATCTGCTGTCATCAAAGGCCAAATTAATTATTAGACACTTTAAGGCAAATAGTAAATTCCAGTCATTCCTTCACTTAAAAATCTTATTCCTTTGATGTTCAGTGCCCTCATTTCCAAAACTGTCAAACAGAAGATATAATAGTATGTTTGCTAAAAACCTGGGTGCCTTTTGTATTGATTAATTACAATATATTACTACTAATATCAGATCTGCACAATTAAAAGGATGTATTACATTACATAACTTTCTATTTTTACTTACTTACAATTTTTGACTAAAAAAAGCATCCTTGGTTAAAATGTTTTTTTTGAATTTTTAAGTGAAAATAAATTCACACATCCTGTACAGAGAACAAGCTCAAAAGTGGTATATTTCTGCAATTTTTATTGCCCAGTTTTTTAACAAAACAAAATATTTTCATACAATATAAAATGTGCCATAACTTTTACACAAAAGCCACATTTTATGTTTTATTTCTCTCCCAATATGTTAAATTCAGGAAATAAACATTGATTGTGTATTAAAATGTTCATAAGTGTGTTTTCCGTAGAGGATGTGTTCATTTATTTCCACTCAGAAAATCAACAAAGCATCATTTGACCAGGGTGCCCAAACTTTTGCATGTGCCTGCATATGACAGCATACATACATTTACATATGTTTTTAAGTCTACCATACAATGAAATAAACTGCTTTAAAATATCCAGTTTTATAAGAAAACCTATGAAGAATTGTGTAGCTTATTAAACAGTTTTGTTGATTTTCTAAGTGAAAAGTTTACAGACGCTCTACAGAACAAACATCTGAACACTTTAATGCAAAATTACTGTTTATGTTCTAAATTTAATATACTGGGGAAAAATGCAGCCTGTGAAAAAGTTATGGCACATTTTATATTGTATGTTTTGTTTTTTCCAGTATGTTAAAGTCTGCAGATAAACAGTAGTTGAGCCACATTTGAGTATGTTCTCTGTAAAGGACGCGTTACTGTATTCCCACTTAGAAAATCAACAAGACATGAAATGACTGGAGGTGTTCAAACTTTTGCATATGACTGCATGTAAATTTAACATAAGTAGGGTGTAACGATTCACATAATTCATTCATATTAATCTGGCCTAATATGATACTGTGGTATTTCAATTCAAAACATTTTTTCAAATATATTATAAACAATGGAGAAGCTAATTTACGCTACGTGGAGTGTGCTCCCCATTTTTAAGACAAAAAGGAATCTATATTTTCAGAAGAGGGAGGGTCTGCTCTCACTGTGAGCTTAATTTTTATTATACTTTATTCAGTATAATCAGTATTATACTTTATTTGCTTCAGTCTGTTGAATGTATTGCTTATTACCTGTGTGTATTAAATTGAGAGGCTCACATTGAATGGTACAATATGACATGTTGTACTGTTACACTCCTATTCAAACCTTATGACAGCTGTGTGTTTGGTTTTACCTCTTCATACAGAAGAATGTCACATAAGCAAAATTGACTATTTATACAGATTAACATCAATATTGTAAGCCACTGTATCACATTAAAACCTATTCATAAACATGATAAATAGATTTTTGTTTTGTTCAGTCAGTGCAACAATACAAAAAACAGGGCTCGATATAAAGACAAGAAAAATTGTAGGTCTAAGCTGTGATACACTAGAATTAACAATACGATCTTAGCGCTGATAATATGCCATATTGTGGCACATATAATGTTAAATTATTAATGAATTAACCAATAATACTCTAAGATCAGATCAGGGTTCAATTCCTGAACTCTTGTCCTGTATCCTATTCCCAGCGTCTACAGAAAGCTGGGGCATTTCCACAGCACTGAACGAGGAGGTGGCAGCACAGCCACTGTTGAAGCTGCAGTTCACAGCATCAGTCAAAAGGGAGCACTTTTCATCCACTTAAAACGCCCTGCTCTCCTCTCTCTCCCTCCCTTTCTCTCCCTCTCTCGCCCCCCCTCCCCTCCCTCGCTCCAGGCTCGCTCTCATGCCGCCACACAAAAGTGCTCCTCCATTCCTCCGCATCGTCCGTGTGCGCTAACCCATCATTAAACATGAAGCATCCCTTAGCTAAGCGCACCATTTAGAATATGAGTTGACCTTTGGCCGTGCCTGGCTTTGACCCCACTCACCGTTGGGCTTGCGCGGAGGGTCCCAGGACACGTTGAGCGCGTGCGGGGAGACGTGCAGGATGTCCGGAGCCGGCACCTCCTCCGGAGAGCTCTCCTCAGTGTGGGCCAGGCTGGGGGCGCTGAGGGTGCAGCCGCCCGCCGTGCACGCCTACAGATCAGAGTGAAGATCGTGAGTTATATACATAAACAAGGGAGGGTTAAACAGTCAACATAAAGCAAAACCAAAGAAAAACAGCATTTTTTCTGTACGTTTTAGTGCACAAGTTCTATTTATTTGCTGAGTTTAAAATGTTAAATTTACATTAAATGTGTCATAACTTTCTCACAGACCACATTTTGTTTTTCTTTTTCTCCAATATGTTAAATTCAGAAAATAAACAGTAATTGTGCATTAAAATGTGCACAAGTGTGTTCTCTTTAGAGACTTACTTTCACTTAGAAAATCAACAAAACTGACCAAGGATGCCCAAACATCCACACAAAGTCGATTTACATGCACCAAAAATATCTGCTGATGCCTTACGTAATATTTAAGGTAATCTGGAAACAAGAAGTAGTTATTAAATAATACACTGTAATTGATTTTATACTGTAAGTCATCTGCCTCAAGAATTGATCGCACTTTTGAACACCAGTCATAGACAGACATTTAAAGAAGGACTGGTTAGATAATCTATGCATTGGATGGTAACTGTATACACTGGGTTTCTTCAAGGGAAGCTTAGGAAACTGACACACATAAAATCAGAATGCATTGTTTATTTGTTTGTTTTTATTTATTCTCATGTTAGCGGTGCCCACTTGCTGCCCAGATAAATTGTTTTGCATATACTTTTCACAGATGCAATCGCTCAGTACTGTATATGGGTCATTCTACCTCTGCAAAATGTAATTTAAGTATAAAATGTACTCAGTAAACATCAGTAAAGGATAATACTGACTGTAACACCACTGACTAAATGACTAAAGCTTTTCTGAAATATAGTCCACTGTCATTTTATTGTCAAAGTCACACTGTACATAACTGCATTTATGTTGTTATTTTCAGTTTTAAAATCAGTTTATGTTTTATGAGTAACGTCACTGACACAATCCTCTAATCATATATCAGTATTTTAGCCTATTTTGTCAGAAAGACAAGAGACATAAGCGATTTTACTCACTGTGTTTTTCTCTAAATTAGTCTTTCTTCCTTTTTTGATATTTATACAAAAAATAATTCAAAAAGAAGACCTTCCTCCTCTTGTTCAACTTTTTTTATGATACTATGTTACCATAACATCACTGACAAAAAATCTTGGGACAAGATATTTTAGACAAGATAAAATGAAATTCATATATTTTAAATAATTTTAAGATATTTTTAGAAATTACACTGGAAAACAAGCATCAAATTTGTTGTTCCAGATAAAAATCAGGCTTCAACGTCTGTGACAGGCTGTTTTTCCATACAAAACATCACTAAAAGTCAATAAAACCACCTAACTGGAATAATTTTATATACGTATCTGTAACTAAATTGGTTTGATATTATTAAAATTATTGATTTCAAACTTCTGAATGTTAGTGTATGTTGGAAATTTAGATATTGTACTGTTTTGATGTAAAAAACAACCAACATGCTTTACACTAGACTGAAAATGTGGAGCAGAGTGACACGCACAGCAATCTGGAACAGGTAGGTGGTCCCGGGGACAAGGTTGCGCAGAGTGTGATCCTCAAAGAGCTCGGAGCTGTTGTAGACCACCACGGGCTCCCCTCCAGGAACTGTCTGGTAGAGCGCATAGAACTCCAGCAGCCCATTTACCTCTAGCGGAGCGGCCCACCTGAGGAACGAGCAAGAATGGCGTCAAACACATGCACTTTCCACTGGTCACACCACTGATGCCTCAGTGTCACCTCATGGTGTGACTTTAGTAAAAAACCCAGCAGCAATGGTCAGAGGCAGAGATATCAGTGGACCACCCAGGGCCCAGACACAGGCTGCTGCGATAAACCTGGCCAAGGATGCACAGACAGAAATAGGGAAGTCTGGTGGGTTCGCGTCTCAGGCTGCAGCTTGACTTTCTCCCGGCTAAATTTAGAACAGAGGACACCGCTATCTGCTCGGAGATCCGAGAGACAGAATCGCACAGGAGAGCCAGGAGGAAAAAGAAGAAGACAGACAGGGAGGAGGAAAGCTGGTACAGGAGTAAGGCAAACAGAAGTTTACGGTTCTACATTTTTATAAGAACTTTGAGTTAATCGTTTTTAAAAGAGCTTTTCTTTTTGACTGTTTTCTTACTTGCTTATAACTCCGTTTGATTTAGTATAAAGATGTTCTCAAAATGAGAAACAACTCATTTTCTACATATTCTACACTTTCACTGAAACACTCCCTGTGACTTCAGTCGAATAGCTGGAGCTGCACCACCATGGATGTGTTGGTTTTAGTGACATAACAAAAACAGTCCATTCAAAATGGGCTGTTCCAAAAATTGCCGTATGGACTGGCAAGGTTACGGTGTGTTTTGAAAGTTTAGCAGTGTTTACAAACTACATCAAAATCTTTATTAAAAAAAAAAAATGTCGATTTTCCATGAAATGGGCTTTTTAAAGAAAACCTTTATCATATCCACCAGTTTTTCTTCTTCACAATTAAGATGATGCCTACATATATTAAAATCCTGTTAAATAATAATCTTTTTTTTAAGTCTTTTGTTCGACTTCATCACTTTTTGCGCTCCCACTGCTTGTATTTTGCTCAGAAGTTGTCTGATGTCGAAGGTTTTCTTGTATTCTGCACTGTGTTTGCTACCTGGGTATTTCTGACACTAAGCAGAGGATAGCAGATCTCTGATACCTGAAAAAAAGACTTCACTTCATCCTTTGCTTTAATCTTCTAATTTGAGGAGCATTTATTATTATTTATAACAATAGCCTGGTCAGTGGCACTCTATGATAGGAAAGGTCATCCTTTTGAATTTGCCCTTGTGTGTTGTATTTCAAGACTTGTCTACGTCTAAAAACAACGCAAGCCTAGATGATGCACAGGGGACACATAAGTAGTTTTTCAAGTTAAATTAGCACATGCCTAACAAGGGTCTTTCGGTCCACCAGGAGCAAACGCACCCGCAGGTAACCCTAGTCGTTATTGTGATTAATTTAGCTTCTGCATCAATTAAATTGTATTTTAAATGACAAACGACAGTGGCTATTATGACGCTCTATCACATAATTGATAAATCAATTGGGCTTATGATTTATACTGGCTCCAACACATCAATAATAAAACAGAAAGGATTTTGTGAAGTAAATAACTCAACAAACCCAACAAAACCACAGTTAGAAGAATTACACCGATTTTTGAAACTTTCTGCTTAATTACATGCAAAATCATTGAGTGTTCTGAGGTGGAAGGGGACGTTGTTGAGCAACTTACCAGCTCAGATTTCTTTGCAGTGGTGGTGATGGGAGCCAGGGGTCACAGTGTCTACAACACTTACATAGACATTTTATTTACTATCCAAAATGACCAGTAAACCTACATGTGCCTTCTGAGTCTTTATATGTAACGTTGATAATGGTAAAATAGTCATAAACCAGAAAAAGATGCATTTTCTTGGGGGACTATATTGCCGTACAACACCTTCTGCCATTAATATATTTTTTTAAATATATTTTAGGCCAAAAAAACTATGTTTGAGGCAGATAGAACTTTATTGATCCTGAAGGGAAATTGCAGTGTTTCAGTAGCAAGACATATAATTTCACACAAAATTACATACACTGCAGAAAATAAAAATAGAAATAAATCTAGAGATAAGATGAAGTACAAGAGAAATAAAATAAAAGTATATCTATTTGGATATTTACATACATATGAGACAGATTTGTTGTATTTACATGATAGCAGGCACTGAACGGTGTGAGGTAAACTAAAAGCACAGTGATTATAGACATAAGTGACTCGGAGTTCCATCGATATTACAGTGTAAAGTGCATAGTGAAACTGTCCTTACAGTAGTAGTTATATTGTTATATATTGTTAGGTATGATATATTGCGCAGTGTGTGAGAGCTCTCTATGAGGGAGCTTTTAGAGGTAACGCTTGAGATTCCTGTCACCACCACTGTGAACAATTCTGACCTAAAACAATTCTGTAATTTTCTCTAAAATGGTGTATTTCACTGACTTTGTTTACATCTTAACCATTAAACTATGCAGATGTGATATAATCAAATAACTGGAGGAGTGAGTGTTACTAATTGCAGTCAGGGACGGAGTGCGCGAGGGCATTCGGGAGGTAGCGTTTCTGCTGATTCTGGCTTTGCGCATTTCCTGCAGCCCAGGACCTTTCTCACAGGCAAATCGCAACACAACAAAAGAGTATTGAACACATATGATCCTTCACCCTTTGCTATTACAATTCTGCTAACAAGGCAATACCTTCCAAAGGCACCGTATCCACAATTAGACCCTGTGAGGAAAAAAAAAAGAAGAGCGCAAGATATCATCTGTAATGTCAAATAACTCTCTCTCTCTCTCTCTCTCTCTCTCTCTCTCTCTCTCTCTCTCTCTCTCTCTCTCTCTCTCTCTCTCTCTCTCCCTCTCTCTCTCTCTCTCTCTCTCTCTCTCTCTCTCTCTCTCTCTCTCTCCCACCACTGCTTCTCATCCTATTCAAATCGGAATATCCCATGGAAATAAAGCAATAACCCGCACCCTCCCCCCCTTTGGCAGATGAGAACAATAAATATGGCGAGCTTTTCTCCAAAGCACCGCTCTCAGGATATAGCAGAACCATAACCAAGTTATGAAAATCGGTGATGGGACAAATTGAGTCATATACATCTTTTTAATAAATGACATACAGACATCACAAGCTTCCTACCACCACTAATACATCCCCAACCTTCACAAGTGAGGGCAGAAACGAGGATAATGGGATGAGGACTGGTTTGAGAGGTTACTACATTAGAAAGGGCGAGAGAGAGGAGTTATACGCAGAGTCGTCGACAGGGGGCGCCAACCAGGACCTGGGCTCTAGACCTGAGAATGGGATTTACCTTGCAAGAAACAGAGAATATAGAAAAACGTGTGTATTTATAATCACAATCTGACTATTTCACCACAGATCTGTTTATTCTCGTCAGATTTAACACTAGCAACATTTCTTACAGTCAGCAGTGAGAGCGTCCAGGACGGTCAAGCGTGATGGCATGTCGTGGAAGGAGCAAGAAAGGGAAATTGTGAGAAATAACACAGAGTAGCCACTGCCTTAGTAAAAACAGAGAAGCCAGGAGAAAAGTGGGATTACCATCGCAGCAGTAATAAATGATAATCAAATAAATGAAAGGACTGAAGCTGGTGGATTTTTTTTTTTAATCTTTACATTTTTTCCAGTTTTTTCATTGTCAGTTCCCACTTGCAAGCTAGCAGTGGCAAACTATGCTCTTACACGAGTGGGGGCAAACCTCAGAAGTGGGCCTCCAGCACCACACACATAGAAACTCCTAACAAACCGATAAAAACAATTCATTAAAAATGACTGATTTTTACTGCTTAGCTAGAGCTCTACGAGTTATTAGCCCAACTGATCACATAATTGTCTCATCGCATTTATCTGATGATCAGAATTATTTAAGCTGACTGTAATTACTTTCCACAGTCGATAGATGTGACAGTCACATTATGCTCCAACAAACAGACAAACTGTGAATTGAAGTTGTTGGTTTAAAGCAAATAAATGTAAATAAAAGAAAGCAAAGTAACTCCATTCACTGAGACGTCACGGGGCTTATCAAACAAAAACGTCTAACCTGGTGCTCTTACATGACCAGAGGGCAGTGCTGAGAAATGTTTATTTATTCATATGACGATTAATTCTGAACTAAAATTTCATGATCATGACAGACCTACACCCCCGATATTACTGCTAGGCCGCCCATCCTGCTGCCTCCTGTTTTGTTTTTTGGTGTTTGTTTGTCCTCATCCTCCCCCTGATGTTTTACTGACTCATGGTCATTTTCTAATCTGTCAAACTCTCTCTGCCCCTCATTTTGATGGTCACCTTTATTTTCGGCATTGGAGTGAGAAGCTCAGATTACTGGTTGATGGAACAAACAAAAATAAGTCAGTGTAAGTAAAGACGCCTTAAAGCGCATTGATGAATTGAGCTCCTCTTTGTTTTTTTCTGTTTCTCTTATTTAGCTCAAACATTTTTCGCTGGTTCTGGCGTGACAGACTTGTTTCTTCAATGGAAACGTCTGTGGCCCCAGCTACTGTGTCCACCCTTTGACCTTTTCACTACTTCTGTTCTTATCGGGAGACTCGGTTTCAGTTTTTCAATGAAGTCCGCAGGGATGTTTTTCCACACAGTCTTAGAAGCTGGTTGCATTTTCTGCTTCTCACAATCCAAATAAACCCAAACACATTCAGTGGTGATGAGGTCTGGACTCTGGGGTGGTCAGTCCATCGTTCAGCTTCTTTGTTTGATGTGTCCGTCTCCTTTTCTCAGTGAGGTTCTTCTTGATCAGCTACACATCCTTTCAGACCCACAGCGCTGAGTCGTCTTCTCACAGTGGAAGGATGGACAGAAACACCTGTGGATGTTTTCAGATCTGAAGCAGCTTGATTTTCTCCTCTCTCTCAGAGATGAAAGCTTTCAGTGCTGTTTATCTGATGGGGGCAGTTTTGGGGTCGACCAGCTCTTCCACGGTTGTTAGGAGCCACATTTTCTCTGTAGCTTTAATCAATTTTGAACTCCAGTTTTATGAACTCCTGTGTTTTTAATTTATTTTCCTTTGACTTTGCCCTTCTTTTGCCCGTCTTATACCTCATCTATATAATATGAATAACTATACTTAGCGTCAGTTCTGACTGAAAATTATATAAATGTCACAGAGTCATTGACTTTTACGTAGAACTTTATTCTGAATCAACTGTGTTTTAACAGACTGTTACAACTAACTTCTCAGTCTGTTATAACAGTCTGTTATAACCACACTTAAGAGGTTAATATTTCAGATTTTGCCTAAGTGCTCGAAACAAAGTTTGGGTTTTCATTTATAGCAGAGATGTCCAGACTGCTTGTATAGATATTTTTTTAATCTTGATCAAATGCTTTTAAAATTATTTAGGTCCAACTGTCCCCAAACATAAGCGACTGATACCACAGGTCAGTAAATTACTGGACAAAACCATCCTAAATAATCGCATTGTGGATGTTCTGTTGGTAATAAATCAAAGCTCACCTGTGACTTGTTCAATACATCATGCTTTTTGCTACATCTGTAAAAATAAACTTTCTGACTATCTAACTAAAGTTGTCATATTTTGCTAATTTTCTAAGTGAAAGTAAGTTAACACACTTCTGCACATTTTAATGTACAATTAATGTTTATTTGCCGATTTTAACATATTGGGGAGAAAAAAGATCATAAAATGTGGCCTGTGTGAAAAAAAGAAAAGTGCCATATTCGAGTGTGCTCTCTGTAGAGGATGTTTACTTATTTACAGTTAGAAAATAAACAAAACATTTTGACAAACTTTTGCATTTGGTTGTAACCAACTAACATATGGTGGACCAGAGGTGGGACGTGTAACTCAATCAGGCCGTCTGAGGGGCAACGGCCCAGCACTGATGCACTGGATCTGCCTGCTTGGATATATATTCTCCTCGTGCCCGGGTCCCTCGCTGCCGCTCTCCGACCGTGATCGCTCCAGTAAAGTGCTGACATTTTCGCTCTGGCGGTGGGGGACGGGGGACGGGGGGGGCGTCACCCCTCACTCTTGATGCTAAAAACAAAGTGTGCCCGAGTTCGCCGCCCTGTTGTTCCTCCATTCTTCCCTCTTCCCGCCTCTCTCTCATTCTCTCATCCTCTCAGCCCCGTCGGCAGCGGCCGCGTGGCACCATGCCCTCTCCAGCTAGTTCTTAAGTGATGGCGGAGCGGCGGCTAAAGATGAAGCTCTAATGGCTTTCACACAGATTGCTAAAGGCCAAGGTGGAGGCGGACTGAGAGGAGCTCGTAGTGCTCGTACAGACGCTCTCTCTCTCTCTCTCTCTCTCTCTCTCACTCTTCATCTCTCCCTCCCTCTCTCTCTCTACGCAGGGGTCAAGCGCAGGAGAATATTCCGCATGCTAAACAGGAGGGGAGAAGGTCGCGCTCGGGCGTTTTCATACAGTCCAATGACAGGCCAGACTGCCCGACGCTGCGGCTCGCTGTTACACCACTAAATCAAGGCTCTCTTTCCAGCTAACGCCGGCCACAGCGCCGGCCGGAGGACACCCAAAGACAACAAGGACAAAGAGCCGCGGCGGTGAGTGACGGAAGGGGCGCGGCGCACTTTATGATTATATGGAAAACACTCAGTTGATTAATGCGCCCCTGCCGCGTGCTAGGACAACTCCTCAAACTTGACAAAATACGCTGGGAAAATAAGCTGGAGGGTTGACTTTAATCTGACCCTTGACCCCCGTCCCCAAGCACACATAATGCATTTTAAGAGGTGAAAGATGTGCTTTGCTTCGCTTCAGGACGCTGGGAGGGGAGAGCTACTTTCAGATATCATTTATAACTATTAAAAGATGGTAAAAGGTGTGTTTTTTTCTCTTTTTTTCACGACTGTAACAGACTGTAAGAGGGAAGCGCCTTAAACTCAGCGTCTCATCACGCCGTTATGAAACTGAGGCTGTATTACAGAAACAGCCTAACTCTGAAATCTCGTCTGATCTGTTTAGTCACCATGACAACGACAGTTGGGATCAAATTTAGGACAGTGTCACAGAATAACTTTTCATGTTCATAATCCAGATAAAAACAGACCCCATTGGAGTCTTAACTTCTGTTTTAAGGGTATATTTTACTGTTAGCTACATAATGGATTTCTACTGAAAACAGAGCGTTACTGTAGTTAATCACCCATGATTGGATAACAAGATCATTCGTTTTATCATACACTGTTACAATTATTCATATTGTATCACAGCATTTTCATTTGTGAAGTTGATTATTTTCTAACTCTGCAGTTTAAAGAAGCCCAGACAGACTTCTGAACAATTCACTTTGACAACGAGAGCTTATAGATGTCTATTAGCTGTTACTTCAAAATTAACTAATCATATAAACTAATGGGTTACTCATCATTATGTCACATATTAACAATAATTAATAATTTTGACAAATAAGGACCATTCTACCAAATCACTACCACGGTAAAAAAATATAGTATTCAGTATTCAGAGGTTAGACATTTACAAGGATTATGCTACAACCTATTTAAATACAAGACATTAACTAAGACAGTAACAAGACAAATATACACAAAATTATCCTTTATAGGAAATTTTCTACAGGGGACGTCTCCAAACTCTAACAACTTACACTTTATTTGTGTTTAAAGATCTAGATTTGAAAGATTTAGATTTAATTTAGATTTAGATTTAACTTTAATTTTTAAATAAAAAAAATATATATTTATTAAAAAATGCTGTCCTACATTTTCATGTCACTACTGTAACACACAGCGTTTTTGTCCATAGGCGGAGTCTTATTTTAGCCACACCCTGCATTTTAGAGCAGGAAGTGCAGCTGCATCCCTGTCCCTCATGGCCACATGGTGAGCAGTTGGATCCCAAAGTATGAAAATCAGTGAACTGTCACTTCCAAAATACTGTTTGCAATTAAGCAAACTTTGTTTTTTAATGAAAAATATTATGGTTCTATGTTTTATGTTCTGTGTTTGCTAGCCATGTACTGGCGAGCGTTTTTGAGTTCTGCTCAAATTGAGCTAAAATTGTATCATTAGTGTTTCCACCTGTTTCTATTCTTGTCTTTGGTTTAAGTAAATCTCATGTTTTAGTTGGCTGTTGTTTGTCATCACTTGCTTAATATTAGTTTGCAGGTTAGTTTGTTTTTGCCCCTTACATGGCCAGGGCCCAAAGCTTTATTACACACTTCTATAACCTAAGAATAGCTCAACCAGTTTGTACTGAAGTCCCTGTAGTTACTGTATAATAAGCCTTAGCTTATTATGTAACAAGCCTGGATTTTTAAGGAGTTAATAAAACTAGTCAACATATACCTGCATCCTTAATGTTGGTCTGGTCTTTCTGAAGGATATAAGGAGGACAAATATAAGGGTCATTCTACAGAAACGTCCACTTTTCTATCTCTCTATAGGAGTCACTGGTGTTACTGATCCTCATTGGTGTTACACATAATAAAGGAACACCAGAGACAAATACATTTTACAAAATAACTGCTACAGAGCATCAAACCACATGTTGTCAATCATGGAATATCCACTAAAATATGAAATTTAATCCATTTGTATTCTATTTTTTCACAGTTACCTCAGAATAAAGTGGGTCACACCAGTGACTTCAGCTAAAAGCTTCATATGAAATCATGAGCTAAATGAGAAAATCTCTGATAACTGAAAGACTCAGTGGACTCACCATGAGCTTTTCTTCATGGATCCTCAGAAAATAGGTAAAAGGAAGTCAAGTGATGTCATCAGTGTGACTTTTATTTCAGAATAAGAGTTTTATTGTTATGCGGTAACACCAGTGACACGACTCCTGGGGACAACTTTCATTGTATAATATTTATAAATATTTTATAACATTTATTTGGCATTTGTTTACTTTATGCAATTTAATTTATACATTCCATAGTCATAGATTATTCGTATAGATTATTGTAGTTAAAATTGCAGAAAAAACATGTTTTTTTCTTCTAAATATGGCCTCAGCCTTCACACATGACTGTGAGGACGAGCTCTTCTGTGGGGCTTGGAATTCTATATGATTGATTTAAAAACCAATATTGCTAAATTGATAGCTGAAGAAGGTGTAACTGATAAAAGGACTTGTTGTATTTTAAAATATAAATAAATTATAACACTAACATGTTTTTAGGTGTAATATATCTGTAAACGCTAGGGACACAAAAATGGACGTAGAATGACCCATTTAAATATGCAGCCTGTTACTTTATCAACTGATAACGATTACATTCCTGGTTAGTTATGAGTACTAATGAAGGAGAAGGCCAATATATCAGTGTGAACTGTAACGTGTGCTATAAAGTTATGCGAATATACTATTTAACGATGAACAACTCTGAATACCTGGTTAGTACATGATTAATGAACTGTGAAGTAACGGCTAACAGATGTCCTGTAAACTATTTATTACAAATCCAATATGTAGCAATATAATTGCAATACTAGTATTCTGTCCACATTAGGGGTGTATCAAAAATGTAAAAATATTTAAAAACGCATGTGCTTCTCGTTCTCTTCCAATGGCCTCTCATTTGCCTTCTTCTGAGGATTCCACTGCTTCAAAACTAGGCATCTACCCTATGGACAAGCTCACTTTCAAATGACTAGAATGACCTTGTTTTAATGGGCTTTTAAAGAAAATTCTAGGGGTTGTGATTTTTGATGTCTATTTTTTAAAAATCATATAAAATGTGAAAAATCGATTTGATCTTGACCTCAGAACCAAAAATGGTACTGAATCTGAAACCATGCGTATTGTACCACCCCTTGTCCGGACTGTCCAACTGCACTCTACACAATGAATGACAGAACAGAAAGTGTCCTGTGGGGGATTGTGGGAAATAGGAGAGGATTTCTCTTGTCCTCCAGGCGTGAGCAGACGCCCACCGCCTCATTACTGTGCCTCTTTGATGAAACTTCGTCGCATTAAAGGTGAGCACTGCCACCTTCACTCCTGTCCCCGCCTCGTTAGTGTGTATGTATGCATTTGTGCGAACGTTTGCCCGCGTGTCTGACCCAAGGACAGACCCTGTAATGAGGGCAGAGGGCATGTTTTTTTTAATTGAGGACCACTGTTACAAAACTCTGGTTCCTGCAGATGAGAGGTTTGTAGTCCCACAAAACATTCCACTGACATATTTAATCATAATAATTTAAAGTCGCTGTCCAATAAGGTGATGTGCTTCTCATGTCTCTCACTAAACAGTCCCACTGATATGCATACAGGCACAACCTTGCCTGTGAACACAGGACACAAAACGTGCAGGCTTACCTTCGGGCAGGTCTACCTTCTGCTATAAAACAGAACATACACAGGGGAGCCTGACAATGTGGTCAGCAGACAAGACCGTTCCTGCGCTTTACTGACTGATGTTTGTTGGTTTCTGTTAATTAGCTCATTTTTTTCACCCGATAGAGAGAAATCTGGAAAACCTGAATATCGGCCAAACCCACCAGTGTAGCTATGAGGGCTAAAAAGCATAACACAGATATTATAGTATAACACAGCATAAAATAGGTATTGTGTGTGTGTATAAAGCACTCACTGGACGTAGATGCTGTGGGCATCTAGGACGGTGATGACAGGCGCCTGCACGTAGGATGGGGCAAGCTGACCGGTAAAGAGTGTGACCACGGAGCTGTTCGTGCAGCCTGCCTCAGTGCAGGCACTCAGCAGCAGCTTGTGTGGAGTGTACACACCTAGATCTGAACACACACAGAGCACAACGGTCAACTACACATGCGTACAGCGAGGGGAAACAAGTTTACCCACTTATAAATATCAACAAAAAAAAGCATGTATTCATAATCATTGACTGTATGAACTGGAAGTACATTAAATAAAAACAAAAGTGTCTGAATACTTGTTTCCCCTCAGTTCATATGCTTTGATAAAACCAGGTGAAACACAAACGCAAACACAAGTCGTA
Source organism: Colossoma macropomum (assembly GCF_904425465.1). Classification (NCBI taxonomy): domain Eukaryota; kingdom Metazoa; phylum Chordata; class Actinopteri; order Characiformes; family Serrasalmidae; genus Colossoma; species Colossoma macropomum. The sequence continues at coordinate 1,657,128 of NW_023494803.1, forward strand.
AAAGTCCAACAGGTATCAGGGATGCATAAAGGGTTTATTCTGATGGATTAGTATTGTAGGTATGAGCACAGCTTGGGAGTATGGCACAAATATAATACCAGGGTATTTTGAGACACTTAATAAAGCAATCTAGTTGGCTTAAAATTCAAAAAGATTTAAAATGTTTAAATTAATTAAGTTAAAACATACAGCACAGTGCTAAACAATGCAGCTACAGATTTTAAATGCAAATGTCATGCTTGAAATCAACTCATCTTTTATTTGCTCACTTTCAGGTGAAATAATGAGGGAATAAGACACATCTAGCCATAAAACAGCTGAGCCGTCAACTGACCAATTACTTTTAAGCCCCTAAAAGGGGGGGGTTCTGCATGAAAGCAGTTCCAACTGTTCACCCAATCCCACAACTGCAAAGTGCAGCAGTAAGCAGTCACGTTTTTAGATGTGTAAAAAAAAGATCAGCCTCTTTTAGAATTGTTTCGTAGCCCATGCTGTCGGCGGTCTAATCCACGTCATATTGAAACGTTTGCGCATGTTTGTGTTCAGGGAGCTGTTGTTGTGATAATCAGCCTTTTCCCGCTGGCCCTCTCCCTCCTCAGAGGACACACACACCAGCCTGCACCTCCACGCAGCTGGGCTCATCTGTTAACCGCTTGTACAGTGAAGCTGGAGTTTTCAAACCCAGGCTGAGAGCGACACGTTTCAAAGGGCATTCTTGACGGGAAGGAGGCTCTCTCCTTGAAGCGCTTGAAAGTGGTTTTACTGTCAAGGAACGAGGACGGGGAAAAAAAGCGAGAGAATCCAGAATCACAGCAGGGGCGGCCAGCGAAGCTGAGCTAAGATATCCTGAAAGAAATTGGAATCCCTGGGTTTGGACTGCGCGACGCGTGTGCGCATGCACGAGGCGAAGACGCAGCTCCGAAGCTTCTTATCATATCAGACCTTTACCTTCATCCTTCATCACGACCCGCAATGAACGCCATATCCCACTGAGTGAGACTGAAAATAACATCTAGCCACATGATGCGCCTTATGAAAAAAGAAATTCCCTTCAAAGCCTCCCCGTCTGCTTTGTGTTTCAGCTTTCGGTCGTGATACACATGTAGTCAGACATGTCTTTATCTGTACAAGGCACAGTTCTTTAAGGTGATCAGAGAGGGCTGAGATTGCTCTGAGCCCTGAAAAGGAAAAATCCAGCGCGGTGCTTTCAAACCCTGACTAAAAAACTAGGTGTGAAATGCGCTTAGGGTTTTCCGACTTCTGTCGTGGTATATTTGCATACAGTTCACTGTTAAGAGAGGTGGAATGGAAAGAGAGAGGAAGAGAGAGATCATTACGAGGAGGACGAGAAAGCGGATCAACAGTCGTTAACTAGAAACGCGTTACAAGAAATTATATCCCCGCGCACAGACGCCCCAACCATTACTGTCAGGCAAGCTATAATTTTCAATCTGGCCGAGAGATGAAGACCTGTATTCCCATTGATTTGCCAATACTGAGGCGGGAGACCCATTGATCTCTGCTTTTTACAACAAACACATTATTTCAAAACCACACCTCTTTCTATGTGGACGCCTTTTCTGACCGAACCACATTAAGAAAGAAAGGTAACCGTCTCTGCACTGAAAAAAAAACATTATGATTATGCTAAATTATGCTCATGGCTGATTCCCTATTGGGCTAAAATATGACTAAGGATGAACTGATATAGAATTTCTATAACGATAACAATAATTGATAATTAACACCATGTTGTGGTCAACGTAGATATATATTATACATACACATATTTATATATACATATATACACACATACATATACATATGTCGCTGCTGTCAGAACAAGACCTTGTATCTCCTAAAACCTTGTATGTATATATATATATATATATATATATATATATATATATATATATATATATATATATATATATATATAGACTTTACAGTAAAGTCTATACATATATATATAAACTTTGTTAACATGTGATTCCTGTATTTTCTGATGAAACAAGCATAAACAAACATAAATTAACAGTTTTGCACAAACAAAAATGGAACTGCCCATACACTGAGTTTTTGCCTCCACTTTGTGCTTCTCGCTCTCCATGTGTGACTCCACAGCTTTTATTCCCATTGTGCCAAGCTTGAAGACCTTCTTGCACAGTGTGCAACGCGTTCCTTACAGATTACCTTGAACTGGATTTAGCCACGGTGCAAAATTGGGGTTATCCAACCACTTTCCGTTAAATCCACACTTCCCCATACAGTACTGTCTCCGCTACTTGGCTAAAACAAAGTAATGAACGTGCCTGCAATTAGCGCCCCTCAGAGCCATAAATGCTGTTGGTTCCGCTTAGTTCAATCTGCCGTTAAAACCGCAAGTTAACATGCATATAAAATCTGGAAATGCAGGATAATAAAAACTAAATTGTATTTATTGTTTGTGCCCTTTTTAAGACATTTGGGAGATGGATTTAAGACATGGTAAGACAAATTAAGGCCTTTTTTTAGTCAAACAAATTAAAGACTTTTTAAGGATCCGCAGACATCCTGTGTGTGTGTATATATATATATATATACACACATATATATATATATATATATATATATATATACACACACACACACACACACACACACACACACATATATATATTAGTGCACAGCTTTTGATGGGTTAAAACTTCAAAAGATACTAAAAGAACTATATCATGATATAACATAACATGATAAATGGTTTAACATATAACACATTCTGTCATCCTGAATGACTTGCACTGAAAATGAATGTAGTATTGGGAGTCTTTCCCAAGGACTCCTCTCAGTATAATTTTGTCTAGGAAAAAGCCAGAAAGCAAGTTTCACATTCAGCGTTTTGGGTGCAGGAGAAATGAACAACTTTGACCAGGGCCAAATGGTTAGATCCAGATTATATATTATAAAATATATACCCATGATTATATATATTGGTTAGCAAGGCTTGCTGTGAGCTCCTGGTCAGCATCGGTGAGTAACATCATTCAAGGAGGGATAAACTACAAACCAGCAACAGCGTGTTAGGTGCTCATTTCTCCTGCGCCCAACATGCCGAATGCGAAAACTTAGACCTTGAGATGTTATGAGATAATCAGCATTATTCACTTCATCTGTGAGCGCTCATAATGCTTTGGCTGATCAAAGAACACAGACCGCTGATATATCACATTTCTGATGCACTGAGCTTTAGCCACATGTTAAGTATATTCAGCTGTTGACACTTTCCAAAACATTTTTTCCCAACAAACAGTCGGAGTGTGTCTACGTGTGACTGTGCATGGCTGCCTGGGTGTACGCTTAAGCTGGTGGGGGGGGTAGGGGAATGGGCTGACATTTTGAATGATTCATCTCAGAGTGAATATACCTGTCCTGAGTGTAAATTGGCCTTTTGGGGGCTCCCCCATCGTTTAGGCATGACTCTCACCCTGGGGTCAAACAGCAGCAGGAGCCCTGAGCCTTTTAATAAAACATCGCGCGATGTTCACACATTACCGCCACGAGCAGAGGCTGCTGCTGCTACTGCTGCTGTAGGCCAGGCCAGCAGGAGCACACTGGGAGTAGTGAATAAAAAAAGCCCAAACAAAACAATAGCTGGCTGTTGGCCTTTGTCTCATCTAGCAAAATGAAATATAGTAATACAACTGCGCCGCCTCAGAAGTGAACAGAGCCTCGGCCTTTCAGGGGCTCTGATTAAATAAAGGGGGCGACGGCAGCCGTTTCCACACTTCAGTTAGCTAGTGTGTGTGTACTGATCTGATATACTGAATCCTCTCATGATTTCTTTTATGTTTACGTCTCAGAATAAGTGTTACTGTAAGGATAAAATAAAGAGGCAGAGATGTTGAGAAAGTCAGTTTATCTATGTTTGCGTCATCAATAAGCCTTGTTGCCTGTTTGCGGTTTGCCCCTCATCGGACCACTGTCAGTAAGTATTCACCACTGCTGACTGGAGATGCTCTGACCCAACTGTCTGGTCACAACTATTTGACCTTATCAATGCTGCTCAGAGCCATTTTTGAACATTTACAGTGGCGGAAACTTCAGTCCATCTCTGGTTAAAACACTACAATTCATATGTAAGTGCCAGGCATGGGGGAGTAGCTAAGTAGCGCAACTCTTTCTGCAGTTAACTACCATTTTTTGTAGCTAAGAGCTGAAGCCGTTAAAGTTTTATGAAATGTAGCGCCTACAAATTTTTGTGTAGCTATAGCGATAATTTTTGCTACAATTTCACTACAGGCTTCTGCGCAAAATGTGAACCGCAGAATGCGGCCGTTAACCGGGCTGGTGGCGACTGTGCAGCCCTGACTGAGCCGCGGACAGTTCGAGCAAACGGTCATGCACTGATCACCCCTTACTAGTAGGCTTAGCTCAGGGGTCCCAACCGAAATGTTAAAAAGAGCCATTCTGTCCTTTCAGAAAAATGAAACCACCTGGGGAGCCACAACACTTTATGTCTGTTTTACCATCTTGGCTGTAAATATGTCTCAGTATGTGCTGATGTACAAGTTCAGGCTAAAAATATAATATAAATCCCGACAGCGACTCACTTTGCTCTGCTTTAAGCTGTAGCTCAGTTATACCCACTTTTCTCACATCTCTGACAGGAAACTTTTCTAAAAGTAGGACAGTTTCTTGTAAAATGTCTCAACGTTTGATTTTTTGCAAAGCTGAAGTCGCTTCTCATTCGGCGGCTTCTTGTTTGAATTGTCCCGTTCCACCTTAAATGGTGCCTGAGGCCCCAGAATGTACTGCTGTGCCATTTAAGGTGGAACGGGACAATTCAAACAAGAAGCCGCCGAATGAGAAGCGACTTCAGCTTCGCGACTTAGTGTTTGACAGTTTCTGGATGCAGATTAAACAAATAAAGAAACCAACTGAGTGTTTATAAAGGCAAGTAAGTCTCAAAATCATCAATGTTGGTCTTAAATCTCTCTCTTTGCCGTTTCTTTAGCTACTAGCTAGGCGAGACTGTTGTCTGTGTTGCTATGGTGACCAGCAGTCTGCGCTGATCTTCAGGGTTAAAGGGTGAATTAGCAGTTCTACATTAACTCCAGAGTTTAAGACCATTTATTGTTAAACTGTGTTGAACGATCAGCAGAGCTTTATTTTACTGTAAAGGAGGATTATTTTATTTTTACCTACTAATCTAATTTAGCTGTGGAGCCAACAGGGCAGTAAAAGAGCCTCATGCTGCCGACCCCTGACATTTTCCTATTACTAACAGTCCTGCGCAGAGCCAGCGTCACTGATGAGAATTTCGAGGCTGAAGTGTTGCTGAAGCTTAACAGGACTCTGAATGTCGTGTCTGCACATCTTGCTGAAATGTCTTAATAGGAGCAGTTTTATTTCAACAGTTGACAATGCTTCGCACAAAATTGTTTGGTTTATATTCGTTATTTTTGTTGATTTTTGTTAGGAAAAACCTGGAATGATTTGGTTGTGTACGTTTGATTGTTGGTTACACTTAAACTCACTTTTTGGTGATCTTTTTGTATATTTGCAGCTTTTCAGTGGCTCATGATTAAACGCAGGGTCTTGTTCACACTAAGTTGGGCTTGTTTGGTGTGTCAGGTGGAGATTCACAAACATTCTGACAATCGAGCTTTGAAAGTAGCTAAAAAGTAGCCACTACTTTCAAAAAGTAGCTAAAAAGTAAATTAAATTACTTCAATTTTTCAGTAGCTATCCCAACCCTGGTAAGTGCAGAGAGACTGGTGAACACTTTAAAGATGCTTGATGCTAATGCAACGTCTCACATCATTTAGGCTATAAAGGTAACTGAATAGTTGATGATTTTTGAAACTACTAATTAGATTAATTCTACTGATAGTCTTTCATGTGTTTACCCCTCGCTGAAAACTGCAGCTCTGTTCTCCTGTGAAAAACTTCCATGCTGACTTCAACCTCTGCAGGATCAGAGCCTGACTACATGAAATGAAACGAACCTTTTTGGCCAACTGTGTCTGAACACAACGGAATTAGACCTCCGCATTTAACCCATCTGTGCAGTTAAACACCACATACACACTAACAACCACACACACACACTAGGGGGCAGTGAGCACACTTGCCCAGGGCGGTGGGCAGCCCTATCCACTGGGCCCAGGGAGCAGTTGGGGGTTAGGTGCCTTGCTCAAGGGCACTTCAGTCACGTACTGTCAGCTGAGGGGATCGAACCGGCGACCTTCCGGTCACAAGCCTGGTTCCCTAACCTCCAGCCCACGACTGCCCAAGTGTAGCAGGGTGTGTTCGAGCAAAGAAATGGTTGCAATTCAGATATTTTAAAAAAACAGACAGTTCATTGTGAATCAGTTTGTTTGCTGTGGCCCGTCACACCGTTTGTGCCTTAAAGACTAGCGAAAGTTCACTATAAGTCACTATGCACAGGATCAGGGCTGCTCGGCGCTCCTGCATACGTGATGATTCAAAGAGCTCCTCCAAAACAGCCCCTCTGTGTCGACGAGCCACTCTGTCTGCTTCTTCGTTTCATCTGCTCTTTATGACAGCTAAACGCTGTTCAAAGAATCTTCCCCTGGGTAGGGCTGGGTAGCTCCCTTCTCTTTCAAATGCTAATCCGCCTCCACTTATTGTTTTCTTTCGGTATTCATGCTCTTCTTCTGAGTAAACATGAGTGTAAGGGAACAGACACACCAATGTACTTCAGTTGGTACAGACCTGGGTTTTAAAAAGATCCATTCACCTTATAATGTGGATTTAGAACTGAGTATCCACAACAAAATTCCTTATGCTTTCATAAACACTCATCCTGGAGCAGCAGAGGAACATCGTCACGTAACGCTGTATCTCAAACAGTAACTTTACAGGAGAAGGAAAAACGTTCTTAACTTTAATGTACATTATTGCAACAAGAATTACTTCGTAAAGGGCAGATCGTTATTAAATAGTAGTGCTGTGCTCGAGTCAGTTATATTAATCCAGACATAGACACTTAATTTCAGTACCAATATCTGCACATATCTTTTCAGTATTGTCATTCTATACTGTTACATGTGCCTCCTTGTAGAGTCATTACTGCACTGCCTTTTTATCTCAGGTTACAGAGATTATTGCATATTTTTGTATATATATATTTTGTATATATTCTTTGTTTTATATTGTATCACCCTTATTATTATAACTGTGCTGTGGTGTGTGACAGATACTGGCTGCTAAATTTCCTTCAGGATGAATAAAGTCTCTATTTATCTGTCTATCTGTCTGTCTATCCATCCATCCATCTATCTTATTTATCTGTTTCCGGCTCAGGGAAAAGGCGACTGGGAAATTGTTCTTGAGACTGTATGCAAACAGCGCCGAGTGGTATTTGCTCGTTTACAGAAGCCCAGCGCATGCGACTCTCTGCTGTGTTTTCTTAGGTGGCGTCTCAGGATCTTTCCTTTTTAACCATTTATCAATGATGGATGAGTTCCATATAACTGAAAAGCGAAATGTTTTACATTGACTTGCACTGTAAATATAAACATAACCAGCTAGCATTTTGCCAGAACAGCCAATGAGATCAACATGAAAATGCCGTTTTATTTTTTTTTTCAAATTTGCTATACTTAAAATTATGTTTGATTAAATGTCTATATTGTAACAATTTTCGGGGTTTGAAAAACAAAAACAAAACAGAAACAAAACAAACGAAAAAAAAAAAAACACCTGACGGTCAATGGCCCACTAGCATTACCACCACAGCCCACTAGAGGGCCGTAGCCCACAGGTTGAAAACAACTACTCTACATCTTTAAATAAAATCTGTTCACTGCTGGCTGAGGATCTAATTGATCCTTTTCATGATGGCTTAACTGGATATTATTTGCTTGCTGACATTCATTGGTTCCAAAATTCATTGGTCTTGGTCTTGTCTCGGTCTCGGCCACTCCTGGTCTCAGTCTTTACGTGGACTCTACTACTACAAAGTCTTAGGCCCAGTCCCATTTCTTCTTTTTACCCCTACCCCTTGTTTTCGGGTGTCACCTTAACTGGAACTGAGTTACTAGGGGTAGTGGTTGAAATCTTACCCTACGAAATGGGACCCTCAAATAAAAAAAAAAATAAATAAAAAAACAAAGCTGAAGTCAGATATTCACCAGATTCTTGTTCGAATTTTCCCGTTCCACCTTAAATGGTGTAGCAGTTACATTCTGCGCTTCAGTCGTCAGAACTGCTGGACTATTTAAGGTGGAACGGGAAAGTTAGCTAGCTAGCTACCGAGACATTAGCATGCTATTAGTGATTTTATGCTTGTTATGAAGAAAATGAGCAAAATACACTGAAACGACATTAAACTAAGAAAATACAACACATCTGTGGGTTTCTTTGGTCTCTTGTTCTCCATCTTGCCGTTTTTTCTTTTTTCTCATAACTCTCTGTTTGGAGTCTCTGAAAAACCTCCGTTTGGAGGGTCATGTAGTCCCAACACTTCACCCTCCCCCTCTATCTCAACAAGAATCGGGACACCCTACCCCTAGACGTGACTGCGCAAAACAGAGGGCTAAGGGCTCAGTGGTAGGGGCGAGGGGTGAAATGGGACTGGGCCTTAGTCTTCATTCAGACTCAATATGTCCTGGTTTCAGACTTGACTACTACAAAGTCTTGACTCAGACTCGATGTCCAGTTCTCAGTCTTTACTCTATAGTCTTTAAACTGTGTAGATTGTGTTAATGCCGTAAAGAAATGTGACTGTATCTACTGATACCCTGGTCAAAAAAGACAGTGGTCACTTACCAGTGATGTTGAAGGCAGTGTCATTGCCTTGGTAGATCAACTTGTTGTCCTTGTACAGGGTGAAGTGGGTGATGATGCCGTTGGGTTTCAGAGGGGGATCCCAGTACAGAGAGAGAGAGTCTGGGTACGGAACTGCATTAGGGGCTAGGACTTCCTCAGGAGCTACGAAAGGATTGATATGAAGTCAATATATAGCTGAGAGACTCTGGGCCTCCGAAGAAGGATTTCTAGGAATTCAGCTGTTCTGTTATTCTATAATACTAGAAGGACAATAAAACAGTAGGTCCAACAAATTAATATGGTTAAGAATAAAAAGAATGAAATCCAGTGGAAAGCTTGCATGACCTCACACAGTTATATGCAACGTTTGGTCAAATGACATACTTTGTTCATTTTCTAAGTGAAAATAAGTTACAGATCACCTACAGAGAGCACACTTCTGCACATTTTAATGGCTGGTTATTGGCTTAATTTAGCATAATGGAAAAAAAAAAACAAATGTGGAAGTTAGGGCACATTTTACATGTTATTTTTTATGTTTAATATGCTGAATATAAAATATGCTTATTTCATTTGTTTAATATGTTAATAATAAAAATGTCATATTTAAGTTTGTTCCCTGTAGAGGATGTGTCAACACATTTTTACTTAGAAAATCAACAAAATATGGAATTTGACAGTTGAAACATGCAGCCGTTTGCTCAAAATATCTGAAATATCTGTCTTAAATATTTAATGTCAAGCTTTACAGGATGACTCTGACTACTTCTCTCAATTTTAACAAAAACATCTTACACAGCTTGCAGCTTTAAGTAAGTTGTATGTAACCAAGTTGTACATAAACATGGCAGAGATGTTTATAACATCACGAAGGTTCTCCGGTGTTTAGTGGTTTTTAATAAGAATGGAATTAATAAGAATGCATTTCATGTTTCAGTCCAGTACGACACAGACCACCTTTCTGACGCAGGGCAAATTAAACAGAACATATTTTGAACATGAATAAGTTATTCTAAGAATAAAGCAGCGCCCACATCAGAGAGGGAGCCGATGTTCAAAGTTCTGTAGCGCAGGATCAATACAGTAATTTCACTTTTTGTAATCAAGTCCACATCAAATTGATTTTTTCACTCTACAATGACCCCCAATGTCATACTATCTCTTAAACAAGGCAATTTAGCCCAACTTAGATTAATGCACGACCTGGAAAAGCTGCCCACATATTTCACTCGACTCACAACCTGCCAAAAGAAGAAGAAGAGAGATGTTTCAAACTATTTAAACCACCGGGCAGAACAGAGCTACTTTTATTTGCAAATGGCTCGGAGACAGAGAAAATAATTGCTGCTGACAATTAATCTGTCTTTATTCCTGCTGTTTCATGTAGGAGAGAGGCTCAGTCAATGGACATGACACTTGTTCTCCTCAGACTACAGAAAAAGCGTCTTTGTCTTGCCTGTGGAGTTAGACAGACGCAACGGTAATAAAGAATGAGTGCAGAAGAGTTGAAAGAGAGAGGAGAGCGCTCGTTTGCTCTCCGCAGCGTTTCCTTCGCGAGAGCAGCCGTGCACACCCTCGGCGCCTCCAAAAGCGTGGAAATGGAGCGCTTGATTCTCCATTTCATACTTGTGGCCATACAATCAATTCTTTTTAGCCCGCCGACTGTCTTTAGATTTACTTCTCTGGCGAAGTGAAATGAAGAAAGCTTTCATTAATCTTGCAGATGCCTCCCATTAATGACAAGGCTCTCGCATGAACAATGTAACAGCAATTAAAAAGGCCATTCATCTGCATTACAGCTATTAAAGATGCATGTAATTAAAAGAGGCAAAGAGTTTGATTCATTCGCCCATTCGCCACCCTCCCCCCTCCACCACCACACACCCTTAAATCCACCCTCTATAACCCAGAGACCCCCAAAAAAGAAAAAAAATCAGGATAAAATAAAAAAATAAAATAAAACTGAGCAATTACAGGCTGGCAATGCACTTTGTCATCAAATTAGTTTGGAGTTTTCGAGCAAATGGCTCGACACCATTCGCGCCCCTCTCTGCGCTTTTATTATTCATCAAAGGAATGTGCGAGTCAGGACCTTCTAAATGACTTTACCCTCTTGCGGAGTGGTGAGGCTGGTGGAGCGCGCGCTCTCTCCGCAGCCGGCCTGAGTGCACGCCGTTAGGGTAATACTGTAGCTGCTAAAAGGAGCCAGGCCACTTAATGTTCCTGTAACAGGAGAGAGAGAGAGACAGACAGAAAGAGGGAGAGAGAGAGAGAGAGAGAAGGAAGCAAATGTCACTCTTTTCACTTCCATATTTCAAAAAAGTAGCCCTTTTGCCTGCAATGCTATGAGACTTAATGCAATGACTTTTCAAACACAGCATAATTTAACCATCACTTCTGATAACAGCCCTAGATTTAAACAGACTTTATTAATCATCACACGGAGGGGTAAAGCGACGCCAGGCTTTCCCGATCAGACACTAATGACGATATTTAATGGACAGTGTGGGCCGCAGTGTTTAAAAGCAGTCTCTAGTCTGATTCGAGAAGCTCTTCTCCCAGCTCCCCTTTAACCCTGTAATGATCAATGAAATCCAGGGGTTCACCACTAAAACCAGCACTTTCAGAAAAGAGCTCACAATGGATACGGGGTACAATAAATTAAACAAATAAATACTGAAACGACGAGATCTATAGAAATAAGATTAGAGCTTTCCTCACCAAAGCTTCTACATGGGGACATTCAAACTATGAATAATAAGATAGATTGATCAATAAATAGATGGGTAGATAGACAACGCCGGCTTTACCTAATAAGCGACGTAAGCAGCTGCGGTCGCCAGAGGGCCCCCTAACAGCTTCTGGGTTATTACTGTACCATTGTGTTGTCTAAAATATTTGAGTGAGGCGAAAAAGGCTACTGTCTGTTTATCATGACTCAAAAAAGACCAAACCTATCCGGACCTGAAAAACGGAAAAGGAAAAGACGAGATGAGCAGAAAAGGCTTAAAGATGAACGCATGTTCAGGCAGCCTTTAAATAAAGTGTTCTTCTTCACTTCTTACACCAGATGACTTTGTTTACTACAAGGCTTCTGAAAAGACGTAAGGGTTGCTTCATTTTGGTGAGCACTAGATATTATCAGGTGAGCACCAGATACCATTTTGTGAGCACCAGACACTATTTGGTGAGCACCAGACACTATTTGGTGAGCACCACATATCATGTGAGCACCAGATATTATCAAGTGAATGCCAGATACTATTGGGTGAGCAACATATACTATCAGATGATCCCCAGATACTATCAGGTGAGCACCACATATCATGTGAGCGCAAGATACTACTGAGTGAGCAACATATACTATCAGATGGTCCCCAGATACTATTAGATGAGAACCAGACACTATTTGGTGTGCACCACATATCATGTGAGCACCAGATATTATCAAGTGAGCGCCAGATACTATTGAATGAGCAACATATACTATCAGATGATCCCCAGATACTGTTAGGTGAGCACCAGATACTATTTGTTGAGTATCAGACATTATCAGGTGAGCACATCATTGTGTGTGGTGTGCACCAGATTGTTTTTTTACACAAACAATATGCACCATTTTATCATTTTCAGAGTATATTTATTTTTTATATTTATATATATATTTCACTGTATAGTTTCTTCAGGTGTTCAAAATGTTTTTTTTTCTTATTATTTAAAATTCTGCATTAGGAAATTATAGCTATAGAATGATATGGACTATGATATGCGTCTGATCCATGATACGATTTTTGGTCATATCATCCAGTCCTATTAGACAGACAGGCTGACAGACAGCTGGACAGACTTTGCTCATTGGCAAATCTGCAAAAGAACAAAAATCAAACACTCACTGATTAAAAAAGGGCTCATGCATTCATTCCTTGTTTCTGCTGTGACACCTTGGTACAAAAAGCGCACTGTTAATAGAGCCTGGCCATAAATTAAAACAAAGGACTTCCAAAAGCACAGCTTATAATTAATTTTTACTCTTTAAAATCGGGATTTATTTATTAATTTATCATCCAAAATAAAGGCAGAGTCCTTTTAACGGTGGGTGTGCGCGTGTGAATGTGAGAGTGAGTGGCTTTTTGGCCAGCTTCCATGCTAATCTGCACTCACGTGCCAGGCTAATCTCGGCGCGGGACAGATCGCTGTCAGAGCTAGAAAGTAAACACTACGGCGCGGTCGTAACTGGGCAGGTGTCTCCAGGGTTTTTTTTTCCCCCGTCCGATGTCTTTTAATTCAATTAAGAGGCTGACCCACGCCATTCTCATTACCCACTCATTTGCTTTCTGGGTTTTTATCTGCCTGTGTAATTCTGCTTTTGGTGTCACGGCTATCATAAATTAGCAAGGCTTAGCCTCGCACTGTTTGAAGTGTGCCAAGAAGAGGATAAAAAAAAAAAGGATCTTCCCATTTTGCCTGGAGACAGAGTGTAGATTGGCTATCTCTAAGCAGCATCTCTGCTTGGAGATTACACATCCATCTGATGTTACAAAGCATTTTCACAAAGTAAGTAGGCAAGGGCCACACCTCATTCACACTAATCAGTCTCTACTCATCATCAGCCTCTGTCCAGACACAGACTGGTCACTTTGGAACAAAAAGAAGATAAAACATGCTGACCCCCATTTATAGTACGCATAGGGTGAAAGATTATTAACCGGTGTCAAGAACAATCTTAATGCCGTAACATCATCCTTCTACATGCAATCGAGCTCACGATCTTGAGTGGGAATTAGGGGTGGGCACTGCGGTGATATCATGATAAATTAAGTCATATACATCACGGGTAACATCAATACCTGTGGAACGCTGAGTAACTGCATGCATCATACAACGGACAGTTATAGGCAGCCTGTAAATAACTAACTAGCGTATCTATGATTTTTTTATCTGATATCATACTAGAGTTGCCCACCACACTGATGACCTACAGCAGCCAGACTGGGTTTTGTCACCAGCAACGTCATCATATGCTGTTATCATCATGTATACAGAGTACTGGGTAAAGGTTTTAGGCACCTAAGAAAATTGGATTTAAAAAGCTATCTGGGCAGTAAATGTTTATTTGCTGAGGACACTAAATAAAAAAATATATATTATATATATAAGGTGTTCCAAAAAAACTGACATCATTTTGTAGTCTAATAACATAATAATAATAACATAATAACAGCCAATTCTCCTTCAAATGATCTCAAATTTTAAGAAAATGTGTAAAAACTAACCAAGTTTACTTTTTCATGTTTTTTTTTTCAGGTTGAAGAATGGCGTTCACTAGAAATGAAAAGGCATTTTGTGTGTTAGAATATGCTCGAACACAATCAAACAAGAGTGCAGCAGCATTTTTGAGAAAATTCAATAAAAAATGCACCAAAGAGGAACGCTGTCTGCGCAGGGCGAAGAGATCTGGACGACCACCAGTATCGGAAGATATTACATTTGTGAAGCTGTGAAATCGGTTATAAAATAATAATAATAATAATAAAAAGAAAGAAAAAAGAAATATATATATACACCGACTCTAAATATATACACAATATACACTAGTACTGCAGTATTTCCAATGCACAGTTGTACAGTAATAAGTTATAAAATATAACTTATTGAATGAAATAAAACTATGATCTGTACTGTTGTTCACATTTCCGTATGTGCAGTTAGTGAGTCTGAGGTAGATAATAAAGGTACACAGGGGATAGAATATTGGTATAGAAACCTTCCAGATGGCAGCCCAGTCTCATCTGTAGTCGTCATCCAACACCTGGTCTGGCTAAACAATACTCCATTATGTTAAAGAGTGCTGTTGATGGAACTGAACAAATCTGGGTGACGGCTGGGGCACTGAAGAGAGACCTGCATCCAACCTTTGTTCAACTAACAAAGCTCACTGGATCATTCTCAGCACTGCAGTGACAGTGACGTGCTGGAGGCAAGTTAGTATGTGTTGCACTGGTACAAGTGGATCAGACACTGTAGTGCGACTTGTCATGCCTCCCTCTGGTCCCACTGTTACTGCTTCCCAGCCTCCGGACTCCATTTCCCAGAACACCCTATTTGATCACATGATCCCAGATCTCCCTCACATGACTCTCCACTGTCTGCTTCACCTGATTGCTGATTCAGCTCACCTGTTAAGCTCACTACATAAACCCCCTCAGTTTGTTTGCGCTTTGCGAAATAAAATATTGCCTCTGTTTCACCGAGCCTTACCGAGCCTTCCCGAGCCTTCCAGTCTGATAGTTTGCTTCTCTGTGTTTGACCTTCGCTTTGTTTGTTTTTTGACCTCGTCTTTAGCCTCGCCCTCTGAGCACTGTTAGTATTTCTGGTTCGACCTTCTTTTCTGGTTTATTGGACTCTGTTTTTTCGGACCACCCTCATGGTTACTGTTTTCTTGATTTGGCTTCTGACTCTGGACTGGTTGACCTTGATTTCGGATTCCCCCTTTGCTAATAAAGCTAATTTACTTCAGTTGAGTCTGCAAGCGTCTGAATTCTGTCCAAACCTGACACTACTGGGGCAGTCGTAGGCTGGAGTTTAGGGAACCAGCCCTGTGACCGGAAGATCGCTGGCTCAATCCCCTGAGCTGACAGTACGTGACTGAAGTGCCCTTGAGCAAGACACCTAACCCCCAACTGCCCCCTGGGTGCTGTGGATAGGGCTGCCCAGCCCTCCAGGCAAGTGTGCTCACTGCCTAGTGTGTGTGTTCACAGTGCCTATTTTTTGCCGTTGTAGTTTGGCTTATTTTGAATGAACAATGGCCAGCTGGGGTCATGGCACAATGTTAGGTAAAAATAAAATAAAAACGCAGCTGGATTTGTTGAGATTCTTAATGGTTGAGTTTGACACCCCTGAACTAAATAATGGGCTGTTAATGAGCTAATTAGTTGGATCAGATGGGCTGGGAGCAGGGAACACACTAAAAAGTGCAGTGCAGTGGGCCTCCAGGACCAGGGTGGAGAAACACTGATACAAGTTGATGAATGTGCAGCGTCCAATGAAAAAAGCCTTCACTTAGTAGCCTTTGGTAGCAATTAGTTCTTGAACGACATTGCTAATGTCTGCTAGCCCTTTAATGGGAATTTTAATGTAAATGTAGCGGCAAGCTAGCCACCCTAGGTACTCGTTTTCCTGCACAGTTTAAGCTTCTAAGAAATTGAAGTTACATTATTTACTTTGTATAATGATTTTTTACAGTACCCCAAGTTTGCTGTATATATGCTATATGAAACCTGCCAGTAGTATATAATAATGTTGGTTATAGCAGTATGGTGGGGATTAAAGCGGAAACATTTCTGTTTGTATCTTTCATTCGAGGTGACCGTTTCCCACTGTCTGCTTTTAAAATAAGGTAATTAACATGGCGAGCACAACAAAAAAGTCATGTGACTGAAACTTATGGGGCCGTTGGCACCGACAGGGCTTAGGTCTGTTGCACTAACTGGTCATAATCTGAATTTTTACTAAGAACGGGCACAACTCGACGCCTAGCTGGGAGCATAAAGTCAACCACTAGACCATTTCTTGGCTATTAAAGCCACTTTAAACAAGCATTGCTAGTCAAAGTGCTGCTGCACAGAGAGAGTTTCTCTGTTGATACTAGAGTCACTGGCACAGCATGCAGCACCACTGAAACAGCCATCTTCACTAACTGACTAACTAGCTGACATGAATGAACGGTAGATGAGTAGCTAACTTCACTGTAAAATGAGCAAAAAAGCAGACGCATCCCTTCATTCAGGAGGAGTTTAGAAAGCTGTTAGATGTCGGCAAATACCTTTTTCCCCATTTCCTCTGTGTGGTAAAGAGCTAATGTCATCCTGAACCGGCTGATCTTGATAAGTTTTTTTTATTTAAGCTGTGAAGATGTTTATCCATCAGCGTGACTTTAAGCAGACTCTAAAACGTGATCAATGCACAAGTTTCCCTGTTGGTGAAATTACTTGCTAGTAGCAAACACAGCAGTTTTGCTTAGTGGCCTTGGTTGCATAGCAGCTGCCATGGATACATATGCTTTTACATGTATGTGCACCGCTAGGATGAGTCTAGGAGTAACTGTGGTTGGTGCAATTGGTGTAAAGTCCTCTTTGAAAATGGTCGACCAACTTAGCAGTTAAGACTGTCTAACTTAAGCCAGTTACTGTTGGTGCAAACAGTCCCTCAATACTAACTAACTGCATAAACTGTGTGGTAAAGAAGTAGCTGATTGGATGTTAGTTTATCATCTTATTCATTATTTTTACCAACCTGTGCTTTCCTCTGTTCCTTCTTAAATAGATTTTGCAAACATGAATTAAAAAATTTCTACATTTATCATTTCTCTTTTTTTAAATTGTGGCACTGCTGTTCTGCTTGTGCATTTTGTTCCTCCCTACAGAAAAAATAAATACAATCAATATTGTATTTTGCGAAAAATGTCCTCAAGCATTGCGATGTTATATTTTTGCCATATCTTCTACCCTTAATTACACATTAACCAGTGTCAAATACAATCTTAGTGCCACAGCATCATCTTTTCACATGCAATCTTTCTCAAAATCCCAGGTGTGGATTTCAAGCCAAACGCTAAAAGTGCTTTTTTCGTGCAGGTATAATAAGCGTGTAGTGTTAAAAGGCTAGCCAGAGGTAGCAGTTGTTTAAAAAGACGAGCGAGTTCTGCTCCAGAAGGCCGGAGCGGCTCTTACCCGTCAGCCGCTGCGTGTTGGGGAAGGTGGTGCTGATCGGGGGGGACGAGGGACGGTCCCGGCTGTATGCCTTTACCACGTACTGCTCAATTACACCTCTGACCCCAGGCGGCTCCGCCCAGCTCACCTCCACGCTGGAGCCATTTATACTGGCAACTCTGGAGGGAGGCAGCACACTTTGCGGAACTGCAAGAGGGATAATAGGGGAAGGAGGGAGGGAAGGGGGGGGAGAGAGAGAGAGAGAGAGAATGAGTGTCAAAGCAAAGGGGAGGAAAAGAGAGAGCACAAGAATCCAGAAGGGAGGAAGAAAGAAAGACGGAGCGAGAGTGAGAGAGAGGGAAAGGGAAAGAGAGAGAGCGTGTCAGGCCAAAGAAAAGCAGCGCACATATTCTTCACTTTTAATAGACACAGTAAATCATATCCAACCATTAGCATAAATACAATTTATTAGAGTTGTAACTTTTTCAGCGCTGATTTAATATGACTGTACATCCACTGTTCATTCTGGGCTATATTTCACAACCATCCGCCAATGGCCTCTTTCACTACAGGACTCACCTTTTACAAAGAAGGATAATAAACAGTCAAACGCATGCAGAACAAGCAGCAACGCCACGTATGTAACAACTCTGTAGACAGCTTTTTATTTATGTATGTGATGTATGTGGTGGGATATAAACCATTCTTCTATTGTATAGAATATAATTATATATACATTTATATTTTTCCTATATAGAAATATACAAATGTGGGCTTCATACAAATAACAGTTCTACAGTTACAGACTGTAGTCCATCTGTTTCTCTGATACTTTGTTACCCTGTTCTTCAGTGGTCAGGACCCCCATGGACCCTCACAGAGCAGGTCCTATTTGGGTGGTGGATCATTCTCAGCACTGCAGTAACACTGACGTGGTGGTGGTGTGTAAGTGTGTGTTGCGCTGGTCTGAGTGGATCAGACACAGCAGTGCTGCTGGAGTTTTAAACACCTCAGTGTCACTGCTGGACTGAGAATAGTCCACCAACCACAAATATCTAGTCAACAGCGTCCTGTGGGCAGTGTCCTGTGACCACTGATGAAGGACTAGAGGATGACCAACACAAACTGTGCAGCAGCAGATGAGCTATCGTCTCTGACTGTACACCTACAAGGTGGACTGACAAGGTAGGAGTGTCTAATAGAGTGGACAGTGAGCATATATATATATATATATATATATATATACACACACACACACACACACACCAGACATCTCAGCATGGACGAACCAGCAGCACATCGATACGCACAATTCTGAGGTTTATATTCCAAAAATACAAAATGTAAAAATAGCTGAATGTGCAGAAATGTGCCTGTTTGGCTGGTTGAGCCTCTCTCTCCCTCTCCCTCTCCCTCTCTCTCTTTCTCTCTCTCTCCCCCATTCATCTTACTCTCTACCCAAGCCCTTCACTTTTAAGGAGGTAGCATTTGTGATGTGCGCTCTTACCCTGAGCTACACGATAAGCTATCGCTAAGTACCATCTCATCTTCTTGACTGTTACATATATTGCGCTGATAA
Source organism: Colossoma macropomum (assembly GCF_904425465.1). Taxonomy (NCBI): domain Eukaryota; kingdom Metazoa; phylum Chordata; class Actinopteri; order Characiformes; family Serrasalmidae; genus Colossoma; species Colossoma macropomum. The sequence continues at coordinate 1,676,190 of NW_023494803.1, forward strand.
GAAGGAAATGGGCTGCCCTGGAAACTATGACACAAACAAATATCAGTACAGAGCCTGAGAGAGAGAGAGAGAGAGAGAGAGAGAGAGAGAGAGAGAGAGAGAGATTGTGTGTGTGTGTGTGTGTGTGTGTGTATACCTGTCTCTCGACTGCGTCCTCGCTGCCACGGTCCGGCTGTCCACCCTCCCTCTCCGGATGCCATCACTCTGTATAAGTACTCTGTTTACAAATAAAGCAGCTTTCGTTACACAGAGATGGAGAACTAAACGTTTAAAATCCCAGAGAAAAAGTTAAGGGAATATTCAGTGTTATTTGTTGTGTTATGAAGAATTCTGTAGTGTAGTGCTGAATTTCTCAGCCTCAGCAGTTTGACAAAATTCACAATTTTATGTAATTTTTCATTTTTTTGTTCTCATACCACGACACACTGTGTGCACTACAAATATACAACGTTCAAACAACCTTTGGGAAACCCTGTGGTGCCAAGCAATGCTGACTGCTAGCCTAGCCACTGATCTGTAGGCTAATAAACACAACCAAGCTAGCATTAGTGTAACACCAATGTTGGGCAAAATCCTTTGGAATAAGTAATGATTCTCAGCCTTAACTATTTGACAAAACTCACAAATCAACTTTTCATGTTTTCATTTATCAATGTTCTCTCCCTACAATGCCCAGCAAGCATTATGCCAATGGCCATCTCTGTGGTGTCAACCAATCCTGACTGACAGTCTCACCACTGATCTTTCTTTATTAAAGTAATACAATTAAAAAACCCAGAAATAAGGACCCAAAGGTATCTAGATCGCCCACAAGCTACTTTGCTAACTGTAACTTGTAGCTTGTTGTCCTTCTCACCTGACAAGTCATTTGTCATTCAAATAAACCATTCTCGCCCTCGTAATGATGATTTGAAGCACCAAAGCTACATCACAGCAATAAGATCTTCAGCTTAGCTGAAAACTCTAAAAACACCCCCCAAAAATCTAAAGTAGTTTAGTTCAAAGTGTCCCTTTAACAAAACTGCAGTAGTTATGCTTTGAAAAAATCATCAGGATGCTAAGGGTTGTGAAATTGCGTCAATGCGTTGTGATGCATTGCTCAGAAGGCGGCAGTTCAATCACATGCATTTTGCAAATGTTAAATTAATATTCAATAACTAAACATATTTTCGGTCACAATGTAAAAGTGTAAAAAAAATGGTTTATCAAATGTAAAAGTTGTTTTTATTTTCTACTGTTTTATATTCCACTACTGTGTAAATAGTGTATTTGTACATTTGTTAATAATTTTGTTAATAATTCTGAACATAATTGAAAGGAATTTTGCTGAAATTTGAGATTTCATGACATTGAATCATTTCAGAATCGCATTCAAACTGAATCATTGTGAGAGATACATCTCTACCAGATGCAGTGGAATTTTCTTTAATTATAAATATGGGGAGTCTTGGGAAATCTTGAGGTGGAAAACATTAGCATTCAAAAATAAAATTGCTCGTCCGTATTAAAACCCAATCACCTTAAGCAAACTCTTAGCTCCATACAGTAAACCTCATCTGTTTCTCCTGGCCACAAATACAGTGCATTGTGGAAGCCTCAGAAACAAGCTGAGTTTGGGGTCAGGGAGGGAAGCGATAACAGCTGAGCTGCTGTATTTGCACTGAAGCTGCCTTTTAGCTTCATCTCCGTCAGACACTGGAGCCCAGAGAGATGCGCTGGCTATATTTGGCCCCCGGGCGTCAGCCGAGCCTGCCTTTCTCAACACTTTCAGCAGAGTGCTGATGAAGGGGACAGTGCAGGCTGCTTTAGCCGTGACCTCTCCACTCCCCCTGATGTCAGGGCTGCGTCCGCTGCCGGGCTGGACAAGCACTGTTTTGTTTAGCCCTTATGAGAACAAAAGCCCAGCAGAAAGAAGGCAGGAAAAAACAGGCCAAACAATCGCTGGAGACCTCGCCCGAGAGGAGGCCCAAAGCGAAAGGCCGAGATATCTTCGGGTCAACAAGGCCTGGCTGAGGCGCTGGTGGGGTGGAGTGTGTGAGTGTGTATGTGTTGGTTTTTTTTTTGTGTGTGTTACCAGTGAAGGGCTGCAGAGTAAGGTCCAGGGCGCTGCTCTCTCTGCCTGCATACACCAGGATAGAGTCGTTTCCCCGGCAGTTAACGCTGGTGTCAGCTGACAGGCATCCATCCAGATTGACTCCGACAGCGCCACGGGACACTGCGGCCAAGTTTACGACAGCCCCACGCGCCGCCAATCGAACGGCCCTGATGCAGCCGCCAAAACCTGAAAGAGAGAGAGAGTGAGGCACATTTTGCACTGGCCTATTTATCTAAAACAAGGAACACTGTCAGAGGCCTCCAGATAGAGAATATACGACTGGATAAAGTCATTTATGGCTTATTTGTACTTACAGTATAAAAGTAGTATATAGACTATACTACTGATGTGAAAAAAGAAATAAAATTCTATCCTAATTTTTCCATTTTCAGCACAAGTGTCTCCCGTGTTCACTAATATACACTGAGACAAAAACAAAACAGCTAAAAATGCGTTTATACACTGTTCTGCTACAATAATCATCCAAACACTGAATAATGAATATACAAATACCAAATTCTTGTTCTACCCAAATGTATGATGACATAAGCAGATGCTAATTATCGTTATATTAAAGGAATAGTTTGACAAAATATCTAATTCACACAGTTTTCCATTAACCCTAGTGACTCAGCCAAAGATATATTTGGAGTCTGAATTTTGTTTCTTTAGTTTAGAACTTGTGCTGGGAGGCTACATTGCTAACAAACATTAGAACTCAATAGTCGCCAATTTTTTTCTATAAAAAAATAAATAAATAAAATAAAACACCACAACTTCTCTTAACCCACTCAAACTCAAGATTTTAAATAACGCCGTACATGTGGATGTGATTAAGAACACAGCGAACTATAAAAATGAGCAAAACTTCGCTGTGTGGCTGAGTGCAGCGCATAGCCTTTTTTAGACTTCTAGAATCAGTATTTGTGACAATGACCATCATAAATAGGGAAATCTGACCCAGGGTCAGTCCTCTAATTTACATCTGCTCTTTGATCACCAGTCCTGGGGTCCAAATTGACTTTCAAAGGAAAAAACACAAACCCTGCAGGGGTAACTATGTGTGCCCACACGTCTCTCACCATGCAGCAGACTATGTCGTTGCAAGGCTGGGTGCTGCAGTCCGGCTGGAACTCCCCCCAGATAAAGAGGGGAGCTGATTGTCAGTGGACCTCCTCTCTGGCTCCTCTGCTCTTCCAGCGCCTCGTTCAGACCAGCTCCAGACAGCGCTCCCCTCTTCAGCAAGGTTGCGCTGTTCCAGCCGCCATCGCAGTAGGACAGGCCCACCCACACGGCCAGCTCAGCACTCTGCTCTCCCCAGCGCAGCACCCAGGAGAGGATACCGCCCTGCAGCTCCGCCTGGACAAACACACACATGCACAAGTTCTGTAGGACACAATACAGCTTCAGTACAAATCTGCGATTCTAGCAATCTTATCTGGAAAACTTATTAAATAGGAATTCCACCACACACACACACACACACACACACACACACACATTTTCTAAACCACTTATCCTTCTGGGTCATGGGAGGGGCTGAAGCCTATCGCAGCAGTCACTGGGCACAAGGCAGGATACACTCTGGACAGGTCACCAGTCCATTGCAGGGCGAACAGACAGACACATACATTCACACACATATTCACACCTACATTAACACCTAGGGGCAATTTAGCGTATCCAATTGTCCTGACTGCATGCAAACTCCACACAGAGGACCCTGGTCGCCCTGCCAGGGAACCGAACCCTGTCCCTTCTTGTTGTGCGGTGACAGCACTACCCACTGTGCCACCGTGCCGCCCGAGATTGCATCAATTTTTCAGAATTTCTGCAAAATTAAGTTGATAAGATGTACACCAAGTTCTTCAGAGTGGTCTGATGTGAAATCCTCCATTCTAGAAACTTCCCAATTTAGAATTGTTCACTGAGGAGCCAGACATCTACAGTATCTCTAGTTATTACATGGAATTGTTATGAATGCACTGCCCGATGCCTGACACGTTGTTTTATGACAGTTCTGAGACCAGCTTTTGACCTAAAAATGTATGTTTTAAAATCCATCCATGGCAGAGAGGAATATGTAAGGTGTTGTAAGCCAAATAGTACCCATCAAAGACTTTTTAGCTTTACCACTATTATACCATTATTTCCTATACGAACTCAGAAGACACTGATTAAATGATCATCTTGGTTAGCAAATTAAATGGCTATATTTGTTCTGCAGACATCAAGACTCCATATCCATTGTAATGAATGTGAGCTTCTCTACATCATTTCACATCAAAACACACAAAACATTACATCTCAATGATTGAATTATGCAGAAATTTTGAAACTTGGTGGAATTCCCCCTTCAAGGATGAGAGTAGTTGTTTCAAATAAAAAAAATGTATTGCCTTTAAATAAAATAGAAACCAAAGCACAAAGAGCCCGAAGTATTAACTGGGTGCATTTCACACGTGTACCATGTATGAAACTCCCACATAAGCCTAAACATGCAGTTTATAGGTCGTGGAAAAACACAAAAGGCACTTCACTCGATCATGCCTATGCATTTGAGGGAGGGCCATACAAAATGGGAGAGAATCACACAAAATGGGTGGAGATATTATACGTGTGGCTGGTTAAATATTCTGTTAGATTCACTAAAGTTTGAGCTTGATTTGAACTTGATTTTGCATTTATTTTCCTCCCTTTTAAAACTGGGTGAAAATCTGCATTCGAATCACAAAAGCTGTGCTGTTAAGACAGTTTTAACAATGTTTGTTTAGACAACGGCAGCTGACACAGCAACTAGACAGCACCTCAAACACGCGCTGAAAGAATTTTCAGCAACATTAAAATCTTGATATACATACATAAGAAGACACAAAGCAAGACATGCTGTGCTGCGGCAGCAGTATGTGTGTGAGGTCTGTGTCTCCTGTAAAGTGTTCCGGGTGAAGAGAATCTTCTCAATCACTTCAATTTCATGTCCTGTTTCGTCTCCATCTTGTTAACAGTTCCATGATTTCACTGCGTTTTTAGACTATGTGCCTTATGAGCGTGCTGTTAGTGGGCAGGGCTACGCTTAAATTCAGGTCCATGATGGGCTTGGTCAATTCATCAATATATGATGTCACTATTATACCAACTATAATTAACTATTTATTACACAAACTAAACTCACCAAAATGTAATCCTCCCCACTGGCGTCGTAGGCAAACAGCAGCAGCGCATTAAGTTGATCCGTTTTGAACTCAAACGATATTTCAAAATTATCTCCACCGGTGAACACCTCTGGTTTCAGTCTGAGGAACCCTGAGAAACAGGAAAATGTATGTATTTAAATGTATGATTCAATTATACATATTTTATCGTATTGGTGCTTATTGGTACAATAAGCAGTTAGTGCATCAATTGTTTATAGCACCCGCTTTATAGAGTCGTGTCCGTCTTTTCTCTCAATTCTCACTGAAAAACTACCTTGATGTGGGATAATTTCAGGTCATCTTTGACTGTGTCATGTTTGGGAACGACTTGGGTTGGAAATTGTGTCAGGATTAAACTATCTAGTATAGTATTTTAAGAACTGTGAGAAACGAACTGTAATATGGACACAATGCCACAAAGTCAGCTGTTATAACATCATCTCTCCCTAGAAACTGTTATGACACAACCTGAAGTCAACCAAAGCCCTGAAAAACAGGAAAATGTATGTGAATGTATGATTGAGTAAATCTAATATAATACTAGGATCTAATCTGAAGTGGTTATTTTGACCAATTTGGTGGATTATATGACCGCCTGGACTCCAGGATGGATGGCCAGGATGCTCACAGCATATCATAAAGCATTTATTCATGGGTTAGACCCTCATTTGTGTTTATTATGGCCTGCTGTCATATCAGTATTCCAATAACACTGCAATAACAATTAACAAACAACACATTGTGCAGCAATACTGTACAGAGGATACAGCAAAAGTGCCATAGCTATAAACAAAGAATCACAGACGGAGCTAAAATCTATATGGTCCAGGTGCAGTACCATGTCCCAGGAAGTAGGCTCCATGCTCAGAGTCGGCGGGACAGCCCTCCCAGCCACCATACGTCTCGTGCTCCTCCAGGGCCGAGTCCCAGTCTAACGGCTCCCAAACAGCCACAGGGCTACTAGCCCTCTGGACCAGTACGTCCTTCACGCAACCTGCAAAACCTTGTCGCACCAGTCTGGCTGGACCTGCACATACACAGCCAGTTACGTACAGTGGAGTTATGCCATTAAATCTTGAATTTAAACAGAAAAATCTGAATTTGAATGTTATCATTTTGAATCTGTATCATAGCATCTGAAACAGAACTGAATTTCTAGGTTCGTAAGAGAGCAATAAAAAATCTTAAACTGAATTTTACGTACAACCCGAATGCCTGAAATTCAATTTCTAAGGAAGCATTTCAGGCCAATATGTCTTTGGGAGCGACTTGGTTTAGAAATTTTGTCAGGATTAAAATATCCAGATTAGTATTTTAAGGACTGAGTGTGAAACAAACTAATATGGACACAATGCCACAAACTCAGCTGTCACAGCATGCCGTCTTATTTCACCCCAGAAAGTGTTAGGACACCACAACCTTATGTCCACCAAAATGTGTGTCATTTGACAATATCAACTTGACACTAAAGCTGACCAAAAAACACAAGTAATGCCTGTTGGAATAAGCTTTTATAAATGTTTATGTAGGTTTATGTCAGTTGTCAGGCTTATATAATGGCCATGCAGCCTTATTTGCTTGACCTACAACAAAGTGTTACCCAAATTTCTAATGCCATGAATCTAACTTCATACAAGAAGCTGTGCTGATCTGAACCACTGTGTTACCAGCGTCTTGTCGGTGAACGGTGAAATTCTCTGGAAGGCCTCCAAAGTAAACGCCAGTGTTTTGCCCAATGATGGTACTTCCACTGGTTGCTGATGCCGAGCCTGTTCAAAAGATCAAACAGAGAACAAACAAACAAAAATATAGTGAATAGAGTATAATATAATGTACAATGGAAAACACAGAAATATAGAAATAACTGTCTGTGGTAAATGACCATGTGCTACATAAGCACCAGACAGAAATTAGGTCGAAAACTGATGGAGTATTCCTTTAAATTAATTAGTACTGGCGGAGTTGCATAATACAAGCTGACACCGTCTGCAGTGTCAAAAGTAGATTTGAGTTTATAGATTTAAGTATCACTATTAATCACAAGATGACTGGAGATGTTCTTTGAGGAGGTGTAAATAAAGATAACCGTGTTGGCGTGCAGAGTTGGGATGTACAATACATACATTATCAGGACAGAATAAATAAATATTTGTAAATTTGATTTGTTAATAGTGGTGTATATTTATGTTTTCACACTGGGTTTAATATCACTAAAGGCAGCTTAAATACAGAAATTCACAATGTGTAAGACAGTCAAGCATCATATTCTTTACTCTGTATGTTGCAGCTTTACAGTGAACCCTCAGTTAATATTGCAATACTTAAATCTAACCTAGAAAGGAAGAGTTTCCTCTCTTTCAATTATGCACACAAAACCTGATTAAGTGCTAATAGCTCCCCCTGGTGGAGAGCGTAAGGCACAAGGATTTTAGGTGTATGTATTTAACCTACCGCTGGTTGGCCTACGTTTTGCTTTCTAAAACAGTGCAGTTTTCCTGTCTGCCTTGTGTTAAAGTCATCTTGTTAAAATTAAATAACTTCAAAAAGACAAGAAATCAAAAAGCAATGAAAAAAATTTTCAACATTACTTAAAAATATTAACAGGGAATCTGTTCTGTGTACAGTAATAAATGTGTAGTAAAGTAAGCATCACAATCCTGATGATGTGAAAGTACTGTGATATACACTATATGGCCAAACTATGCGGACACCTGACCATAACACTACCACACAGTTGCAAGCACATAACTGAATAAAATGTCTTTGTATGCTGTAACACTAACATTACCCTTACCTGGAACTAAACCCTGAAAAACAGCCCTAGACCCCAGACCAACCAGTAGGCAGCGCTTTCCTGGCATCCGCCAAAGCCAGAATCATCTTTCAGACTGTCAGATAGTGAAGCTGATTCATGACTCCAGAGAACCTTCCACTGCTTCAAAGTCCAGTGGCGGCGCTTTACACCACTCCAGTCGACGCTTGGCATTGCTCATAGTGATCATAGGCTTATGTGCAGCTGCTCGGCCATTGAAACCCACTCCATGAAGCTCCTGATGCACAATTCTTGTGCTAATGTTGCTTCCAGGGGTAGTTTGGTAGTTTGTGGTAGTAGTGAACAATGCAACAGAGGACAGCTACACACTACATGCTTCAGCACACGGCGGCCCCACACTGTGAGCTTGCAAGGTCTACCACTTCATGGCTGAGCTGTTGTGACTCCTGGAACACTTTCATTTCACAAAAATACACTTACAGTTGGCCGGGGCAGATATATTAGGGCAGATCTAGTAGGGCAGATTTAACCAAGAGACTTGTGGCAAAGGTGGCAGTGGGCAGTGCCACGTTTAAAGTCACTGGGGTTTCCATTCTACTACCAATGCTTGTCTTTGAGATTGCATGGCTACATCTGTTAGCAATGTGTGTACCTGAAATCAATAATTAGGAGGGGCGTCCACATACTTATGGCCATATAGTGTGCACTGGCAGGGAAGAAGTGTTGAGACTTTGGGATGGCTTTTAAAATTTAGCCTTAGATTTGAGATATTGTAAAAGAAGCGTGTTTGACTAAGTGGAAAAACTGCATCAACCCTAACAAGAAACGCACAAACCAAAGCATGCATGAATACACTTTTTTTTTTTTTCTGAAAATGTGGTGGTTTATTATTCAAGACTAAAAGAAGACTATCTGTGCAGTCTGCAATAAATGCCAAATATTCAATGGCTTCTGGTAGTCGACAGGAGATAATGTCATAACCTTAATAGAGTCACAGGCAGACAGAGCAAGACACACACACACACACACACACACACTCAGTCTAGCGCGAGTGGGTGCTCAGTGCGATGATTCGGAAAGCACCGCTCTTCTCTGCCAGTCTTAATTGAAATGCAAGTTCAGGAGAGGGAGCAGCTCCTGTAGTCTAATTATTCTAATCACACAATGAATGGCAAAGATTAACCTTGATAATGCCTCTGCTTGGAAATCTGCAGAAGCCAGGGCTTTAGAGGCATTGATGAGGAGGAGTGTAAGGAGCTGGCCTATGAATATGATAGGTGTGTGTGTGTGTGTGTGTGTGTGTGTGTGTGTGCACGTGTGTGTATGTATGTGTGTGCCATTACCACTGTATTGATCATCCACAATGATTGTTCCCACGGCCTGCTTCCTGGTAGCGATCAGGCGGTGCCACTGGTTGTCGTTATACCTCCTCCCTCCATCGTTTTGTGGACTGAGGGCCACAGCTGAGGCCTAACATCAAACACTTGAGGTTAATCGCACACCAATCGCCCCGCCGCTGCCAACACCGCTACACAACGGGCCCTAAGCTTTCTGGAGCTTAGTCCATTAGAGCAAGACCCCCCAGTCTTCCCCAAAGTCAGTGTAGCATATTAAGTATTAAGGCCGGACTGAAACACACCGTTCACTCTCCAGCCTATCCAGTCCAAAATGTGTAACCTAAACCAGTGAAAACTGACCATTACGCTGTTTTGCTGATGTCATGAAAAATCAACACATTTACATGTATCCACCTTTCGGCCTACAACAGTTTAGCTCCGCCCATTCATGCAGAAGTTATAAGCAATGTTTCGGCCTAGACTGCTTTTTGAGTAAGGCACAATACAGGACAGCCAATCAGAACAGAACTAATTTACATATATCAGTTTTAAAGGCACAGTAGCAAAACATCCTGTTTAATTCTATGCGATAAAGCAAGGTGGGAAAGCGGAAATGTAAAAATGAATTATGGCTGTTTTTGGTTCATAAAACCACAAACGTTATAAGTGGATCGTAGAAGAAAAACATGAAACGCAAGAAAAATGTAGGATATGGGCCCTTTAAATTATTTTAATGTTTAGGGAAAAAACGTTACCTGACTCTTAATTTTACTGTACAGGTAAACCATTTACCTTTTACATGCAAAGCACCCCATGGAACTGGCTTGTAACTCATTCACTCATTCACTTGTGTTTAGCAGGCAAAGATTTCTCCACAAGAGGGTGCTGTTAGCAGTTAAATAGCTTTCGATGCTTCATAAGATCAGAGCTTCGAATCAATGACTCCTGTTGGATATGCAGGGCAGTCGTGGGCTGGAGGTTAGGGAACCAGCCTTGTGACCGGAAGGTCGCCCGGTTCGATCTCCTGACCCGACAGTACGTGACTGAGGTGCCCTTGAGCAAGACACCTAACCCCCAACTGCTCCCCTGGCGCTGCGGATAGGGCTGCCCACCACTCCGGGCAGGTGTGCTCACTGCCCCCTAGTGTGTGTGTTCACTAGTGCATATGTGGTGTTTCACTGCATGGATGGGTTAAAATGCAGGGGTGATATTTCCCCATTGTAGGACTGATAAGGGTCACTTAATCTTAACACGTTTAAATGCTGATACGTTTTGACTTTCACTCAAGTATAGTTTTGGCTCAATTAGATTTCCACATCTAATTGAGTAAGATTTTGATCCAGTCCCTGTATTTTCACCCATGTATAGTTTCTCTGTGCTTTATCCACCCCTTGTCTTATTAAAGGTAAGGTTTGGACATATTTAAATTATTTTTAAGTTTTTATTATTTAAATTGTCAGCTTAGCAGTCTCTTTAAAGACTATCATTCATGCATGAAAGCTCGTGATGAACAGTTTAACTCACATCAGAGGTACCTGTTCATTGCAGCAGCATTATAAAACTGGTGCCTGATTGGAAAGCTTACTGATAAATCCACAAAACCTCGAAATCGGTCTACAATATTGTCCAATCAACATATCAGACGGGCTGTAGTAAGTGATCAGTACCTCTGCTTTGAAAACTGATGGTAACACCTTTACCCTTGGCCCAAAGTTGCTAGGTCGAACCTTCCAATGAATTCCACTGACACAGGAGCAGCTTTTTTGGTGGACAGCAACTTCCCCGTTTTCTTCCCAGCAACTTCTCCCTCCCTGAGGCACGCAGTGAATTCTGCCTGGAGATTGGACGCTCCATACGGGCTGTAAATTAGACGCTCTGGCATCATCGGCATTAAGATGGGGGTTATTATCTCGCTAAAATATGACATCACTCCGGCTGGCACTTTTAGCGGCCCTGGTGTAGCGCTCCGCAGTGAACACAGCGAGACACAAAGTATCGCGTCTCTGCCTGGTGATGAAGATTTAATGATGGAATCAATATATGTATGGATGCCAGGAGCTGCGATATGTTTACTGCAGAAAGAAGAGGGCTTTAGGTATCAGCCTGGGGAGGCGCAACACGCTGTCTTTGTACCCTTTATACCCCTATTCTCTGAATGGAAGCCTTCAAAAGGGCTTTCTGACTATCAGAGATCAATTCTGTCACTATGCCAAGAAGCTCTTCCGAGGGGAACTTGTTCTCAGGTCACAGTTACTGTTTCGATGCTCAGCACTGGACGTATAGGGTGGAGATGTTCCAAACAGAGGACCTGAGTCCTCTTTATCTCTGACAGTGAAAAAGAACGTTTTATTTTTAAGGAGAAGGAGACAAACGACCTGAACTTCAAACTTCACATATTTAGCTAACTGCACTGAAGCTGACGTTTAAGTTCAGAGGTGTAGTGTGTATTCAAATGTGCTTTCACTGCCTAAAATAGTACTGATTGTCCACAAAAACATCCCGAACACTCAATTCTGGTGGATATTTTCACATTTCTGCCATTCACAGGGAGATCAACGCCCAGACTTTCCTTGGTGTTAAGGGGAACCAACCTCCATGGGGCCCTTCGTCATGACAAAAATGTGGAACTGTCAAAAGCAGTACGCTGTATTTGTGTTAAAGAGGCACTAAGGCCAAAGTAAAAAACTATGGCTACATCTTTGAGAAGGGTCTGCCTGCAGACATGCACTCTTAGCCTGACATGCACCGCCAGCCTACTGATGACGTCAGCGCCGCTCTGCCACCACAGTGTTTATGTCAGTTTTATGAGGAACAACAGTGAAACACGCACTGGTGGGCAACAAGAGCTACACTGACTGCATATTTACGTTGTCATACTGATAATAAGGTAATTAAATATGGAAACTTTCAAAATAAAACCTTCCACGATGATCAGACATGAGTGTCGGGTTTCTTCACAGAAAAAAACAAAAAGGCTACTGAAACTCATGAAAGCCCAGCTGAAGGCGAAGAACCGCTTATCAAAACTGTAATATTGATTAAAATAGAACTTATTCTAGATGGTTGTGACAGCGTACAGTCAACGCAGTACCGATTACTTTCGCTGTCCCGTCAACGTCGTCGCAACTTCCTAGAAAGTTGTCAGACAACGCTGTCATAACTTTCTGAGGAATTACATTTCAATGTCACAACGTCACTGTGTTTGCAGGGCCGTTAGGAATAAAACCTGATGGTTTTGCTTCCTAACAGGAATTGGCTTGATGAAACATTAGGAAATGATCAAATGTATGTGGAATTAGTCCCAAAACAGCTGATTAAACAATCAGAATCCTTTACACTGTGATATCAACCTATCAGCGACTACTGGACACCACCAGGAACCAACAGACACTTTTAATGGGTTCTATGATTTTTTGAACAGGGAGGTTCGTTAGATGTAACTCTCTAACCGTGTTATGGACGAAAAATGGATTAAGTGATGATGTCACTAAGCAGAAGCAGCCAAAAGTTGCCGTTGCCGTTGGGCTGCTTCTGCTGTTGTGGCAGAGAGTGCATGTGCACATGACGTTACTGGAGCTGAGAGCGCATCTGTCTGAGAGCGCAGGTCTGCAGACTCTATTGACATCTTTTGTAAAAAAAAAATGCCTAGTAGCCTCCAGGGTGAGATTTTTCAGTTTATTGTCTAGGAAAACTCTCCTCTGATCTTGAAGGCAGGAGGAACTTTCAAAAAACTATGAGTGGACACTCATCTTAACAAACTACCGGTTGGCTACGAAGCCGAATATCATGTTTGTATTTATTAGCCTCTCCATCAGTGCATTTCCTCCTCGCTATGGGGGGTTCCAAAGGGTTGTATGATGTATTTGTGCAATGCATCCTGAGTACTGTAGTGAGAGAACACTGATGGGTGAAAATGCTGGGCTACCGCACATTAGATAACACAAGAAAATATAGGTTTTGGGCAAAATGGCTCTTTAACTCTTTAGGACACGATTTTTGCATATCCTCTTAAATTTACCTTTAAAGGCACTTAAATATAACATGATACCCATATATCTCATATTAAAATGCTCCATTATCTTTGTTGCTACTTTGCAAACCGCTCCAGCAACTTCAGCAGCTGTAAACTTTTTGCACGCCATTTCACATCACTGTCAACTGAATGAAGAATGAACAGTTTCCGATGTGATTGGTCAGTCCTTAGTGTCCATTAGCCAGAGAAAATGCAGACAGACACAAAAATCCACCAATTCCGCACGTTGAGAGGGAGATGATGTGTAGAGAAGGAAACACTGGAGGCCACACATCACACACATTAGTGTTGAGGTCACATTAGTGTGGGGGGGTCTGGCCTGCCACCTCTGCTGCAAAAAATCCTAGCAAAAACACAGCCTCATAACTTTCCTGCGATAACACGGAATTGAAAGGGCAACTCTACAGATTCAGGAACCGTATTTCTGTGCTGTATTTTGCAAAGATATAGAAACATCGAGTCTGACGCGCAGGCATTCTTGTCTACCCCAGAGTAAAAACACCTGCAAAACAGGCCAAGATCTACAGATGTCATCACTCATTTCCCAGCCTCTATATTTTTAGTTTACTTCCCACGAATGTGACTAATAAGGTGAACAAGTAATAAAAGTCGATGATAGATTACCAGCAGCCTCGTGCACAGCTGCCACAATACAGCTGGAGTAAAAGCGACAGCTATGACAAGCTCTCGGGTTTGTATTTGAGCTAACGATGCGCCGCCACACCCACTAAAAGGCCTGCAAAAAGGACACCTGTCATCTGCAACAATCAACAGTAACATGTACTCACCACTGAGCTACAGTATGAACTTTGTCCACAGCTATTCCACCAAACCACTGATCGAATAAGTCTCTCAAATCACCTAAAGCTACTTTCTTGTCCCTGTCTGTGTATATGCAGCCAGAATCCGCTTTTCATTTAAAAACACCCTGGCTCCCTTTTTAGAGACACTAATGGCCATACTAACAAGGCCATCAGTTTTTGTGGTTCAAATATCAAGTTGTAAACAGCTGTCCAGGCCTGGGAAACTACATGTTTACCACATCTTGTTGGCAAACAAACCAAATCTTTTTTCTCTTGAGTTAATGTGAAAAACAGTGTCTGAACTGGTCTCACTGAACAGATTTTATGCATCGAGCACCTCTGACAAAAACTGAAGGGCATTCCTGAAACCTTCATTTGGAAGAATGAACGTGAGCTAATAGCATTTCAGTAACTAGCATGCTTCACTTGTGTTATGGATGGTACTCTGGACATTAACCTCTTATTCACCAGGGTATATTTTGGTTTGTCCATCTGAATTCACATGACCAAATCGTAAGGCAGATTATTCAGTAACTGCATGAAATAAATGTAAATTTTTATTTTATTTATTTATTTTTTGTAAAAACTCCCCTCAAATTAACAGAACATGTGTTTTATGATCACACATATTGCTATATGCTTACAATTTACTGCTGAAAGCCAAAAATCTTAGACGCTCTTTGTATTATTTTATAAAAATAATTTTTACAGAGCAGATCACTGAAGAGACGCCATCTGTTTATAGTTTATAGCCCAGATTTGTGGAAAAATGGATCGACTTTCAGTAGAAAAATAAACTGTGAGTTCAGCTTCTTTTATTATAAGGGTTTAAAATGACATCACCCATCTATTTGACTGGAAAGAAGACAGTTACAGCTCTCATACGACCCCCACCTTTAGAATGTAGCTTATGAAATATGAAAGTTATGAAGAATATGACGAAGAGCGTTTTGGAACCACCGGTGGTCCCAAGGAGTTTAAGAGGTTAAAGGAGAATGCACTAGAGGCATATAGGGTGGGTTTTAGAGGGGGGCTGTATCCTTGTTTGTGGTGGATTTTGCCACAATCCAGCACCAAAGGTTTCACAGGTTGTCCACAAACCTGTATTCTTGTTACAAGATAAAGCCTGGCTCTGCTAGACTAGTTCTGGCCTAGATCAAAAATTATATTAGCTATTCACAGCATCAAAACTTATGATGCACTTAGTCTTGCGTGAGGAAAACTCATCTGATCTCATTGTTGTCCAGGATCTCTTTTTTTTATTTTTTTGCTATAGGTCTACGGCTATTAGTATAAATGTCTGTACATGACCAACAAAATTACATGGGCTTAATTTATTTGGCTATTTTTAATTATTACTACATTTTAATCAGTGTACAACGAGCAAAATACACCATGATACCTTCAGTACGTCCCTTCTGAACTTCTGAACTGAGTCCGCTGTAGCTATGACTAACATAATCCTGCTCTAAAACATTAATTTCAACATTTTTATCTTACTTTCACTCCATCATTCTTTCTTAAGCTTCATTTAGGCTTTAGTTAACGCTTGGTGACGGAATAAGTGGCATCAGTGTAGAACCCAGCATGCTCTTGGTTAATAGCCCTTGAATTTGTTTAAGACAGAATGCACGCTTTCAGTGGTGTTAATTCTGCTAATCATGCCTCTGGGCCTCGGAGAAGCTTTCTTCACTGTGTGCTTTCCACCCTCCAGTATCTTCGAGTTCCTCAATAAGGAGACGATGGAGGGGAGAAAAAAAACTGGCATCATTTGCGACAGCTTTTACAGGAACCAAATATTCTTTCATGAGACAGCGTTTTATAAACTGCTCATTAATTTCATCATTAGAAAGAGTGTGTGGGGAAGCATACCAGTTTCCTGTGTCACGGCCAATTAGCGTCCCATGGTGCTAATCCCATTAGAATTGTTGAATTCGTTAATGGGGGAACTAATGGGCACGCTATCAGGGGACATTAATTGGGCATGACACCACTTTTAGTTATAATTATCAAACTACCCCCCGACAAAATATGTTTATGAATGCAAAACTGGCGAGAATCGGCGGCGGTGGATATTGGTGGGGAGAGATCGGCGGTGGTCCCGTGGACACTAATGCAGAAATCATCTTTCATGATGGCTTTCATCATCAGAGCGACACACTCGAGCCGGCGAGGTGGCATTGCGCTGTGACATAATTAGCATGCTACTGCTGTTGCCTTACCAGTGACTGCGGGTAACGAGTTAATTGGCCTCCAATTCAAACATTGTTTTAGTTTGAAAGTTCTCCGCAGCAAAAAAGGCAGTAGACAGAGTTTCATGGGATCAAAAACTAATTATTTCCCTCTTAAAAAACAATATTGGTTTTGGGTTTCACAAGGGAATCAAAAATGTTTGCCACACTAGCTTTCTACCCTTATATTGACCCATTTAAGCAGTAGTATCAGAACCAGCTACATTCAAGCTAAAATTCCTCCATTACAAGAACAGAAGGGCTGAGCTTGTACCAGATATCAAAATAGAATCAAATAATCTGAACACTGAGTACGACGGGAAACATTCTGAAGCAGTCTGGAGGGAATTTACACAAACATTCAACCCAATTTGACTCTTAAATCAAACTATTACCCATCATTCAATTCTAAATTTACCATGGGCCATATATCCACGCTTCTTTGCCAGGTCAAGGGGCATTTGGACAGGCTTCGGGTTTTGATGGTCATACCTGAGGGTCGAATAGAAAGTAGGGTCTTCCGCTGCGCATTTGCAGAACCACATACTCCTCCTGCTCTCCAGGGGACAGAGCACACAGGATGAGGCCGTCCTCTGCCCGTGTGCGGAAACTCAGCTGAAGACCTGCACAGAGACATCACACAAGCACAGCTATTAAAAGCCATCCTTTAGTGCTTCACCAGTGGCCAGTTTATGACCATAAAGAAGCCTCCTGGCTGGAAATTTCTGCTTGGTGTACCTCTCTCCACCTTGCGGTGACCGCAGAGTGACCAAAAGCAGTCACTGAAAGAAGTACTTGAGTAAGAGTAAGAAAGTATCCAGTGAAGAGACTATTCAAGTAATGAGTTACTTCACAGGACTCATGCAGAGCCCCCATACACAAACGCAATAGTTACCAGATGAAAGTAAAAGGCAACAGCTAAATCTTAACAATATGATTGGCCAACTGAACAATAACAAACAATTTTAAAGTACCAAATAACAAACACCAGTGTGAGAAGAGTGAATGTTTTCTTTGCGCAGATAAAACAGACCTCAGGACAGAAAAAAAACAAGCTCTTGCGAATCGTGTGGACCTGAATTTTTCATTGAATTGTACACACCTTTATTTTGGTTAATTTTCTATACCTGCAACCGTCCAACCCTCAGATATTATTGTTTAAAAAGGAGTTAAATTCCTGTATTCTTCTTTTTTGGTGGGCCTAATCTCTTCCTGGCTCCCTATAACACGAACACTGATATGACTTGGTTTAGGTAGTTTGTGTGTAAAACATATTTTGAATATGAGGCCACACACAGGCAATCTCCTCAATCAGTCTCTTCCACAGAAACAACCACCATTCTGTTCTGTTCTGTGGTGGAATTAAAAGTTCAACGTTACAACTTACTAATACAATATACTTCATACTTGAGTATAAAGTTTCATATATGACCCTAAGAAGAACAATTTACTCTAAATGTTTCCTAAGTAAATGTAACAGTAAATGTAGCACATTTCTACCTATATATCCTATATATCATCTATAAACCAAGTGACACTGATGTGTGTAAAACTCCAGCAATTGCACTGTGGTGTAGGTAGGTGTATGTTCACTTTGTTGGCGTACAGACAATACACTGTTAGAAATAAAGGTTCTTTACATTTTTCGTTCATCAAGGTACAAACAGTGTAAATGTTCCCTCAAAGCTCCAACAGTGGTTTTAAGGTCTGATTGTGAACCTTAAATAAGTTTCTCCAGGTGAAAAGTTCGTATTTGTACCTTTTCATAACTGAATGTTTTAAACAGAACAGTAAAATAAAAGCCTGGAGACGAGACGGGGTGTGTGGAGTCAGTACAGCTTAGAACATATCATTTCAGTGGATTATGGTTCAGTTATGTTCCCTGACTAAAGGTACTGAGATGGAGCCTTGAGGGTTCCACCCCAGTGACGAGGGGAACTGACCCAGAGACAGTTTAGTACCTTTATTTCTCAGAGTGTTGCCAATCTTTAACCATATGTAATTTTGTTATTAATTTTCCAGTCTTATCAGTGTTGAGTTTCTAACAACAGAACCGCTCTTGGCTTTGTATTTAGAGGTGGTGAACCACTCCTGACCTAGCGGTCACAGTGATGTGTGTGTTGAGAACGGTTCACCATTCAAATTATATGTAATTAACAGTGGTCTAGTCATCAAAAACTGACCAACAATCAATGGAGTAGAAGGTGGCTGGCAAATTGTGCATGACAAGAGATTTGCAACAGTCTGTAATTGTACATAAGGTGTTGGGCCAACAAGAACAGCTTCACTGTGACTCTGCATAGACTGTACAAGTCTCTGGAACTTTACTGAAAAGCTGGAACACCATTATCCAAAAGATATTTCCTTTTCTGTGTTCATGATGGTGATGGTGAGAATCACATCAGTCCAAAATATATTCCACTGTTGTTCAGCTGGGTGGAGATCTACACATCTCTGTAGACCAATGCTTATGGTTTTTGCACCACTGAACTCTCAAATGTGCATTAGTCGTTTTAACGAGGGCTTATGCTCTGTAACCCTAACATAATATCCCTTTCTATGTAGCTGTGGATAGAGTGTTCTTGCTGACACAGTCTGATCATGTCCTGCACTGAAATTCTAAGTCACCAGTTGCTGTTTTTCTTCACATGCATTTTCAATCACAATCTCCAACTCTATTTAATGTGCTGAGATGGACCCTTGAGGGTCCCACCACAGTGACAAGAGGGGAACTGACCCAGAGACAGTTTAAGACCTTTTTTCTGAGAGTGTATTGAAACACTGTGACTGAAGCTCCTTCTATCTGAGCTCCCAAAATTACCCCTCTTTAAAATGTCACTTCCTTTTTCCTTTTGCCATCTTGATCCAAAATCAAGGTCAACTGGGTTTGCTCAGTATGTTTATATATATTTATAAATATTTACCATTATCGTATTATTATTTTTTCCACTTATTTTTCCAGGTTTTTCCTTCCATTTATCACCTGTATGTATATAGTGGACTTATAAAGCACTGCTTAGAAGAACAAAGCAGGTTTTTCTAACGAATGGAATGTGTAAATACAGATCTACTTGACACAATGGACACTTTGACATGGGAATACGATACACTAAAGATCCAGAAGTGTCAGGAAGAGAGAGTTGATGAGAGCAAGCCCGCATTCAGAACACCGAGCGGTCCCACAGCGTTCCAGATGATCTGATCTCCGCAGACTCTCTTCTCACAGAAGTGCTTTCTTTACATTCCCTTCAGCTCCGCTGTTAATAAAACCCTCCACCATCTGACCTTAAATCAGACATAAAAACACCTTTGAAGTAATATCCCTCTTCATTGCAGTTAATTAATATGTTGAGGGCTCCGAGTCCAAATGCTCTCAAATACAGACTATACAGATTAAACAGATTCTACTTAATCTATCATTCACTCTCAAGTGGATTGAAGTAGTTGCAAGTCTGACTGACCTCATGTAAAAGCATCAGGATATTTCTTTGGGCTTCAGATCGACACGGCTGATAGGATTACGCCTTTGGTCCACAAAACTCATGAAACTTGCTTCACTTTCATGAAGCATGGCAAGAAATGGATGAATTGACAGTATATGCAGAGGAGAAAATGCAGTTTTATGGACAGGGCTAAAAAATTCAGATTCAAATCTACCAGCAGGGCTAATAAACTATATATAGTATACTGAGACAGTAAGTAAAATGTAAATAAAAACAGAATGCAGTGATTTGTGAACTCCTTCTGACCTTTATTTAAATAAAAAACAAGGTATTTAATATTTTACCTTTTGAATTCCATTATTTTTTGCAAACATATGCTCATTCTGAAAGAGATGTCTGCAAGATTTTCCAAAAAGGCTGGGACCTGGGCAATTTCAGACTAGGAACCTTGTAAAAGGTTCCAAAAAAATTTAAACAGGTGATGTAGTCATGCTTGGGTGTAAACTTAGCATCCAGGAATGGCCTAGTCCTTTATGAGCTAGGATGGGTCAAGGCTCGACACTTTGTAAAAAAAAAAAATGTAAACAGTTGAAGAACAACATTCCTCAACGAGCATTTCGTCGCTGTCCAATAAAAAAAAACAAGTATCTCCAAAATAGTAACTTTACAGGAGAAAGCAAAAACCTTCTTTACTTTCAATGTAAATTAATAGAAAACGTTTTCATTCTAAGCAATTTTGGACCATTTCTATTCGTCCAATCATCATGAAATTTTCACACAATGTAAAGGACAGCTGCTGAGCTCAAACAATGCAGAAAAGTAAAAATCGCAAAAAATGGAGATACACGTTTTTAATTGGATTTAAATTTAGAATAAGCAATTATATTATATTATACATATATATATATATATATATATATATATATATATATATATATATATATATATATATATATATATATATATATATATGAAGAAGGCCAGTTATATATCTATTTTTGGACTGTTTTCAACTTGATACAGATCAAACAGGATTTGTCAAATTACTGCTGTCTGTTTTTATTTTACTTACTGTCCCAACTTCTTTGGAATTGAGTTTGAAGTAGTGAGATTATGTTGCTATATATACACACACACCATATATTAAAATGTGCTGTTTAACAATAATGAGACATTGGTAAAGATTATTTAAAACAAATTACTTTGGTCAATTTACATAAACACTTTAATTCAGTAGAACACCTACAGAAAACACATCTGGAAGTAAGACTGCTCACAATGCACACATCAGGTAATAATAGGCCTGGAATCACTGATCAATTTAACAATAATTATAATTATTATGACAATAACAGTCATGATATTAAATTTATATTTTTTTCCCTTTCCATTTTGTATGCATCAGTGTTCTGCACTCCAATGCACTCCATGATCCAAAACTCCAGTCCTGTTTTTTTACAGTACACATGTACAGTAGTATTTTTCTTACCTAATGATAGTTATTTACGTCTTTTACAGATGACAATTTTAACACTTAAGCTTGCATTTTTTATGAAACAGCAAGAAGATGCTGAAGGAGAAAAACAGATCAATCGTACAAAACAGCAACAAAGTTATCATTCTTCATTTAGACAGTGCAGGACAAATTTATCCTTACTGAGATCCACTTATGACATCTTTATGGTTTCAGGAGCTAAAAAAATTCACATGACCATCTCATAGAATTTAACAGGCTTTTTTCGTTACTGTTACTTTAAGATTGATGTATATATGTAAGCTCTTTTCCGACTGTCTGGCCTGTATCGTCCCTCCGTCAAAAAGCTGTCCAGACTGAAACACTCCCTGTAACTTCAGAGTGAATGAGCGGAGTGAATGGCTGAACTCAGGCAGATGTATGAAAAATAGTTTTCAGTGATGGTACAAAAACAGTGAATTCAAAACTGTTTTTTTTTTAATGTTTAGTTTCCATATATGGACTGAGGAGTGAGCGGTGTGTTTTGAAACTTTTCTAATGTCTCGGTAGCTAAATTTTCCATTCCACCTTAAATAGTTCAGCAGCTCTGAAGTGCCAGAATGTAACTGCTGCTCCATTTAAGGTGGAACGGGAAAATTCGAAAGAGAAGTTGGTGAAAAAAAAGACTTCAGCTTCATATCACTGAAGAATTAGGAGTGGGCGATAATAAATAATTGCCCCCCTCTTTGAAGTCATATGATGCCCTAAATGTAACTAAAGCCCAGCAGTGAGGAGCTGAACTTTACCCTCCTCTGCTGTCACTGCAGACTGGCAGGGTCGCCTACAGAGCAGCGCTGGTAGCTGTTAATGAAGTGATGCTCTTTTTATTTGAGGGTCCCATTTCAGAGGGAAGATTTCAACCACTACCCTGTAACTCAGTTCCAAGGGGTTAGGGTGACACTCAAAAACAAGGGGTAGGGGTGAAAAGAAGAAATGGGACTGGGCCTTAATGCTACACCAAATTCCGTTTTCCACGATATCGGCCCACTACACTAAAATGAAAGTGAAATACTGCGGCTGCATGGCTCTTAAACCAGAACTGGAGTTTCATATCACAGATCGGACCACAAAGCGCTCACATATACGAAAAGAAAAAAATCGAAAGTTCCACTAACTGATTTCATGACCATCCAAAAGTAGTTCCAGCCCTAAGCCAGTACGACTTATAAATGCAGACAGTATATACAAAGCAGGAGCTGTTTAAGATCCCTCCGGCAGAAACGGAAACCGTTCTAGATGCAGCGAATATGTTATATATAAACATTTACAGTATTGAAAATGGAATATATCAATATTTATTGATAATTCTGTCCCAATCAAAATAGTTTACTGTCCCAGTCATTAAAAACCCTATGATTGGTTAGAGGGCTCATTTGCATGTTGTAGTTTTCTGAGATATCAGTATTAAAAATGCCGATATTGCAATAACAATTCACAAACAACAAATCTCTGTTTTTTGATTATAGTCACCTTAAAAGCTCTCTTTAATGGAGTCAAAGCAGCCCAGAACCTCCTAACAGGGACGTTACGTGAACATAAACGACATGTTGACCACTCCGAGCCTCTATCCAGTTGTGCTGCGTGTGTCTGGAGATGTCTGGGGAGACGCTTGTTCCAAACTTGAGGTTTCAGCACAGCTGCTCTCTCCGGGGTGATCAGCTATTTTTTTTGACAAGCTCTTCACATCCATCAGAGCTTTCGGCCCATTACGGGAGGAAAAGCGGGAGGCTGGGGGTCCCAGCGGAGAGCGTCCTGACAGGTCTGTTCAGAGAGAGCGGCGGTCAGTGGTCTCCTGGAGCCTTGGCCAGGCCGAGAGAGATGAGCGATGAGGAATGAGATTCACCTCAGAGAGTCTCTGGACCAGTGTCCAGACATGGGAAGATGTGAAGCACTTTTGCACAAAGACTGAATCAGCATTTCATGCAGCACTTGAAATAATTCATAGACCAGACTCAGAAATGGAATTTACACCAGGATTACTTCTGACTATGTCTTTACTTGACACCGGTCAACATTCTCAGAAAGAATTCTACAGAATTCTTCTGAGTCAAAAATGTTTATCTGAACTTTCATTCAATCTACTTTAAAGGACAGTCAGCTTATTTCCTTCACCCCTTCCTTCCTGTTAGCAATGCAGTGTCAGCCAAGCTTTTCCTAAACAATCAGAATTATTTTTTATTTTCCACAGTTACTGTTTACCACAGTCGTTTTACCCACAAAGTCTCTTCAGCTAGAGGTCTCACTTATTAAAGCATGTGTAGAGCGTGGTCGAAGTTTGTGTGTAAGAACCGCGAGTACACACTAAAGTATCCCTTCCCTTTATTCTTAATTTCATCATTATTTCAACCTGGACGTTGATGTTGTCTGAATGGTTTGTCGCCTATGATAGACATCAGTGATGTGGACTTGCACTTTATCCACATGATGGCTGACTCGCAACTTGACTTGGATTCTAAACTAAAGATCTGAAATTTTATCGAATAAAAAGCAGAAAACTTGACGTGATAAATAAAACTGACCTAACAGTTGTGCTGACACAATTGTGCGTCTGCTTGTCAATTTTGCGTCTGTCTTGCAGCCACGCGCTGCTGTGCCATTCTCTCGCAGCTTGCAGCAGCGTCAGGTACAGTATGTTGTGATGCGTTTGTTTTTAGTAAGTTAGATTACCTCTAAACAATAATAAGTTGATGTCATTTCTTTATTTTTCATGTCAGACTTGACTCGAGAGCAGTGAAAACGTGGGGCCCTGTATTATTCCTAGGAGAAATTTCTCGTGGTTTTAGCTTGAAATTATGGTGCACAATGAGACTAAAATACAGGGGGGTTTCTGTGGATTTAGTTCATTAAGTTCAACAACTACACAAATACAAGTCGTGTCCAAATACTACAGTTTTGTAGATAATAATCTGTTTACCGTAGCAACGTCAAAAGACCAGTGAGTAAGAAATCTTCGCTGACATCTATTGTAAACAAATGCCATTACAAAAACACGTCAATTATGTTCTACCGGCTCCACTGGTGCACAGTCCTTGGACCCCGATAATTGCCATAATAACTGTGCTCTATATCGAGATCCTAATGCATGGCAACGACATAGTAAGGTGTGGGAATGAGATAATGCCTGACTAAGTCGTGGCCACGCATTAGGATCTCATTTCCATGCCTTACTATGTCGTGGCCACAACTTAATTATCTTGTTCCCATGCCTTACTGAGTCATGGCCATGCATTATGTTTGTTTATACAGGATGTCACCAGCGGGGCTCCGTACTTTGCTACAATTCATGACTTCAACTTCACAACTTTACAGCTAAAGATTCAAGACTCGACTCGGACTTGCATAAAATGACTTGTGAACATCTCTGATGGTCATATTGCAACTGCTCTATAATTTAGCGAGTGTTATCAGTGTTTGATTGATGTGTGTTGGCCAAATTCCTCCATGTTCACCTCTAACATTGGCAGCTTCCATTGTTGAAGTTTAACGTAACTTATTGGACCTTATTGGAATCCAATATCTCACACAGATTTAAAGCTCTATGTCACTGTGAGGTTTGGAAACACAAACACACATAAAATTAAAGTTTACTCAAATTAGGATTAATGCTGCATTCACACGTTTGTGGTAGACAGACGACAGCAAACCGGATATTCCATTATTTTTAAGTCGCAACATTCTGCAGACCACATTGATAAGCCAAGTGATCCATGAGGGGTTCGATTTTCCCAAATTTTGGGGAGCCATGGGCACCAAATGTCTCAACGTTCAGTTACAGATGAACGATAAAAGAGCACAGAGCTCCTCCTTTTCCGCCATAAATAAGCAATCTACACTGATAAAACTCTCCTCTAATAATCGTCCATTTTCACCAACACCGCGGTCACTGTGGCAACGTTTGCGTGGCTTTATGTCACCAGTAGTAGCGCACCGCTATGATGTGAAGAATAATATTTTCAATGCAAATGTGAACGCAGCATAAGGAAATATATTTTCAAACGCAACTTTAGTTTATGATCATGAAGTCATACATCTTTAGTATCATTGAGATATTTGTAATATGTGAGTTGACAGTACGTCTAAGTGAAAATGTGTAACAATATTAGGCAACATGTTGGACTGTGCAATACTGCAACCGCAGAAGACTACAATTAGCAAATGAAAAAAAAATATAACTATATATATATATATATATATATATATATATATATATATATATAAAATCACTGTTGTCAGAACAAAACCTCGTATCTCCAAAATGGTAACTTTACAGAAGAAGGAAAAAACCTACTTTACTTCTAATGTAAGTCAATGGAACCAGACTTTTTTCCAAGTAATTGTGGGCCGTTTCTTTTGGCCTTTTCTTCATGAAATTTACACAAAATGTAAAAAAGAATTGCAAAGTCTATCACATTGATCAGCATAATAATTGCTCTACTTTCTTTTGTCTTTATACATTCATCTATACTTCTTCATACCTACAACAGTAAAATACAACATAATTACAAACAGCCCTAAATCAAACACTTTCTTTGAATAATCTCTTCAAGGTTTTGAGAAGCTGTTAGATGTGCGTATGATAAGCATCGACAGCCACTACATTCTCCCAAAAACACTTTCCCGTGCCAAAAAGCACAATATCGACCATAAGTAAAACAAACAGGGCCATTTGGATTTAATCTGCTTAGTACATAACCTGAATAACTTCAGTCATGTTAGCATTATTGCGGCATTAATCAAGTTGTTGCGTATTAATGAGTTTTCAGCAAATGCTAATTACTGTCATAGATTCTGCAGCACCCCATTAAATATACAAATTACAGAATTAAAGAGCCAGAGCTTTTCATGATTAATCTTTAAATGGGGAAAAAACTAATGATGTCTGTGCAAAGTTTCCCCTCTACTTTTCACACACTGAGGCCGTTTGACAATCAATCAAATTAATTAAGGCAAATAATTTGTATCATTTAACATTCTGTGCTACAATAGCATGTAGTCTTTGAAAATCGCTCGGTTCCTACTTCATTTCAGCCCCTCGTACTGCTCCAGGAGAAAGTTAAAAAAAAGACTTTTTTCCTGCGGCTGCTTCCCATCCAGATCCTGCCAAAATAAAGATGGAACTACAACTTCAAAGGCACCTGGAGCAGTTAATATAGCTCATTACGAGGAGAATGAAACATATGAAGAGTCTACTGCATTAATATGCGTAAGCCGGTCTGAGTTTCTAGTTTACATCCAGACGAGGAGTCGTGTACAGAGTCGGAGACACTGACCGCCACAATGCATCAATGAGGATTAAAATGCAGATCAATCTGCTGCAGTGATATTGCATTTTTTAATCTTGTTTTTTTTTCCCTCTTTGATTTGTCGGGAGTTCTGCGCTCTGACAAAATCATTTAAGGCTCCAAATTAGATGACCATTGATTTTTGCTTAATGCATCGCTTTGGCTACATTTCAATATTATACAAAGTATTTGTCCCTGAGCATGTTGTTTGTTCATTTCATTATGCCTCATTTCAGCCATTGAGCTCTTCGCTCTCATTTATCCAGTCCCTCCTCGCCGGCTCGATAAAAACAGCTTGTTTTCAACAGGGAAATCTTTATGTTTTCCCCGCCCCGCCGCGCAATACGTTTGCTCTGAGACTGACGTCGAAAGGGTGAGGACTCACAAGTGCGGAGTGGACCGGCCCTGTCGCCAGGCGAAAAGTAGAGCGTCCGATTTTAAAGGAGCGGAGCGGCTAAAGATGTGGGCCAAACGGGGGGTGTTGCCGCTGTTCCGGTTTGTTCTTCGGGCTCCCTCATTAGTCGGCGGCCATTTATAATGCCAGCAGGCCCAAGGACGAGCTCTCCACTTTGACTACAGCCATTGATCAATTAGAGAGTCAGCTGAACTCAACTCTGGGCTTGATTTATAAAGATTTATCCGTTTGTCATTATTTAAGGAAAAAACTGGAAACTGCAGTGCTAAATGTTAATAGAGTTTTGGGGGTGGGTGGGTGGCAGGGGGGGCTAAGGAAATGGCCATTCATTTCCTGAAATTGCAAGGTCAGAGAGGGTCACTCATTTCTATGCACGCTTCTTAAGGAGGCAATTTAGTGTCCCTGACTTCTGAGGCAGGATCTCCTAATTGCCTCTTTTTTAATACAAATAAAGTGCGATTTGTACGATATCTAGAAGACATGTGGAAACACGGAAGGACTCGCTACGGCATTGTGTGATGTTGGTTTAGGCTGCTGTACTGAAAAAGAAGCAGAGAAAAGGGGTCAACACTGCTGCACTGGGGTGACGGAAGCAACGTCTCTGCCAGTGTCGAACATCGTCTCTGTGTAACTAAACAAAGGAAAGGTTGGAGGGTTTCAGTGCAATGCAAAATGTTCTTTGCGGGCACCATTAATGCCTAATTCAATATACTTACTGGTACAGTGCAATTTATACGTAATTAAAGCAGTAATTTAGGCATGAATATATTTTTGTCCCTGTGATGGACTGGCGACCTGTCCAGGGTGTATCCTGCCTTCCGCCCAATGACAGCTGAGATAGGCTCCAGCACCCCACCACGACCCAGAAGGATAAGCGGTTTAGATGATGTATGTTTGTATGTATGTATATTTTTGTTAAAAAGGTAGGTCAACTTGGTTGATAACGTCCAAATGAACCATGTCTCGCAATGTCACAACATCAGGCTTATTCCATAGGTTCCCAACCCTGGTCTTGGAGTATCCCTTCATCCCCTTGTTTGGTGTTTGTTCTGCTCTACCACACCACTTCAACACAGGAATGGCTCATTAATTCACTGATTAGTTGGATCAGGAGTGTTGAAGCAGGGCAGTGGTATTCCAGGGGCACACTTCCCGACTGCCATACAGTCATCACCCTAACTATTCCATCACTTCTATGTTCTATGCTCAAAACAATACTTAATCAACCAGAATGCAGGATTCACATAAACACAACCAACACTGCAACACCCTTCACTATAAAGCAGTGTCAGGCTCCAGTCCTCGCAGGCCAAAACACTGCAGACCTAAGCACACTGCCTTAAACACCTGATTCAGCTCATCAGCTAATTAGCAAGACTTTCATGAACTGAATTCAGAGCGTTAGAGGAGGGTACATGCTAATCTGCACAGCACTTTGGCCCGGAAGGTCGCAGAGATGTACAAAAAGAAGGAGAAAACCCATCAAACTTAAAACCTAAACCTGCCACAACTCACATTAACAATGTTGATGGACCATCTATATCTTATCTGTGATGACTTGATGCATTAATGTTAGACAACTGCTTTGACTTTCACAAAGCTTATGTCAGCTTCTGCTGTAAAAGAGCAGCGTAAGTACCAAATTCACTGACAACTGAAAACTGACAACAATGACATTGATGACATTGTTTTTGGTACTGGATGGGTGGAAAATGATATTCTCTAGAGCTTCGAATTCAAACACTAGAGCCTCAATAATGAACAGAACAGGCCTGCACCATTTTTTAAATGATCTATTTATTTATTTATTTTATTATTTTAAACAATCATTTTCTGTTTTCACTTGATATTCACTTATTATTAACTTTGGTTAATAACATTTTCTTACGTTTTTGGCTACTTTTATTTTGGAGTGGATCCCCTTTGTCGCTTATTTGTGTAATAATTGAGATTGAAGAGTGTATAGATATAGCTGGGAAAGGGAAAATGTTCTTTCATGGGAACACTGTAATACAGTTTTAAAAAATAAATAAATAAATAAAAACTAAGTTAAAAAGAACAGGTTTGCACCAATGGTGGATAGCAACGGTTGCTATGTAGTGATTTTATTTGACTGGCTATAATACAATGACAGCACCCACAAATCAAATTACATTCCATTCTTCAAAATACAGCGTAATAAATATTCTTTCTCTATTTGATAGGCAGGCCTGTGACCAATCATATCTGTGGCTACACCCCTGAATTAAAAAGTGAACATTTTGATTGTTATGGCTGTAAACTTCAGCACAAAGGATTTCAAAGAACCAAGCTGAACACTGAAATTGAGGAAAAGTAAAGAAGTATTTTATCTATATTTATACTTGAGTAAAAAGGTACTTATTAGTGAATGTACTGAAGTATCAAAAGTAAAAGATTATTTTTACTTTAACTTCAAACAAAGTTATTATATCTTTTCTTATATCTTTTGTGAAAAAGTTCTATTAAACAGAGACATTAACAAATGTTTCATGTTTGCAGCCACACAGACCTCTTAAATAACATGTTCTTCAAAAAATCTTATACAAGATTTAATAACTCAAAATACTTTACTTTTGATACTTAAGTACATTCTCAAGCAAGTACTATTTTACTTTTTACTTTCAATTCGTTTATCCCTGGAAACAACACATTGACTAAGAGATTACAGTGCAGAGCATCATCACTTTTGGTCCCAAAAATGGGGGAAATACACATAAAAGTTGCTCTGTTTTGTATGTAGCTCTCTCACTGGAGATGTAGGCAACTTCAGTTTAAAGGTGAAATTCTGCCATTAACCCTCAAAGCGCGGTTTCATTGCTACTGTGTGCACAGAAACTCTGGGAAACAAATAATCCACCCAAAATGCCAACAAGGCAAAAAATAAATAAAAATCCAAAAACAATTAACATGAACTAGATCCTACTTGTCTGCATTCGTACTGGCAGATATAAGCAAGAAACACTCTGCAACAGTGCTCCACTTATTATACCAAGAAGTACGTCTGCTATTCGTATACACTTTTACAGCTAACTGACCAACGTGACGGTTTAAAGCAATCATTCCTTCTAAACCTTAAACGTAATTAAACTGTGGGTGATCTAAACAAATGGCAGGATCACGGATTTAAGGATTTTTTTTGCATTAGCAGATGAACCAGAACCTATATTCATTTGGAACTCAATTTCCCAATTATGTTTGTAAACAAAAGTATAATTGCCCTTTGTCTAATCGGGGAAGTCATTAATTTATCAGGCTGTTACAGGGAGTGAGAGCTGAATAAAAAGTGTTCTCCTACAAACACACACAAACACACACACACACAAACACACACATACACACACACAAACACACACAAAAAACCATAAACTGGTTTTTGATCCACACACAGATGGAGTATTATCACACTGTACAAAGCGGCTCTGTAACAAAAAAACTGACCATCTTTGGGCTTTTCAGATGTTCTTTATCTTCTACTGACACTCGAGTCCACTTTCCTGCCCATGTGTGTATATATAAAGACTTACATAACAAAATGTGTTTACACTTTTTTAAATACTCACGTTGTGCCAGCTGTAGAGTCTCGAAAAACAATTCAGAGTGTGCGATGCGATATATCAAGTCATATATAAGATATATCATCATGTTTCCATTTTGCTATGATTTAGAATATTTTTCTTTCAAAAAACGCTGAACCCCCAAATGGAGCGACTACGGCTGTATGCAGAAGTTTGAACGTCTCTGGTTACATTACTCATTTGTTAATTTTCTAAATAAAAAAAGTTAACAAATCCTCTCCAGAGAACATCCTTAATTATAGCAGCTTTACACATTTTTAGTGCACTTTCAATTTTTGCCAAGCTTAACATATTTAAAAGTAACAATTTGGTTTCAATTTTTTGTTTAAAAATTTTAAACACAAATATAAATATGTGTCATAATATTTGCACGGGTCACGTGATTTTGTTTGTTTTATTTTTAATAAATTTTATTAGCCCTTTTTAAACCTGAAGCTCATACTGTGTGGCCTAAATGAACACATAAAACACACTAGCCCATTTCGAGCACTTTCTGTTGTCCAAAGTCACATTACAAATAACACTATTTGCTCCTTAATGGGCAAAACAGATTTTTTTCATTTATATATGAAAACCAGCCAACTATTTGTATAAAATGAATCAAATAAAGCAAAACCTTCAGCGTTTTACATTTTACAGCATTTTGGTGTAGCTGTAGTAGCTGTAATCAAAAACAGTCTGAGTTCACCTACCTGCCTATAAAATTGCAACACAGATCAGCCAAAATCTTTGTACTGAAGTATCAAAAGTAAAAGATTATTTTTACTTTAACTTTAAACAAAGTTATTATATCGTTTCTTATATTTTTTATGAACAAGTTCTATTAAACAGACCTGTGCCACAGCAGACATTAACAAATGTTTCATGTTTGCAGCCACACAGACCTCTTAAATAACATGTTCTTCAAAAAATCTTATACAAGATATAATAACTCATAAAATACTTTACTTTTGATACTTAAGTACATTCTCAAGCAAGTACTATTTTACTTTTTACTTTCAATTCATTTATCCCTGGAAACAACACATTGACTATGAGATTACAGTGCAGAGCGTCATCTCAGTCTGAGTGCACCTACCTGCCTATATAATTGCAACACAGATCAGCCAAAATCAAAATTATTAATTGGCGGTTTGCCACTTGGGTCTTCCGAGCAAAAATCCAGTTCTGATCTTGGCTGGTTCTGACTGTGCATCTCCAGTGTGAAAATTTACTAAATATTATTATAATTAATGGTCATCAGTTCTAATATTCCAGATTTGAGTTTTGCTGATTTGGGACAGGGCCTCATACCTGTGAAGTCAGCGTCGACGGGCAGTGTAGAGCCGGGAAAGCGGAAGTAGCCGGTTCCAGTGAAGCGCCGTCCTCTGACCACCTGGCCCAGGGCGTCAGAGAAGGACACGTCCGTCCTCTCCACGTGGTACACGGGTGGAGGACCGTTCAGCTCAGCAGGGGCTGCCCAGGAAATCTTGATTCCAGTCGTGTTCAGAGGGTACAGCTTCGGTGCCTTCAGACCTGCTGGAGCTGTTGGAACAGAGGTTTAGATTTTTAAATGGATTTTGATGTAAAGCTCAGCACAGGACATCTCAGACATCAAAGCAGAGGCACGAGCCTGAAACAAAGAAAAAACTGGTAGAGAGAGAGAGGCAGGAGAGGAGGGGACAGAGGTGGACTAAAACTAGGAGAAAAAGAAGAAGCTCAGGTGAGGAGGAAAAGAAAAATGTGCATTTATAGTCATCGCTCCATGCATGCCACTGGAATGTTTTAAATGGGGCTCTCATACAGTAAATTATTGGACAGTGACACATCCTCCGTGCATTTAGTCCACTCTGCCTGTCAGCTCAGCCCCGCTAGGGCCGCTAATAAAAGCTCTCCATGGGAAATGGACGTGTTGTCTTCAAAGGCCCATCACGGTGCGTCGTGTCATAAATTACCTTCAATCAATAGCACTTGAGTCTATATAATTGAAACCCTGATCATTTCAAATTCCTCCCGCTGATTTACTGGCGTTTGTGTGGAGTCTTGGTGGACGTTTATCGCTTTCGCCTTAAAACATGCAGGTGGTAAAAATGATATGCAACCACTGCTTGAAGCAATGGCTTAAAACCACTGTCGCTACTGTTAACGGGTTAACTGATACACCACTATCCAAAAGTTTGGAATCAATGTTTTCAACAAACCCAATTTGGGTTCAGATAAATGTATAATGAATAACATATTTCAGATTCCATAGGAAGCTGTAAAAAAATGAAGAATGTAAAAGAAATCTGTTAATTATTCTGAGTGAATGGAGCTGTAGATGATTCTAAAATGACTGAGAAAGCAGTAAAGCAGCTAGAACGAAGTTATAATGAATTTATTATCTAGAATGCCCTATATATAAATCTTAAGCAAGATAACTGGATATAAATGGATATAAATAGATAATTACAGTATGGAATTAACAGTATATAAAATAATTTTTCAAAATACCAAATAAAATCTCAAAAATCCCAATCATTCAAAGCTATTTTCAAAGTTATCAGTGTATATAGAATATTTAGGGCTGTCAAACGATGAAAATAATTAAGGACGATGGATTGCAATTCTTCTGCAGTTAATTGTGATTAATCACATTTGTCTTATTCTCTCAAATTGACCATAAATATAGATTTTGTACATTTAAAAAGCAGTGTATTTTGTTACAGCTATACAAGTGGACAAATTAAGCTTAATTAGAATGTATTTATTACCTTTAATAATTCAATAACATATTCATCACAGAGTGAACATAAAAATAAACTTCTCATTTATGTCCAGCGAGAGCAACTGTGGCTGCACGTTCCAATTCACCGCGATTGAAGGCTCTCGCTCTTATACCACTATGTTATGACTTGTTTCAAGGAGCTGGAAAACTTGGGGTTTTATCAAGAGGGTCATCAGTTGAACTTACAATTCAAAAGCTGTATTTGAACGAGAGGCCTGCAATCAGGGAGTCCGTCGTAGTGACAAACTGAGTGAGCAGATGGCCTTCAGTGTGGAACTACGGATGGTTTGAAGGAGCAACATAGGAAATCACATGAATGGCATTAAAAAACTGTTGCGTTAATAATTTGTTTAATTTATTTTTAAAGTGTTAATTTGAACAGCAAGAAGATTAACAATTTATGGTCACACTTTATTTGGATGCTCCCCTATAGAAGCTCTACAGCTACTTAAATCATTAACAAACTTTCTGATGATCCTCAGTTGATTATCAACAACATGTGGTTAGGGTTAGGAGTAGATGTATGTTTTACCTTGAGGTTGAGGTTAGGGTTAGGTTTAGGGTTTAGGGATAGATTTAACTTCAAGTTCAGTTGAAATTAATGGGTATTTAGTTGAATGTTACTGAAAGGCAGGCTGAGCATTTACAAAGCATCTACAGTGAACCATCTAAATTACAATCAACTACAAGTTCAGTGGCTTTTAATGACTATTCAGTTGAATGTTACTTAAATATATGCTGAACATTTACAAAGAATCTACAGTGGACCATCCAAATAAAGTATTACTTAATTTATTTATATAACGTATAAGTGAATTGTAGAATATACTTATGTGTAAACTTATTTGTCATAACAAAACCCCACATCTCTAAAATGGTAACGTTAAGAAGAAGAAGAAAAATTGATCATTCAATGTAAGTTAATGTAATTTTTTTTGGTTTCAAGCTATTTACACCATTTCTATGGGTCCACTCATCCTGTAACGTTCACATAGTAAAGAACAGATTTTCAAATGGTGTAAAAAACTGAAAACAAGAAAAACGGACTTTGACATTATAGTAAAAATTTGCTAAATATTTTGTTCTACATTATTTCTCTACCCCTACATAAAAAAGCAAAAAATTACCAGCTTTAAAACTGACAAAGCTCAACAGGACCATTTACATAGACTCAAGTCGCACCACACTGCACTACACACGACAAGTCCAGTCAAACGCCCCCCCTTTTAAACTAATGCATTCTGTGTTTTGACAAGATTCACAGGCTAACCAGAAAGGTTAATATGGCCTTCATCAGATTAATGAGTGAGCCAAATCTCCTAGACATGTCTGGCAACAATTACAGCCCTGTCTCTGTATTTGCTGTTTTTTTTTAAACATAGGCTGACATTTTCAAAGACTCTGCACAGCCCCTGGCCTTTTTACACACTATAATACTTACTTACATTATTTCCGTAACAGGGAAAGTATTGATTTATGCATAATTGTCCCAACCTTCCGGAGAGGGAGAAATATGCATGGCACAGTTCAAGTCAATGCTGTGTGTACAGGCGGGGATACACTTGTACTGCATGCCTTTATGGCTGTAATATACATAAAACATTACCATCAACTCTTGATTAGCAGTTCGCATTTTCAACAAGATCAATAACGTCAGTCCGGCTGCTCTTTAAAATTCTATGGGCTTACACAATCCTTGTCCTCATCAGTGCGTTCAAAAATGAGTTATTATGCTTTTTAGCAATGACCGGGGATATCCGCCACTGACAGCTGAGGTCCAGCGACTCTGCAGTACTGTTTTGCTGTTAGTCTCGCTAATGCTTACAATGAATATCAGAGACAATAAATGACAGCACTTAAGGAATCTCTTAGTTGAACAATAACACATATGATCCCATTCAAACTAATAAAAATAGAGTTCCAGTAAAACAATAAGAAAATATTGTGAACCATACTTATTCAAAGGAGCTAAATATACTGTTACTGTACTTAAGTAGTTTTTTCGTGTATCTGTACTGAAGTTTTTCCATTTTTGGTGACTTTTTACCTTCACTCCACAACATTCTGAGAAATCTGTCGCTCCTTTTGGTTTATGTGTGTATAAAAAACGTAACGTCAAAACGAAAGAAGCGCAAAGCAAGAACACCAATCAGGGCACAGCGGTCACTTAGTTTTGAGCTTGTTTTGACCTGTTGGTCATACCGACCCAGTGCAGCACACGGTTCAACATCAGTGCAGCAGCGTAAAACTTTGGGAGAGTCTATTCAACATAAATGATGAACTAACCTAACTTTGTGTAAATAGACCACAATATAGAAATATGTACTCATATGCAGTTGTGACTGACGTGTCTTTATTCTGAATTTATACAAACACATTTCATTTTATAGTAAATTAGTTTTGGCTGGTTTATGTTTATGAACAGAGACCTACAGATGCAGTTTAGTAAAGGAAACTCATTTGTGAATCTGTGTTTGAAGTTTTTATTAAACTTAAACTTGTAACTGAGTTCAAATAAATCTTAAACTGAAACTTTGCTTGTTTGTAAAAAGTGATTTCAGAGCCACTCAGTTCTACCTGATGGAAACTGTTTGCCTTCAGTGTTTTGTGCTTATGATAATTTTAATAGACGTCAGCGTCACTAATTAATGACCTTCTATTAAAAGACTGGTTCACCAAGAGAGACACTGGAGTAATTTCACCTAAAATGAGTTAATGAAGCGAGTCTCATTACAAAAATGGTAACAGGACATCAGAGTCATAATTAATCTTTTAGTACTTTACTTTTGATACTTATGTACATTTGAAGGCAAATACTTTTACTCAAGTGGAGGTCTAAAGGGAGAAAATGGAGAATTATATTCTTTTCGGGCTGGCATTGAGGCTCCCATCAAACGGACATCCTTATTAGCTGAGTTATGCTTGCTACATTAGCTTTTCATCAACATTTGATTTCTACTGGTAAGTTTCTCCAACTTAAACAGAGAGAGGGGAAGACTGCTGGGAACATGGTTTTGGTAAAGCTGTGTGGGAGGTGAGGACACTGCTTGCGTACGCTCTACCTGAGATTAGGACTGCCCATTTTAACACCGAGAGTTTGTTGGCAAAATAAAAATAAGAATAAAAGTTATTCACAGAACAATGAACATGTATATTGTGGGCCCACAAGAGCTAGACTAACCTACTGAGAAAGAAAAGGATTTATGTTGCCTCACTGTAAAAAAAAATTGATTCAGTGTTTTAATTTAATAACCTGGTTGTCTTCAAATACTGAGTTAATTAAATTTAAAATTAAGTTTACAGAATGTAAAACAGATTATTGTTCTGATTACTTCCTACCAGAAGTTCAATGAACTCAAAAACTGAAGGCACTTATTAAAACATTAAAACATTGAATCATTTGTCATTTCATATGGAAAACGTTCAGAACAATAGCATGTGGTTAATTTAAAGTGGGGTCTGCTGTCGTCCCGCCGCTCGCACGCGAACACTCAGGTTTGTGGACGGTGGAGCGGAAGGATGCCAGATTGTCTCAGGGCGCTCCCGTGTCTGTGTGTCCTTTTGGTTCTCTCCTTTTAGTTAAGCTGTTATAGTCAGATCTGCCAGAGTCGTTAGCCACACTCTGGAAATGATTTACATACTACTATACAGACACCCATACAGAACTAAACTAACTCCATCTCCCTACCTTTCTTCTGAGTAAACGACTGCCCACCTGTCCGGCCGGACACTGATGGATGATTGTCTGTAGAGCTCTCCGGCTACCCGCTTCAGACCAGTTGCCCACACCCCAGTCACCGCCACCTGCCTTGGACCCCCTGCCCACTCTACACTGAAGTGGACTCCTAACTATTACTACTACTACTACTATTAATATTAGTAGTATAATAATTGTGTAGGTACTTTGACCAGAGGAGGATGGGTCCCCCCATGTGAGCCTTGGTTCCTCCCAAGGTTTCTTCCTCAGCTCTGAGGGAGTTTTTCCTGGCTTGCTCATCTGGAGAATTTACATTTCATGTTAAAACTTTGTCCTAAATGGATTTCTGTGAAGCTGCTTTGTTGTAAAAAGCGCTACACAAATAAATTTGACTTGACTTGACCAATGCAAATGCAGTATTAGTAGGTGGCCACATGTAACAAATTTGAATGGTTTTAGTTAAATGGGGCTTTAATGACTGACCTGATTATCAGCTGTCAACTGTGAATTGTCAAATATGATGATTTTATATCAGCTGACCTCTATATTTGTCAGATCCTAATACGTACATAATACAAACTGCATATTGTGGCTGAAGAAACATTCTGAGCAGCACAGAAAGAAATCGAGGTGGCAAAATGACGACACCACAAACTTTAAATTCTGGTTCATGTTCAAAATAAACCCAACTACAGACTAGTACAGACCTTGTTTGCACACAGTGTCCAATAAAAATGACAGAACTCAGCCCCTCCGTAAGCGTTCTGCCAGCTACGCTGTGGATGATGTTCACTCCTGCATTGAGAGAAATGGGCTGCAATTCCGCTCAAAGCAAGCAGCTGCTGACTGCTCCACTCGAACAGATGGTAATTCCGTCTAATGGTGCATCCATATAATAGCGATGGGCATTGTGTGTACAGACAGTCATAAAAAGCGACGTAAGGATCGCATAAATTGCGATCATCAACATCAAAGTCCTGGCAGAGGAGTTGAAGGGGTGGGGAGGGGGGGGCAAAGCTAAAGGGACACATAGTCTTAAGTGGGCTGAACAACAGGTTGGGCAATGTGTATATGTTTGCTTATTGCTTCCAGAGGGAGCGTGGACGTGTGTAGAAGAGATGACCAGGAATAAAGATGTTTCAGGAGTAAATTTATCTGCAGTAATAGCCCTGGTGACTGACAAATGAAAACTTCCAACCCAATCTGAGCTGAAAGAACAGTCAGGTGAAACATTTAGTCTACGGCAGAAGAAAAATCTGACACTGACGGCTCTTATAGACCACAACAACAACAATGTTGTTCACTGGATATGCCATAGTGCGTTCCAAGTAGCCTGGTGTAAGAGAATGATACGTGTTCGTACAATGATTTTGTCCTTTTTAAAATAAATTACTAAATTATTAAACAAGGCCATACACGTGTGAGCAGATGAAGCCTTGCACTTCTACAGCAGTCCTGGTGCTTAGCCACACCCAGCTGGTTTAGATACTGACAGTACATTGACAGACCTTACAGGTTCTTTACATATCCTGACCAAACACCTTACCTTACCAAACCTATGGTCAGAGAGTCTGGTGGGTTTTGTAGTTCAACGAAAATCAACCCAATTTTTGACTTTTTCCAGATGTTTAGAGTCCAAATTTTGCTTCTTCACTTTAGAACTGGAGCTACAAGGTTAACAAACACTAGAACTAATTTCTGTAAAAATACATCAGCAAAACAGAAATTATTTGGACTTTTTGGGTGACTATTGAGTTCTAGTGTTCGTTAGCAATATTAGCCCCGCCGCTCCAGTTCTGAACTAAAGAAGGAAAACGTGGACATAATTCAGCTAATCTGTTACATCTGGGGTTATTGAAAAATTGCCTAACCATTCCTTTAACCTGGCTAAGAACTGCCTACTTTGACAGGAAGGGGCCGTTTAATATGTAGAACAACCACCCACAGACTCTTATTTTAACGTGACTTGTAGAGGCAGATGATTGTCAAAATGAGCTACAAGAAAAACATCCACAAAAAACAAACTCGTATGCATCAGCAAACATGCAAGGATATCTCAGGATATCAGAGGTACTAAATGCTTCCATGAAAGGTTGTGAATAACTGATAGAGTGAAATTCACAAAGGATCTGTTGAAGTGCGTTCACATCAAAGCTGTGGCCATCTTAGTTTGTGATAAATATTTATACTATATTGTTTACAGGAGGTTTTTGCAGATAAGTCAGATTATTAATCATGTGCCCACTAAGCAGCTGCACATGGTATAACTGTATATCTAGATTTATTATATGGCTACACCATGTTCGACTGCTTAGTGGCCACCTGGACCATTTTACTAATTTAATGTCTGATGATACACATTTGAGAATTATTTTTACAGGATAACTCCTTAGATAAGTTAATCATCACAAACCACAACTAGAAGTGCCTGGGTTCATGCTAAATGACCTGTATGTTAATAAATGCTGATGTTTGGGATGCTAGTATATCTATTCGTATTACTATAGCTGTCAACATAAAAGTATCAGCAATCGTGAGGCAGAAAAACACTGGAGCCTTCAAAAGGAGTCGGGCAATTCTGAACGAAACAGCCCCCCAAACACCACAGCACAAAGACTGCAGCGCAAACAACACCAGCGGTGAGTGTGCATCCCGCCATATGGAGGGGGGGGCGACATCATAGACAAGAGCGTTATGGGGAGGACCATATGTTACAGCGGTGCTGTGAGCCTGACGGATTCATGTCCATCACTTTCCGCTGTATCAATTAAAGGCCCTTGAAGGCTGCGTGATTTGTGCCTGTGTTATTAAAGCCCGCTAATTCGTCCTACTTACATATTCTGTATAAATCTCCGCGAGGGCCGCGTGATTCATGGCGTTCGCGGGGAGCTCGCCGGCACATTTTTCTCCTTGTAATTAACAGTAAATTGTTTTTACTGCCGAGCGATGAATTGGGCCCCGCTTAGGCCGCAAATGGGGGAGTGGAGGCGGGCGAGTGGCGAACAGTGGTGGAAGGGCTGAGGGAGTCATTAAGTCATCATATGTGGTGAGATGGAGATGGTTAATAAGGACAGGAAGAGACGAATAAAGTGAGGGACTTGGAAGTGGCACAGCTGGGTAATATGGTGAAAATATTATATGGTATTTGAAGAGACTTTCACGATACATGATGTGTATCATGATGTTTAGTTTTTGTGAGGTTTGCGAACAAGCTGGAATGGACAGAGCGCAGCAGCAAAGTCACGACAGCGAAGAACAATGATTACAATGATTACGTTTTCTTTCAATAACTGCATAAACAAACTAATAAAGAGAGAACAGAAGGAAAAAACAAACAAATGGTAAAACTCAGTTCATACGGTAAGATAAGGGCATCCAACTAGCTGCTTGGTTTTACGCAAGTTTTGCATTTATTTGCACTCATTACTTTGCACTACACACAATATCTTACAATGTAATTTATAGAGTCTGTCTTGGTCTTAAAACAAATGAATGATTTTTGTCTTGTCTTGATCTCCACAGTATTTTGACTGTTTTATCTTGATCTCAGGCTGAAGAGGACTCACAGCAGTGTAAACTGAAGCGCATTTTAAACCAGAAGCAGCTACTGCTCCTCACCCAGTGTGCTATTGTGTTAATGTGGCTGGCCCTTTATACTGGGAGCACACACAAGTCTATTCTGTGCCGTTTGACCCTAGAAGCATAAATAACATACAGTCCTACAACATTTCACTCCATCAAAAGACATAAAAAGCGCAGGAACTTTCCACTTTGCTGCAAAGTCTTGTTTTGCATTCGTCAAAAAACCCTCAAGACTTTTGGGACAATATTCTGTGGACTGATGAGTCAAAGGTGGAACTTTTTGGAAGACATGAGTCCTGTTACATCTGGTGTAAGGCTAACACTGCATTCAACCATAAGAACATCATACCAGTGAAACAGTGAAACATGGTGGTGGTAGTGTGATGGTCTGTGGCTGCTTTGATTCTGGAGGAAAAGGGTGATTTCTCATAATTGATGGAACCATGAATTGTGCTCTCTGTCAGAATATCCTGAAGGAAAATGTCCACCAATCAATTTGTGAACTAAAGCTGAAGCGCAGTTGGCTTATGCAGCAGGACAACGATCCGAAGCACACAAGCAAGTCATCTCTGAATGGCTCAAAACAAACAAAATGAAGGTTCTGGAGTGGCCGAGTCAAAGTCCTGACTTCAATGTGATTGAGATGCTGTGGAAACCTTAAATGGGTAGTTCATGCTTGAAAACCCTCCAATGCAGCTGAATTTAAACAATTCTGAAAAGAAGAGTGGCCTAAAATTCCTCCACAGCGATGTAAACTACATCATATCTCAACTTCAGCAAAATGCCATCACACTCATTTGTTGGCGCTTCATCCTACAGCAAGACAATGATCCCAAACATACTGCCTAAACAACAGAGGGGGTTTTGAAGATAAACAGAACATTTTTAACTTGCCAAGTCAGTCATCTGATCTGAATCCAACTGAGCATGCTTTTTTAGAAAAGAAAAAAAAAACAAAAAGGTGGGGGACTAGCCCTTGAAACAAGCAGGAGCTGAACATGGCTGCAGTACAAGCCTGGCAGAGCATCATCGGAGAACATACTCGACATGTAATGATGTCTATGAGTCTCTTCAAGAGGTTTTCCTTTCCTTTTCCTTCCACATCTTAATCTGGTCTCCGTCTTCACTCATCTTTCTCACTCTTGGTCATGGTCTTGACTTGAACTCTATATATCTCCAAGTCTTGGTCTTGATTCTGTCTTGCCTATAATGGTCCGGATTACAACACTAGTAATTTATTAAGATAACAATAACATATAGCCATATTGCCCATCCCAAGGACAAAGGAACGTGGTGCCCAAGCTAAACCATCATTGTCTTAAGTCCGTAGGGCACAGCCTGCGCCCAGAAAGGAGAAAGACAGAAAGAAACAAAGACAGAAACAAAAGGAGTCTGATTTAAAGGCTTGATGACATACTTTCGGAAAGTGTGTGAACGCCAGAACCCTTTCTCCCTCCAACCTGCCCGCCTGTTTCCAATTTCATCAATTTCAAAGTATGAAAAATAATAGAGATAACCTGAGAGTGAATCTAAAATAGCTTTTATTCATATTCCTCAGAGATAAAAGCCTTCCATTTCAATGGAGAGTAGGCCAAGCAGTATTTGCTCCAATTCATAGGTTTACACACGTCACGGTCCAGCGCTGGGACAGGGCTGCGCAATTAAAGGTGCCATTCGGTTGTCCCTGAGCAGCTGGGGACTGGCCTTTAAACAAAGTGACTATGAGCGATGACGGACACTTTTCATTAAAGTCACTTCATTAATATTAAAATGGAAATTAACACGTATCCTGCGCTTCGGTCTAAGGCAAAAACGTACTTCCCGATTTATACTTCTAATTAGACATTGAGAGACTGCTCACACGCAACACTGACGCACAAGAACAGAGCACGATCGAGGTGCTGAAGGAGAGCTACAGCACAGGAATGCAGTCATTAGTATAATGTGCATTTTAGTTATTTTTCCTATATGGCCCAGCACTAGACTGGGGCCTAGGGATGGGCCAAATATCATGATCACAACGCATGATAAACATCACATTATACAACAGTTAGTTCCGGTCACGCAAGCTGATTGGTTGAGAAGTGTTGATACAGTGTGAA
The DNA here is from genome assembly GCF_904425465.1 of Colossoma macropomum. Classification (NCBI taxonomy): domain Eukaryota; kingdom Metazoa; phylum Chordata; class Actinopteri; order Characiformes; family Serrasalmidae; genus Colossoma; species Colossoma macropomum. The sequence continues at coordinate 1,719,032 of NW_023494803.1, forward strand.
AAAAATGTGCTGTTATTTCACCATAACATCAGTTTTTCACAAACACTGTATCACTCCGCTGAGACACCGTTGCTAAGCAACGACTGACAGCTGTCGGAGACATTGAACGAGCCATTTGAACGTTTTTAATTCTTACTTTGCCACAAACAGAAAATGGACACTTTAGATCACATCTGACTGACAGCCGATTTGGTCAGACTCTGAAGATGAGACGACACCAAATTCCCGATCTGTCAGTTGGTCTGTGTGGAGCTGGAGAACGAACTGCCGGCTGTGCAGCGAGTGGGCGGAGCTCATTACTCTGACGTAGCAACAAGCTGCTCGTTAAGGAACTATAATTTGGTGAAGGAACTGCGAACATTAAAACATATTAAACGCCGCGTTCACGGCCCAGTTTATTAATTTATTACTTTATTTATTTAACTGTTGTATAAAAGCAATAGAACACTCGAGGAGTGTGTTATCGCCAATAACATCACGGCTGTGATGATCTACGGCGACCAAATCACAGCAGTGATGATATTTCGTGATAACACCCGACCTCGAGTGTTCTATTGCTTAATTATGCATTTAGTTTTTCTGAGGTCAACAAAGTTTAGTTTTTCTCAGACAACAAAGATCAGGTGGTGTCATGTTTAAAAAAGACTATGCAAAACTATGATTTTCATTTCCATTCAATGTGTCACATGAATGACATTCAGCATCATAAGTGAAACACTGAATTGAACGGAAATTATATTCATAGTAAATATCCACAATTTGAGCACTGTGGCATAATTTATCACATTGGGTGGCCGATATTTCCACAGATATATTGATATAAAAAAAAACTGCTAGAAAAACCAGTATAAACTAGCACAGTTGGTCACCAACAAAACCAGCATATGTTGTGTTCTGGATGTTGGTATGCTTGTCATCCAGCATGACCATGCTGGGTGACCAGCTAAACCTGGACCAGATGACCATAAACCATCTTAGACCAGCAAAAAATTCAGTAGAGTGATGATAAATCCCTGATAAAATCATAAAAAAGGTAAAACGTGGACACACTAAATACTGAAAATAATAATATTATATTTAGTTATTGAGGCTTCTGTGTAATTTTCTGTTAATTATGTTTTCTTCATTCAAATTGTACTTGATTGCAATTTTGACTGGAAAAAAATGATAATTACATAACTATATAATAGTATAACTATATAACAGTAATTACATAATAGAAACTGTGGTGTACTGGTGGATGCAGAGGTGTAATTGTGGTGGTTTACTGACCAGAGGGCCGCGTGCGTCCTGAAGCTGGTAGGCTGGTCACACAACCCTGTGTGTTACATACGGTCACTGTGAAGCTGTACTCCTCATAGGCCTTCAGGCCCACCACAGTGTAGCTCCGCTCCTCTGCTGAGGCACTGTACAACAGCTAGTAAGGGCACACACACACACACACACACACACACACACACACACACACACACACACACACACACACACACACAGATTACAGAAGAATTAAAATGGATACACAAAGCTGTACACATACTATATAAACACTTACACTTTATTAGATAAAAGGTTTTTCTAATTCCACTTTATTAGAAAAACCTACCTTTTACTTAAACTCAGTGGACATTTATTCCACCTACTTTACAAATACACTGTACAGATGTACAAACATAGACTGTAGCCGAACTGTTGTCTTACAGAAACTGCCAGTTATCATCTACTCTATCTATCATTGGTCAGATTCTGACCACTGGACTGCTGTTGTCCAGATATTATTTGGGTAGTGGAGCATTTTCAGCACAGCAGTGACTCTGACGTGGTAGTGGGATGCTAGTCTGTAGTGCTGGTATGAGTGTATCAGACACAGTGGTTGTTGCTGGGATTTCTACATACATTAGCACTGCTGCTAGATTAGTAGCTCCACTGACAAAGGGTTAGAGAATGCCACAGATTGGTGCTTGGAAGCACATCAGCTAGGCAGACTTACAAAGCAAGTGTTTCTCATAAATTGGCCAGTAAGTGTAAACGGAATGACCCATTTAAGCCACTTGGAGTAAAGCCATAAACATATGTTCATGCAAGAAAGCAAATGCAAACAGTTTTGCATGTTCTAAAATGTGTCACTATGCACTTCTTAATGCTATTGTGCATTCTGAGCGACGCACAAGGGGTGCGATAGCAACAGCCAAACCTGGCAAGTGTGATTTCGGCCGGTCAACTGTACTGACATGGCAGACCAGTCTCTCACAGAACTGGTTATATACCTATACATACACTTAAATTTAATTTAAAGTTTTTCCAGGTGAAAAGTTCGTATTTGTACCTTTTCATAACCGAATGTTTTAAACAGAACAGTAAAATAAAAGCCTGGAGACGAGACGGGGTGTGTGGAGTCAGTACCGCTTAGAACATATCATTTCAGTGGATTATGGTTCAGTTATGTTCCCTGACTAAAGGTACTAAGATGGAGCCTTGAGGGTTCCACTCCAGTGACAAGAGGGGCACTGACCCAGAGGCAGCTTAGTACCCAGAGCCGGCCACACCATCACATCCTTAACCAAACGTCCCTGGCCACAAACAGTGGCACCCCAAACAGTTAACTGAGTATTTGAGTACCTGTGCACATCCCTAATAAACACACCACAAGGAGTTCCTAAACAATGTATACTTACTAGAATATTACAGACAAAACCCGACCCTAGATCAGCCATCTTACTACAGACGATAATACCCAGTATGAGAGGTGGTTTGAAACTCCTACTGTATAGAATATCACTGTTGTCGGAAGAAAACCTTGTATCTCCATTTTTGACATAATTTGAAAATACCTGGTACCCTTTACATTGTGAGTAAATTTCATGATGAATGGACTAAAAGAAATGATCCAAAATGACTGGGGAAAACGTCTGGTTCCATTGACTTACATTAAAAGTCGTTTTTTTCCTTTTCCTGTAAAGTTACCATTTTGGAGATACGAGGTTTTCTTCCGACAACAGCAACATGTTTCTCTGGGTAACAAACCCACTCATTTCATCATCAGTTCAATATTTTACCCAGCAAGAACGCAAATACACACACACGCAGTGTCTGTCATACCCAGCTGACTTGACATATTTGTTCAAAGAAAAAAGAAAAAGGGTGAAAAAAAGCATATCTCCAGGACACCGATGAAAAATATTAATGCTAACACCTACTTATCAGTCTAATTAAAATCTAAGATAATGAAATCCAATTAAAAGGAAGGTTGTTAAGGAAAATTAAGCTCATCAAATCTCCTTGAAGCTGCGTACACTAGGAGAGGAGAGGTGATCCGATACGGGCAGCGGCCGCCCGTGTGAATGGCTGGTCCTGTTCAGGACACTGAGCCACTTTAACCTTTGAAAGGTCCTCTATTTCAGACAGACACCGAGAGGACATGAGGTTTCACTCCAGTGAAGGGGGACACCTTTCTGGACAGGTGGGGCCACGGCAAGCGCACAAGCACCAACGTGAGGAAAGAGCAAAGAGAGAAAAACGAGGAAGCATGCACAAATGAAGGTTACTGGGATGAAATAACCCACGGTCAGTCTGTAATTGCCTCAGCTGCTGACTCTCCAAGGGGCTACTGCGGGCAAATAAACAATAAATTGTTTCTTATTCACCTCCTCCAATGGGAACTGCAGCTTATCCTTGTCCGGCAGAAATAAATAGGTCCATGTAAATGTACCATTTTAGGAGAAAACTGTACTTCTTACTTGTGCTAAACGCTGCCCTGACCCCCTCTTTTTTGCTCTGGTTTGAATTGATTGATGACAGCAATAGGAGCTTTTTATTGGACTACATGTTTGCATATGCATGCAAAAATTAGTTATACTACTATATAGAGCTATACTGTTTTGGTGGCAATTAGGATGATGAAAACAGCTCAGTGCTAAAGGGAACTGGTTTAGGGGAAAAAGCTACAATAAAGCTAAAAATAAAATATTACTGAAAACAGATCAATAGAATATTATGAAATATTACTAAAAACAGAAGTACTGTGCAAAAGTCAGAGACCACCATTCATTTATATAATTTCGACAGGGCCATTATGTATATGAGTTATTCATTTTTCAGTCAGGAAAAACATATTTAACAGAAAATTACACAGAATATACACAGATATAATTATTGTTCAGTATTTCGTTTGTCCACGTTTTGCTTTTATTACAGATTCCATTCTTTTCAGGAGACCTGCTTTCAGTTTTTCAGAACAACCTGCAGATATATTTTTCCACACATCTCAAAAGTTCCGTCTTCAAAGTTGGTCGTATTTTCTACTTTTCAAGAACCAATTAAACCCAAACACATTCAGTGGTTTTGAAGTCTGGGCTCTGGAGTGGCCAGTAAATCTCAATTTATCTTTCTCAGCAAAAGCTTACTGTCAGCTGCAGATCCTTTCAGACTCATACAGTGGAAGGATGGACAGAAACACTCTGTTTTTCACATTGTTCTTCAGATGTGATGCAAAAGTGAAGCTTGATTGATCTCTCAAAGATGAAAACATTAAGCACTGTTTATCTGAGGGTGACAGGTGTGGTGGTCTACCAGGTCTTGCAACTCCTGGGAGTCACTTGAACTTAGTGCCAGTTTTGACTGGAAATTATTTAAAATAAATGAAGTGTGGTCTCTGACTTTTGCTCCGTACTGTAATTAATATTCTTTGCCTTTATTTTTACTATATTTACACAATTATCAAATGGCCTACAGTAGCATGGATAAATCAGCTCTACATACAAGTGATTTTATGCTTCATTGTTATGACAGACGCTCTGGTGCTAGCTTGGCATGAAAGCTGGTCATACGATACCTGTGTGACTACGGGAGGGGCATATGGGTTGGTGGTTTGCTCTTGGTGAAGGCTGACCCTGTATTCGGTCACTCTGCCCCGGACGTCTCGATCCCGTGGCGTCTCCCAGCTCACTAGGAGTGCAGACGAAGACACTGGAGACACCTGAGGAGGGCCCATGTACTCAGGTACTATGGAGTGAAGAGACAAACAGGTACATAGTGACAAACGCTCACGAAGAGATTTTTTTTTTTTTTTTTACATAATAGAGCTTCTATGATGCAATTTCAGAGACATCTAACAACAATAAAAGGTTGTATCATATCGTACATCACTGCCCCATTCACTGCGTCATATAACAATGTCCTGAATCAATCCCTGTTTATTGCAAATGAGTGCCAAAATAAAAGACAAGCGTCATGAGAATGTGATCAGAATCAGATCAAAGATGTATAAACGAAACCACTGTACACAGGTAAACAAAGGGCTGAGTTTCAAGGGCTGTTGATGGACTCAGGGGCCCCAGTGTTTAGTGAGCAAAGTATGGGCTCAGGGCCCTAAAGTCATTCACTTATTTTACTTATTTAGTCATTTGTACAAATTCAAGGTTTATTTTTCTGCAGTAGACTGTGTTGAGCTGGCTTGGGTCCTGTGATCCGAGGCCCTCTGAGGTGCATGACAGACAGAGGCCCCGGGGCACTGGGCCAGTCAGTAACCCATCCCTTTTTCTAGACCTATTTACTGAAGTCTTTTTCATAGACCTAAATGTAGTTGTCACTCTAGTCACTGTTCCTATTGAAACACTAGCCGGTTGAGCAGTCTTTGCCATCCACGCCAGTAATGAACCCCGTTTCAAAGCACTTAGATCTTTTCCTCTTGCCATCGTGACCAAAGTCAAGGTCAGCTGGGCCTGCTCAGCATTTTTATACATGCCACATATAAGATGTTAGCTACTTAATTGTCTCGTGCAGTACCAACATCTGGAAGCACCTGCACACGGTATGTTTCTCCACTCATTTATTTAGGTTCTTCCTTTAATCTGCCATCCATCTCCATATCTGTAAACCTGACGCTACCTGGGAGAGTAAAAATCATATTTAGAATGACTGCACAACAATAAGTTCAACTGCAAAGGTTTTAGAAAACTAATCGGAGCTTTACAAAACATTTTCATTTCAATTCAAGTACTGGCAGCACTTCACTGGCTTCCAGTTCAATATACAATACAAATTAACCTCTTTAACTCTGTGGAACCACCGGTGGCTCCAAAATGCACTTTGTCATATTCTTTACTTCATAACTTTCATATTTCATAAGGTACATTCTAAAGGTGGGGGTCGTATGAGAGCTGTAACTGTCTTCTTTCCAGTCAAATAGATGGGTGATGTAATTTTAAACCCTTATAATAAAAGAAGCTGAACTCACAATTTTTTTTTTTCGACTCATTTTTCCACAAATCTGAGCTATAAACTATAAACAGATGGCGTCTCCTCAGTGATCTGCTCTGTAAAAATTATTTTTATAAAATAATACAAAGAGCGTCTAAGATTTTTGGCTTTCAGCAGTAAATTGTAAGCATATAGCAATATGTGTGATCATAAAACACATGTTCTGTTAAACAACAAAAAACAACTAAACTTTACATTTATTTAATGCAGTTACTGAATAATTTGCCTTACGATTTAGGCGTGTAAATTCAGATTTAGGCATGTAAATTCAGATTTAGGCGTGTAAATTCAGATTTAGGCGTGTAAATTCAGATGGAAAAACCGAAATATACCCACGAGCATAAGAGGTATTTTTTAATTGTTTTTAACGCCACTGATGGACTAGTGAGACTTTCTAAACTCCCACGAGACATATGACAAGCATCTTCAGTTAGCAGCTTGAAAAAGTAGATTAAAACATAAAAAAATCTTTTTTACCTTAGATTCCTATATTTTATTTTGCTCATTTTATTTTTTGTATTATTTTATGTCCTACAATTTCTTTTTGTCCCATTTCATTATTATTATTACTATTGTCATAATCTTTTCTTTTATACATAATTATTTTCAGTTACTTTATTATTTTGTTTTACACTATTTTCCTTTTTTTGTGCATCCTCTATAAAGGGACAGTGTACATTTACGCTCCCACATGCCAAAATCAGCCGTTAGAGCTCTGCTCTTAACACAATCCACAGCTAGTATGGTATAAAAACTCCAGATAGTCTTGTCAAGAGAATGACACAACGCAAATATGAAAAAGTTGTTGTTTTTTTTTTTGTCAAAACAAAAGCTAAGTTGACAGGAACATGAAACCATCTCCTCCTTCGTTACCATTCTAAGTCTTGTTCACTGAGATTTTGGTGAGAAACGTAGTAACTCCTAGCATGTTTATGGTAATCATCGGCTTCTTTGCTGGAAGCTGTCATGCTACCTCTGCAGTATTAGCCACCCACTGCTGTCCTCCTTAATAAGCAGCAACTGAAAATCAATTCTCCAAGAAGCCAAACTGAAACTGCAGGCAGATACACAAAGCTGACACTTTCACAGAGTGAATGTGGATTCTGTTCTTCTAGAGAAACTGCATTTTGCCATAAGAAGCACAAAAAGCTGCTGTAATAAAGGTCAAGAGAATGAAAGCAGTTCATGGGCTGTGACAAAGAAGTGACTCGGCTCATCAGAAGATACCTAGATCACTAAATACAAAAATAAAGGCTAGACATGCAAAACAAAACAAATTCAGATAATAATCCATATATCACTGCTGTCGGAAGAAAACCTCGTATCTTCAAAATGGTAACTTTACAGGAAAAGGAAAAAACACACTTTACTTTTAATGTAAGACAATGGAACCAGGATTTTTGGGCCGTTTCTATTGGTTCATTCATCATGAAATTTACACACAATGTAAAGAACAACATGCACTTTCAAATTGTGTCAAAAACTGAAAAACAGCAAAAATGGAGGTAAGGTTTTCTTCCGAAAGCAGCGATATGAGACCTGAAGGGCTTCTAGATCTTCAGAGAAGCATGAATGTAACATTGTCATAGAGGTTGTTTTTTTAATGTTTTGTTAGTTAATCACATTTCTTTTGCTTGCTCAAATTTGACCCTAAAGAAAGATTTTTTTCATTTAAAAAGTCCATCATTTTGTTACAGCCACATGAGCAAAATAAGCTTCATCAGAGTGTATTTATTACTTTCAATAATTCAATGACTTTCTAAAGTCAACAATATGATAAACAAATCCACAGCATTGTAATAACTGGAAATAACTTTTTAACAGCAGCATCAATGAGACACCGTGTTTGAATGAGAGGGCTACTGGAGGAGGTAGCAGGGCTTGAGGGTGGAACTATGGATGTTTCAAACAGCCAGACTATGAACGTGTTGACTGTGACACCAGCAGAATGTTGCCTTAAAGGTGATACATATGACATTTTAGTCATTAATACAGCAGCAAACAACTATTTTCTATGCAAAGACATAGCAGACTAAAGGCGTCCTGAGCAGAGAATGGAGACACGCCCTCCCCGTGTGAGATAATCTTAGCCTCTCTGTTGTTTGTTTTCATAGCTGGTCTGGCCGTGTGTGCATGTTAGTCCTGCCCTGAGAAAACGTCGGCCCTCCCCACGCTGTGTTTGCCCTACCCAAACAATGACCGCCTACACAGAGCGCATTCACAATTTAAGGTGGAACAGGAAAATTCCAACAAGAAGCTGAGGCGCTAGATTGTCATCTGGCTGCTGCACCTTTTAAGGTGGAACGGGAAAATTCTAACAAGAAGCTGCTGCTGCAGCTTTTCGAACAAGAATCTGGCGAAAAAGAACCTAACTTAAGATAAGAAAAGATAAGATAATCCTTTATTAGTTCCACAACAGGGAAATTCTCAGTGCTACAACAGCAAAGGGAGAGCAAGGCACTCAATAAAAGACAAGAAGTAACAAGAAGAGAATTAACAAGTAAGTAATTAACCTTAATTACTTAACAAGGTTTTTACAGTTTGTTACTTGTTACTTTGTAGACAATATATATAATACTAAAAGTAAAAAATAAGATAAAAATAAAAATCAGCTTCATTGAGAATTGAAATGCATGAAAACGGATGAGGAGGTCGCTCCCGCGTGACAGTTGGGTAACATTAACTCATTTTTGCTTTTTCACAGAACCAGTAGCTCAGTATTGTTTTGTCCTGTTTGCGAATGTTTGTGCTATCAAGTGATTAGATTCACAGCAGCAACTGTAGCAACGGTTTGCTAAGCTATAACCTCGCTAACATTAGTTACATTACTTGCTGTGATGTAGTTCGATCTAATGTTATATCATCGTATTTGTCTACAACATTCGCGAAGGGTTTTATGGTCACAAAGATCTAAAAAAGCGTGTTGGCCTCGATAGCGCGCGTCCATGAGTTTGGGGGCTGGAGCTTCTGAAGGAGCACTGAAGGAAGGAGTGTTTGTTTTTCTGTTGAGTTCAAATATCAACAATCGTTATTCAGATTCATATAGCACTACTTTAAGAGCTACATCGTGCACAGGGACATTGGGACCTGGATCAGGAATTGAACTGACAATCTTCTATGTGTAGCTAAGGAGTTATGACTTTGCTAAATATAATGAATGGAAATGCCCACTACTAGTGACTACATGAAATAGACCATTAAATTGGTTGTAATTATCATCTGCAGTTCCAATATTATATTGATAAAAACAATAATATATACAGACTGAAGCCGGGCGCACACTGTGCAGCTTCATCGGCCGTTGTTTGCCGTGCAGCGTGAGAAGGGAAGCAACGCCCGATTAACTGCCCAAACGAGCACAGATTGAGCAGTCGGACAATCGGTTGGACTTATGACGTCAGAAATTTTGGTCACTTGTCTCACAGTCTGAGCCAACTCACGAACCGATTTCTCAAAGTCGCACCCAAAACCTCACACAGTCACCACCACCGCTCCTACACAAAAGCATAGAAGTCCACATTTGCGGCAACAGCATCTGTACATGCTGACTTTGCTCCGTCTGACTGAGTTGAATTGTGAGGTATAAATAAATACAGTGTGTTTGTCTTCGTAGAGCTGCCTGTTCTGCAGACCGCCTGCTCTTCAGCTTCAGTGCCCAGTGTGGCACAATTTGGCAAAGCTGGTGTAGCGGTTTGTCAGTGGCTGAATCTCAGACGGTCCCTCCTTCCTATGTAGTGCACTAAGTTCTGGCTTCTACGCCAAAATAGTGCACTGTTTGTCCAGTATGGAACTGTGGACACGGCTGAATATCAGAAGGCTATTTATTAGGCATGCGATGCACTTTATGGGTGCAGGAGCCACTATTTTAATATGTGGTGCACTCTGTAGGGAGCAGGGAGCCATTTGAGATACAGCCAGTGTTTTGATCAGGACATCGGAGGCGCAGCGTGTTTAGAATGAAACAGCTTTATTGTAGACAGAGCGTCTTTAGGTGCTGCGTTTCACGAGCAGTGTGAGCACCCATGTCGCGTCAGGTCAGTCTGACCGAGTGTTTCCGTACAGTGTGAGCACATAAATCGCAGGGTTTTGCCGAACACGAGGGGCGATTCAAACGTACAGAGTGAGTCACCAAAGAACAAGATTTCTAAAATCACACAGGGTCTGTCTGGCTTTACTTTCTGTCTAAGGCAAGTGGAGTCTTTTCTTTTTAGGGAAGGTTTATGCTGTTGGGGCGTGAAACTAACCTCCCTCTCCAGTACGGCCCGTGGTCCACTCTGACGTGGTGCTGCCTGCCATGTTAACAGTGAGCACCCTGAAGCGGTAGACAGTAAACGGCTCCAAATCAGACAACACCACGCTGCTCTCTGGCGGAGTCAGGGCGTTCTCATTGGCCGAGCCCATCGGCTGCCGTGGGTTCAGCCACCCGCTGCTGAGGAAAACCCTGTGCTCTGAGCTGAGACTGGTAACGTTATCCAGCGACTCATTGAGTGCTTGCATAAAGAGCTCATACCTGATGATGATACCTGGGAAGAGAAAAGAGGAGGACAGTAAAGTTGTTACCATTTCATACTGATTTTAGATGATTTTTCCCCGTTTCTCTCACAATAACTGAAATAAAGATATTTGGAAGGCATTCTACTCCTACATCAGCATAAAAGAAAGCAAACTATCAGATCTGCATAGGACAGCATATATAATTGTATGTATATAATAACAACAAAACAATTTCCATAATCTCCCCGATACGCCTTAGCGGAAGGCGGAGGATATTGAGATGTAAGGCCAGCCACTGACAACATGCAATTACAGCTGCAGCACAAAATGACAGAGGAAAGGAAAAAAAACGAGAAAAGGAGAAATCAGATAGACACAATTAAACGGAGAAGAGATTCGCTGGCAGAATCCTCCGAGGGTACTTTATAATGGCCCATGTTAATGAGCTAATTTGTGAAAAAGCATGATAACTGGCATTAAAAGTCATTGATATACAGGAGGCTATTTTGCCGCACTTTCAATGGCGCAAGGCACAATGCATAATTGTATGCGGCAATCAAATGCCTTAAAATGTGAATGCCTCTCTCTGATGCGCGGGGCCATCGGTTTATACCGCAAAATGGAGAACGGGCTGAGCCTTAATCAAGCCTCTTGGTTGTAGATTAAAGTTCACCAGGAATTAATTTTCAGTCAGGCAGAGATCAAATAGCATTTCTGTAATGGTATTTCTCATTATTGTAATGATGAGGCTGAAGTCTGCTAAAAGAGCAGGAGGAAGAAGGAGCTTTTTCCAGCTCTACTGTATATCGCGTTTTGTGATATCACGAAGCACAGCGACCGCCTCATTAGAAAAATCTGTAAGTACTTCTGTCATGGCATACTTTGAAAAAGGACTGCATCAGTACGTTGGGTAAAGGTCCATACAGGGGATCTCTATGTGTAATGTGCTCTACCTAATGAAGAATACTTTTCTGGGTTCATCTCCGGCTCTGTGTGTTTGCTCTGAAGTGCCATCAAGTAATCCGAACAGTAAGATTACATTCTTCAACATACAAAAGACATATTCATAAGTCCCTTTATGCAAGTCCAAGTCAAGTCTTGACTCCATGTGCAGTGAGTCCAAGTCAAGTGTTGGTTCTGTGATGTATGAGTCCAAGTCAAGCCTCAAATCTTTGAGGTACGAGTCCAAGTCTCAAATCTTTGAGGTGTGAGTCCAAGTCAAGTCTCAAATCTTTGAGGTACAAGTCTAAGTCTCAAATCTTTGAGGTGTGAGTCCAAGTCAAGTCTCAAATCTTTGAGGTACGAGTCCAAGTCAAGCCTCAAATCTTTGAGGTGTGAGTCCAAGTCAAGTCTCAAATCTTTGAGGTGTGAGTCCAAGTCAAGCCTCAAATCTTTGAGGTGTGAGTCCAAGTCAAGCCTCAAATCTTTGAGGTGTGAGTCCAAGTCAAGTCTCAAATCTTTGAGGTGCAAGTCCAAGTCAAGTCTCTGACACATGAGTCTGAATCTAATCTTGAGGCTTTGAGGTGTGAGCCAGAGTTAAGTCTCAGGTTCTTGAGGTGCGAGTCCAAATCAGGACTAGAGTGTTTGAGGTGTGTGTCTAAGTCAAGTCTTGACTCTTTGAGGTGTGAGTCTGAGTCAAGTCTGAAGTCTTTAAGGTGTGAATCCAGGTCAAGACCCAAGCTTTTAATGTGTGAGTCCGAGTGAAGTCTCAAGTCTCTGAGGTGCGAGTCCGAGTCAAGTCTCAAGTCTCTGAGGTGCGAGTCCGAGTCAAGTCTCAAGTCCTTGAGGTGCGAGTCCAGGTCATGAATCAAGTTTCTGATGAGAAAGTTTTTGAGGAGCGAGTCTGAGACAAGAGTCAATTTTTTTTAAGGTGTGAGTCTAAGTCAAATCTTGAGTTTAGAGGTGTGAGTCAGTCAAGTCTCAAGTCTCTGAGGTGCGAGACTGAGTCAAGTCTCGAGTCTCTAGGGCTGGGGGTATGTACTACATGAATTTTAAAATCGTAAGAGATTTTAAAACGCAGAGCATCACAAACTTAACGTCAGTGTGTCACAGAATTTCTTGCCTTTGTGTCGTGAGGCGCTCTGGGCAACAGGGCAAAGAGAGAGAGTAACACACATTATGAGTTTGGGCTACGAATAAGAACTCAAACTCCCAGATCTGGATTGAACACAAACATATCGGCTCTTATCTGCCTGTGTTTAGCACGCGGCTCCTCTGTCTCTGCTCCGCTGTTAATACGACTCTCTGATTGGCTGTTATTTGAACAATTAGTTGAGTAAATCTCTGACCGTCTCACACCACAGGACTGTGTACGCTCTGAGCTGTAAATATCAAACATGTTTGCTAATATTGGGGGTCCTCCGTTCACTTCAAAGTTCGATTGGAGGGCTAAAGATTCACTAGTTTCTCACACCACAGTTCATCCGCGCTGTCAGTCTCTTCCAATCATGCCATCTGGCAAGTTAGCAAATTATCCAAACAATAGTCTACCCAATCTCTTGGGGAATTTTTCGAGGTTTTTTTTGTTTTTCTTTTAGATATCTTATAAAATTCACATTATGCCAGTTTATTATACATACCACATTTATTGCATGGGGAATTTTGCTTATGTCAACCAGATTCAAGGTTATTATATTATAATAAAACCCTTCTTATTTGAAGTTGTTTCTCTGAATCAGGTCCCCATCGCTGACATACAGTATCAACTAACATGGCCCAAACGTCTCCTTTACCATTTGGCAGGGCTGGCGGCTCCCAGTCCACTCGCATCTGGGTGGAACTGAGAGTGGTCATGTGTGGTGCGGGCTGCTGCTGGGGTGAGATCTGGGCCGTGATCAGAGTGACGTTGTTGCTGTAGGCACAGCCGCCGTTGGTGCAGGCTTGGAGGCTGAAGATGTAGCGGGTGAAGGGCTGCAGCTCGTCTACAGTTACTTCCGACTCCAGGCCCTCATAGTGGACGTGCTCCTCTCCGGTTTGCTCCTCTACAGACGTCAGGGTGTAGAGCTCCACGGGGCCAGAGGCGTTCAGCGGCTCGGTCCAGTTGAAGGAGGCGCTGGTGGGTCCCGGGCGGCCCACCAGGCTCAGCTGGAGCTCGTCTGAGTCAGGGACAGAGGCCAGAGTGCGCAGGCTGATGCTGGAGCTGCTGGTGTTGCCGTGGACGTTGCTGGTGATGAGCTGGTAAGTGTAGAGAGTGTACGGAGACAGACTCGAGTCTATGAACAGCACTGTTCCTGTATGAGAGAGTAACATGAAAGGGAAGTTAGATTAGTTATATAGTGGTTTACAGCTCAGTATGCACATACAGACTGCATCATATGGACGAAATACCATATTACAATGATAACGGTAGATACTGTGATTGTGATATATGTTTAAACATATTAAAAACACAAATGGTGAAAACTTGTGACATGTTGAAGCAATGGTCTGCACTGGGAGCAAAAATTCTATGAATTATGTAAATGTCACTTCATTCAACACCCAGGACCATTTGGAATTATTATCATCAACACTCGTACATGCATTTAATTTAACCTTTAACAGCCTTTTCATTAGTTTATTTATCTTTTGAACATTTCCTTGAACTTTTGTGAAGTCCTCAGGTGCAAAATACCTTTTGTACATCACATTCACAGCTAAAAGAACCACTGGTTTAAAGAACTATGCATTAACGCACAGATAGAAATGCATTTAAATTGCTATACTAGAAAAGCCAACTGTAGGAAACCTCTATGACACTGCAACAATCCTAAAAGACAGTCAGGTTTATGCCTTGATAGGTCATGAATATGCTCCATGTATTACATTCATAACTATCTATAAGCAATAAGAAGCCTAAGTCTAATCTGAACGTGTGTGTACATGTGCCTGGACTACCAAAAGGATGCAGGCTGGGGCTGCTATGGATGGGCTCTGAATCGCGGAGCAGGGTGTAGGTGAGGGCATTGCTGTTGGGGGAGTCCGGGGCGTTCCAGGTCAGCTTTATGGCACTGGCACTGAGCACGGTACCCAGCGGAGGAGGCTGCTGCCTAGGCTCTGAGCAGCACCGGGAGCAGGAGGAAAAAGAGATACAGATGGTTAACTTCCTCTAAGGTCATGATGGAAAAATCAACATAATTGGCCAAAGGAAAACAACAAGGCTGAAGATCTCACTGCTGGCAAATAAAACGAATGCATTATTATTAACAAATGGAAAACAAAAGTGCATGGTCTTGGGGTGTGGGGCTTGTTAAATGTGCTAAATTAATAAAACAGATTTGTTGGTGTGGTAATTAAGCCTGGCATTCCCCCCCTACAGACAACTTATACACTAGAATATAAAAGGCATGGTAGAGAACATGTCAGAGCTCTAGTGGTAAACATGTAACGCTGTAAGTGTAAACAGAGCCATAAACAGGGCTCCTGGTGGTAAAGATGTGATGCATTTTACTAGCAGAGTTACTGCATGCCTGAAAAGAAAGCAATGGGACATAAAAGAAGCAAGTGAGATGAAAGAAAAGGGTCAGTGAGATACAGCGGAACAGAAATAATGGAAGTCTAAAAAATAATTGCTCAAACATTGTTTTTGCAATGATCACTGATACTAAAAATGGATGTAAACATTAAAAATGTGTTTAGCAGGGTTTGTAGGTCCTCATTTAGCCTTGATGACCGCTTCACACCACTTTTGCGTCCTCTCATGATTCCAATGCTGTCCTCAGACCACTTACAGTGGTTGGATTTTTCTTCTCCACACATTTCCCAACATGGTTCCATAATTTGAAGGGGGATTTCACAGAAGCCATTCAGAGTGGTTTGATGTGAAACGCCCCATTCTAGAGAAACTGAGTTAGAATGGTTCACAGTGGTGGTGATAGGAACCTCTGAAGCTTTGAAGTCCTCTAAAAGCTACCTCACAGAAAGCTATTGCATAAAATGGTTCTGAATATGTTGCCTGATGCCTGTGACTTTGTGTAGTAATAGTTTTAAAATTAGGTTTTCGCATAAAACATATTTTTGAAATCTAAAAATGGATGGTAAGTAAAATGCCCTGATTTGCACTGTAGACATGGTGACCCCTGGTTGCCATCATCACCACTGTCAAGAAAATTTTCTACAATGCACCATTTCACATTAAACCACCCTGAATGACTCTGTATACATCTTAAATGTTGGCCTATGCAGAAAATGTAAAAAAATGTAATAATTCTGAAAATCTGAGTTGTGAAAAAAGCTGTCAGGTGATTGCAAAGATGTTTTTTGATTTATTTATGGCCAATAATGTCAGTGTGTTTGGTAGCCACTACGACTGATATTACCAACTAGTAATGCTGGATGTACACTGCTGAGCCAATGTACCAGAAGCAGAAGTCCCCTATGATATTTCAGGATGAGTTGAGGAGGAGGTCACAGACAAAACAGGCTCAGAACCACCAGTTTAGAAAACTAACATGCTTAGATGGGAATACAAAGAGATGTCTCTGAATCTGTATTTTGGAAAAGTCAGTGGCGAGTTAACCCACCTATTATACAATGTGACTAATCATGAAACTACTGGATACCTCTTCAAAATGTATTGCCGTGTCATCACCTGGATTTCCTCCTTCTCTACCCAGTCCCTCATTTACTGACCAGTATGGCATTCTGTACTGACATATGGCTAAATCAGTGCGGTGTTTCGTGGATATGCGCATTAGAGACATTCTTTTTAACAGATACTATATTAAAATTGCATGTGTGTTCTGACCTTTGCTGCAGCCCAGGTGATTGGCAGGGTCCATGTGGCTAGCCCCTTCCACACACGAGTCGCACTTGTCACCCGTCACAAACAGCTTGCACAGGCACTGGCCCGTCTCGGCCAGGCAGGAGCCATTGAAACCGCCCACTGGATCGCAGCCGCAGTGCTCGCACCTAGACACAAGGAAGATCTCATACAGACACCCGAGCGATCACCTCGCCTACACACCCAGCATCACTCCGTTTGACATTGTCGACGTCTGCGGAGGACATGAAATCGGGTAATTAACCAAAAGTAACAAGTCCAGATTTATTTACACACTGGAAAAGCTGCGAATTCACAGGCAGTCGCTGGCAGCGGCCTGGATGAGCAGGATCACACATCGGCTGACAAGCTGTGTGTGTGTGCGGAGACACACACCGCCACTAAATGGAGCCATTCACAGATGCCCACAGACAGTTAGGAGGAGGGGTGTGGAAGGGGTGTGACCCCGGCGGGGCCGGCAGCGGGTGACGTTGGGGCCATGCGCCTGACACCCTCACACGCAGCTGAGAAAAGCCCGAGACTCTTAATGAGCCGCAAATTTGTCCTGTCATCTGGGGGTGGCATTTTGGGGGCCAAGCAACCGTATCCCGATGTGGTTCGACCTTGACTCTTCACAAGGAGACACGCAACTTCTCCATGATTTAGTAAAACTGGCCATAAGACATAAATACAGAGCAGTGAACATGTAAATACTGTTTGCTGATGCTGTACATAACACTGGGCACTGCTATTTAGGTGGTGCATTCTTCATTTATCTGCCAAAAATCTTCAATTTATTAATTTAGTTCATGCAAACCACAGCAAAACACCAGTATTCCCACATGTAAACATAACTGAACTTTTAAACACCACATCTGTTGGACCAAACATAACTTGTTCTAGAAAAGCAGATGCTGTAGAAACATGTAAGCAGACATCTTGCCTGTAAATAAATGAATAAATAAACCTGCCCTCAGACCACAGCATCAGACAGCTTCAGGCCAAATGGCTTCAGAGGAGAAGGCATCAGGCTAAGCAGCCTGATTTAGAGGACATTCGTTTACAATTCTGTGGCCAAACTAAAAAAATTACAACCATAGCTTTTTTCAAACAGCACTTTATTTTGTTGTTTTATTTCACAAAAATTAAGCTTCAACTTACAAGCTCCATGTTTGCTTACCATCCCTTTCAATGGGGATGAATAAGTGTTGTTGTTATATTAGTATTACTTTATTATAATTAGGCATACACAGTCGGCAGAGACCCGGTTATTTTCTACGCAGTTACCTGAATAAGACAACTCTGTTACCGGCACAGGGCTACTGATATCTAGTGGTTCTAAATAACGTGACCCTAAAGTGCATCAACACAGGCCTGGAGCAGCTGTCGAAAATGGATTTGGCCTGCCAAAAGTTTGCTGGGGAAGAAGTCTACACATGCCTGAATGGCGACTAGAATAAACAGGTAAATCACATTCCGCAGTTTGTGAGCAGAAATGGATATCGCCCTCTCCTCTGAAAAATAAAACCGCGTTTTTCCCTCCAAGGTTAAACGATTAACCACGCGCCACGTTCTGTGTAGCCAGGCTTATGTCATCTGCTGTGATGGGAAATATTCCATAACCATATTGTGGCCTTTTAACTACCCCCCATTAGACGGACCGCATTGGACAGAGCAATATAATATCAACAAAATAAGATGCATAGCTTTATTGATTTCGGGGGAGTTGGGGTAAATGAGTTTGTAATATTTATATAAAGAAATCTTTATTGTGTGGAATCTCCTGATGCTGTTCAAGCTTCCCCTGTAATCGCTTTAAATAGTTCATTTTTCATCCTTACTAGCAAATGAGCGCAGGCCGAACGGAGTGTGTGCACGGCGATCCGTCATGACACGTATGGATTAACAATTTGTGATGTCCGGTAGGCCTTTTTGTTGATGCACTGGAAAAACACACATTCCCGCCACTCGAAACTCGCTAGCCGACAATTAATATTCCGTCTACCTGCTGCGCCTCCAAACATCCTGGTTTTTACTTTGGAAAGTGTTTAAAAGGTAAATGATGGTTAATGTGAGAGCTGCTTATGTTGGCTCCCACTGTTTTCTCTGCTTTGCTCAGCATGGCTAGCAGTTAAATATCTCCTTGGAGCTTTCTGGAAGGTCATTCAATGAGACTCCCGTCCAAACACGCTCATGAGCTCTCAAGTCTCAAAAACCCAAGAACAGCAAAAAAATAAAAAAGATGCAGAATATAAGCCACAACATGAAAAATTATTTTCTAGTCCACTGGCTCCTGAGAATGCCAAGGTTTGCGTCTTTATCATAGGCCATATGCTCCGGCTGGCGAGTTGCTGGGGTGTATATCGTTAAGGACGGCTAATGCATGATGTATTTACCGCCTAACTGATGTATCCGACAAATCAAGTGCACTGAGAGCATTAAAACGCATGCTCATTTAGAGGCAGGTTACTTTAATGGCTAATCTGACCTTTCGCGAACACAGCCTGGACCTGCGGGCCATCGAGCTGCTAACTGGCTCAAATCACCATAAAACTGTAAGTGGATAGGCATGGTCTTCTACATAAGCCTCATTCACCAGGTACCATGCAGGCAGAGGGGGAGGTCTGGGCAGTGCTGGTGTTTTCATCCATGTTTCAGATTCATATAAGCATGACTTCACACACTTTAAACACTAGGGTCCAGCCTATATGTTACACAGCTGATAATATCAGCTGATACTGCGGCCCTGTGGATTTAATAGTATTGGCAGAAAACCTGCAGATTAAGCAATGATATTTGGTGGCTTCTTTAACAAACAGACTGGTGTGAGAAAAAAAGTTCACTGTATAGAGACTGCTAAGCTGATGGCCACCTGCAGTTCTATTACAGTAATACAGCCTGAACTTGGAAATCTGAGCATAAAACACCATCAGGGTTAAAATAACAAACACAGTCCAATTAAAGCCTAAATAAAAAATAAGCCTGATAAAACAGTGTTTTCTCTGTTGTTAAATAGGCGAAGAAGGCCGCCTGGCTGAGTTCACATACCATCTAGCTTGGATGAGATACACACAAGTAACTGGGAGGCTAATATTTATTTTCATTCACTGTTTTTTTTTTTGTTTTTTTTGGTGAAAATACTATTCTCAATCTATTTTTAAACCTGAAGAAACACTAAACTCAGATACCAAGTCTGGTGCAGATCTGATCACTGATATAGTAGGTGTACAGGAGAGGCCAGCTGGTTTGTGCCAGAGGAGCAGCGTCTAGCTTTACTCTAGTCTTCTAGCATCTATTTAATTTTTTTCAAACCAAATGTTTTGGTACTTAAAGGAGCAGCAATATGTAAGATGTCACAACCTGTCAAATTCATACTCCAATAGTCCCTCCTGCTGTCTCTTCACTCGTCCCATGTTTTCTTACCAGTCTAGAAGAAATGTTGCAAGTTCAGCATTCATCTATCATCCCTCTACCTAACAAGAACCGTCTCCAGCAGTGAAAAGCAACAGCAATGTTAATTCTTGTTTTCCTTCTAATTATGTCACTTCTTTTCTTTGTTGCCAAACATGTTTTCATGTCAGGAGTGGGCGTACTACTTCATCCTCCCATGTTGGACTGAATGCTACAGTGATTTACTATCACCCCTTGAGTTACAAAGTGGAATTATGAGGCAGGTTGGGCTGGGGCTCGTTGGTTGGCATGCTAACAAATTGCTCCTTTAAAAAACACAAAGTTTTCTGCAAACCGAAATATAGGTTTGGGGTGGTTTTATTGCAACGTGCTGTTGTACCCCTAAAAAAGTGGTATTAAAAGACATGCAACTCAAACATCTTTGTCGTTTTATCAACGAGGAAACCAGTGAGAGCGCCCTCTTCTGAATGGAATTCTTCCAGCTCCACTATTCAAATGGGGACGTGTTTGGACTTTCTTACAGACTTGACATTCCAAATAGTATTTAGTTTGGTTTAAGGAACTATTAACACTATTCTTATACACTGCTACAGAAACGTGCAATTTTTTTTGGCCCAGTAGAAGCTGAAAAGCATTCAGTTACATATGAACTGTTCAAATATAAATGAACTGATTATAAGCGAACTAATCAATCACAATGAGCCTTCCTCAAAATAAATGTACAGAAAACATACATATTTGTATATTCACAAATATACAGTCATATGCAACATTTTAAACCCTGGTCAAATAATATGTTTTGTTGATATTATTATACTAAAATATAATAATAAAATAACACATCCTCTACAGAGAACACACTTAAATATGGCACTTTTCTGCAAATTACAGTGGATCATTTCTATTTATTTGCTGACTTCTACAGACATACATACCTAAAATATAAAATGTGTCATAACTTTTGCACCTATCATATTTTAGTTGTTTGCCCCTCAATATGTTAAATTTAACAAATAAACATTAAATTGCACATTTAAATGTACAGAAGTGTGTGCTCTGTATAGAATACGTGAACTTATTTTTACTCCAATCAACAATGCGTCGACCCGGGTACCCAAATCTTCGCACACGACTAATCTCATAGTCTAATCTCAGGCTGGTATTTTCGATTATCAGAATACAAACGCCATAGACTTTGTAGGAGTCGGTGGATTTCAGAGAGTGACCTACTAACCTGCCAGTGACTGGGTTAAAACCATAGTAGAGATCCTGGCATCGGTCACACCTGCGGCCAGCTAGTGATGAGTGAGAGCACTCACACTGGCCCGTGTCTGCAACACACACCTGCCCCACCGCTCCCACCGGGTGACAGTCACAGGCCTCACACTCACTGTGGCCTTCCTCAGAATGGAAATAACCTGTGACAATGGAATAAAAGGAAACAAAGGAATTAAAGGCTGACCACAGAGACGGCTTCAGTAGCATATTAAAGGGGAAGTTCAGTGAAGAAATGCTACCGTGGTCAACAACAAAAACAGGTGCCACTAGTCAGCATGACATCACATTAACTGGACACATCTCAAGTGTCTATGCTCCATTAGCATCGTATCCTTAACGAAAGTGTGCACATCCTTTTCCCCTTCCATGAGGAGAAGGGAAGAGTGGAATCTCAAGGACATCATTCAGACTGGGAGGGGCGCAGAGTTTGAGATGTTTCAATCACGGCCTCCCCCCCCACCCTCCTTGGGTGAAATACGAGCGAAGGGGGTCATGCGACGCAGAGCCGGGGAGGGGGAGGGACCCCGCCGAAACAGTCATCAGCCTTCCCAGATGGATCTCCCTCTCTCTCCCTGCGCTTTCAATTTTCTCCTGCCAGCACCACTCTCGGTGCACATGCTTTATGTGCCGGCCCGGACCGTGAGGCTCAGCGCCGAGCTGGGTACACCCCACACTATTTCATCAGGTGGTGTGGGCGGGGAGCGAGCGGCCGTACATCCTTGTCTGGTTACTGCGGTGGGGTTCCACATGTGCATGCGGTACTGTGGTACCTTGATGTTCTAGGCCTGCTGCTGGATGCTGGTGCTTATGTTGCTCTTTTCGAGCTCTATATAAATACCTCAGCTGACCCGTCCATGATAAACCCACAAATGTGCTGAAGCTTTACAGAACGCTGGCAAAACTCAGTCAACCAACTGAGAAATTATAGCGTACAACTCAATTTTTGTCAAAATATCCAAATATAGAGCATGTTCTTAATTTGAAAATATATTTATACTGCATGCACGTGAAACATCACACTGCTAGGATTGTTGTCGTTTTCAACTTGCCTAGATCCAAATAACTAGCGACTATCGAATAGTGTTATTGTTTTTGTTGTTTTATTACTGTTTACAATTATTATTACAAGTATTGTAAGTATTTATTATACCGATTACTTATTACTAGTAGTACTAGTGGTAGTATTGCATAAATGATGTTTATTTATTTAGCTTTTTAATAAAACATGACTGAAATTAAAAGTAATGCAAAAGCATCACTGATAAATAATTATTCTTAGTAATATTCATTCATAGCAAGCTGCATTAAAAGCTAAATAGGGGATCTTGCCCAAAAGGTTAACTAGCCAGACCACTCGTTTATAGCTAGCAATCCTGAGCAGAGGGAAACTTCCTTAGACTGCACTTTTAGTTAGGATCGATACTGTTAACTCAAACTGTGATGCTCATTATGCACGACAATTACTCGCCTGGTTCAGTGGATTTTTGCTAACATTCTGTAAAGTTCATTTACAACCCCATTTTCAAAAATGTTGGGACGCTGTGCAAAATGTAAATAAAAACAAAATGCAATGATGTGCAGATAATTTAAACCCTATATTTTATTGAAAATAGTACAAAGACAACATATCAAATGTTAAAACTGAAATTTTATTGTTTATTGAAAAATATTTGCCCATTTTGAATTTGATGCCAACAACACGTTCCAAAAAAAGTTGGGACGGGGAAACAAAAGGCTGGTAAAGTTGTGTAATGCTAAAAGAAACACCTGGTGGTTGTTTGGCAACAGGTCAGTAACATCACTGGGTATAAAAGAGCATCTCAGAGAGGCGGAGTCTTTCAGAAGTAAAGATGAGGAGGGGTTCACCACTCTGTGAAAGACTGCACCATCAAATAGTGCAACAATTCAAGAATAATGTTTCAACATAAAACAGCAAAGAATTTTTGCTTTTCATCATCTAAAGTACATAATATCATTAAAAGATTCAGAGAATCTGGAGAAATCTCTGTATGTAAGGGTCAAGGCTGAAAACCAGTATTTGCTGGCCGTGATCTTTGGGCCCTCAGACAGCACTGCATTAAAAACAGACATGATTCTGTAGTGGACTCAGAAACAGCTGGTATGCAGTGTGTTTTTTTTTTTATCTATCTTGAATACAGTCTCAAAAGATGAGGACGTTGGAAGGTTTCGTGCGACAAAGGGCGACACTGACTTTTCATCAGTCTTACAAACTGCTGAAGATGAGTGAGTGAGCAGTGAGCACTGAGAACTGGAACACTGTACTTGGCCTCAAAAAGCGCTTGGTTGGTTTTTACAGTAAACAGCGAGGGTTTCAGGATGGTTAATCTCCATTTTCAAAACAATGGAGCCAGCTGCTACAGCTGGCCACGGAGAGATTGACCGCCTTAGCTGCTGGCTGTACACCTTAGCCTCGGCAGTACGACCCACTCAACCATGCTGATGTGCAAACTTCCCACCCCTGGAGGTTCTGCTCATTCTTAATGGCAGAAGGTTTTCAAATGCTACTGGTGAAATTGGCTCTGTGAGGACGGACCTATTAGCCATGCTAACAATATACCATAGACGTCACTGACAGCCAAAACATATGCGACTCCTGAGGACAACATAGAGACAAAAACACAGAAAGTAGCTAACACAATGGCTTTGTGCTCTGGTAAACAATGGCAGCAATGAATGCACTGGCATGATCAACAACTCTTAAAGTAATGAGTATGCAAGCACACACACACACACACACACTCACAGACTCACACACACACACTCACACACACACACACACACACACACACACACAGTACAAAAAGAAATTCTTCATGTTTGTACTTGAGGATGAAAGCTAAAGGGTCCACAGTGCAACATGCAAATGGTTCATACTGGATTTCATTCCTTGTTGGCAATGTCAGCATTTTTGAGTGAGGTTTTAATTTTAGCAGCATCCCTCAATAGTGATCAGGGAAGCACACTATCGTGATAAATTATGGCACTATGTATTGTGAATCGCCAACAGATTCATGAGACGCAATTACCAGAGATGTTGAACAATTTAAATGTTAGCAAACATTTGTCTGCAGCTGCAGAACGCAGAAATATAATCATAACTGTCCCATAATCTTTGTTTTCTTTTTAATTTCTTTCACAGTGTTTTCTCTTAATGTGTAGTTTATGTCTTGCATCATCCTAAATATGTCGCCTCATTTAAATTTATGTAATTTCCAGTCTAAATGGCCGACAAATTATTAATTTTTCAGGAGATATTTCTGACCTCCACTGTTGTTTCAGATCTGAAAAAATCCACAGGTGTTTCTGTCTCACAAAAACAATAATAAAGACAACAAATGAATTCTTTTATATTATAATTAACTGTTTGAGGCCTCCATTTTATGTTTTTTTTAACATATCACTGCTGTCGGAAGAAAACCTCGTATCTCCAAAATGGTAACTTTACAGGAGAAGGAAAAAACATCTTTACTTTTAATGTAAGTCAATGGAACCAGACTTTTTTCAGAGTAGTTTCGGGTCGTTTCTTTGGGTCCATTCATCATTAAATTTACACACAATGTAAAGAGCAACAGGCATTTCAAATTATGTCAAAAATGGGAAAACAACAAAAATGGAGATACAACGTTTTCTTCTGACATCAGCGATATGTTTTCTGCTCAGAACATCCTGCAGCAGCATTTTTGTGCTGTTTTACCAGATATGATTGCTAAACAGATAAAGCCATGCTGCAGGCTTCCACACACAGAATGCCTTCTATTGTGAAAAATAAATGAGGTTTTAAATGATTTTAATGTTGTGGTTACAATGAAGTTAATCAAAACAACTTTTCTGAAAACGAGCATATAATCCAATATAATCAAGCACTGACTAGCCAAACCAACTACAGTTAACATTGGGCTTCCTTGAGGAGAGGTGTGGAAATGGTTAAATGAGCACACTGACATTCGTAAAAACCACCACCTATTGTATTAATTATAACAGTATTTATTCTAATATTCACGTTTCTAAGAAATGAAAAGAAGTTTTTGTCCAGATAAATAATTTTCTCATTTTTACAGGTGTCTAAAACATTTGCACAGAACTGTTTATTACTGTTTATTATGCTTTCCTGAACAAATTGTAGGTGAAAGCCTAAAAAAAACAGTGTGCTGTCAAATTAACCTCTTATGCTTGTGGGTATATTTCAGTTTTTCCATCTGAATTTACAAATTATTCAGTAACTGCATGAAATAAATGTAAATTTGGGTTTTTTTGTAGACGTTCCCCTCAAATTAACAGAAAATGTGTTATGATCATAAAACATATTGCTATATGCTTACAATTTACTGCTGAAAGCCAAAAATCTTAGACGCTCTTTGTATTTTTTTAATAAAAATAATTTTTACAGAGCAGATCACTGAAGAGACGCCATCTGAGATCCAGTTTGTAGCTCAGATTTGTGGAAAAACGGGTCGACTTTCAGTAGAAAAAACAATTGTGAGTTCAGCTTCTTTTATTATAAAGTTTTAAAATGACATCACCATCTATTTGACTGGAAAGAAGACAATTACAGCTCTCATACGACCCCCACCTTTAGAATGTAGCTTATGAAATATGAAAGTTATGAAGAATATGACAAAGTGCGTTTCGGAACAAGCGGTTGTTCCAAGGAGTTAAAGAGGTTAAAACTGCATCAAATTAAGGAGCTGACTGGTTAGCTCATTATGCCACTGTCTTATTTTTTTAACAACTCATTTGATTTTAATTTCTGCACTATATTACGGTGAATAAAAATAGAAATCACTGGAATACTTACTGTACTTATATACTGTACGTACATAATTTTTAAATTGGTCACTGCTGTTTTGTTTTAACTTGTTCACAAACTCCATGAAAAACTAATCATGATACGTATTGTGCATCATGAAGACGTGTTTATATTTTTCCCACATTGCTCACCTTGTGGATTCAGACGGAACAGAACCTCTTACCTGGCTTACAGGTGCCACAGTCTCGTCCGTAACGGGTGGGCAGGCACACACACTGCCCGCTGTCAGGGTCACACACAGTTCCAGCAACAGTGCCCAGGTCACAGCTGCACGGCTGGCACCCATGCGTAGAATTAGCGGAGGCTAGCCAGTACATATGAGGGGAACAGCGATTACAGCGACGCCCCTCTGTGCCGTTTTTGCACCGACACTGGCCCGTCAGCTTATCACACGTGAACGACTCCTCCAGCGTACCTCTGGGCTCACATCGGCACGGCAAGCAGCCCAGGGAGCCGTCTCCACCCAGGCTATGGTAGCCGTCCCGGCATGAGTCGCAGCGCCGGCCCTCCACTTCCGGCCTGCACACGCACTGACCCGTCAAAGGGTCACAGGTGGAGCCTGGAACAGAGCCGGCAGGGCTACAGTCGCAGGGAAGGCAGAGTCCACCGGCCTTCAGGCCATAGGTGCCCGGGGCACAAGTGTCGCAGAAGAGGCCCTGAATGCCGTCCCTGCACTCACACTGACCAGTGAAGGGGTTGCAGAACTGGTGGAGTGAGCCGTCTGGGTTGCAGCCGCAGGGTTCGCAGCCATCTGGGTTTGTGGTACTGAGGAACTTGAAACCGTAGTTGCAGCGGTCACAAGAAAGGCCTGCAAACAGAAGAGGAGGAGTTACTTTAAAGATCAGTGATACAGTTTGGTCTACTAGGGTGGCTCCATGTCCTGGTCCTGAGGAGTAATCCTGGACTGTGCACGTCTACATATTTGCTAACATACAGCACTGTGCAGAAGTCAGACACCACTTTAAATTGATTTAATTTCCAGTCAAAATGGCCTTTAAGTACAAGTTATTCACTTTTCATCCATTCTTGTTTCAGATCTGAAAAAACCCGCAGGTGTTTCACAAAAAGAATAATAAAGGCAAATGGTGGACAAATGAATTTTTTATATTATAATTAACTGTGGAGGCCTTCATTTTATGTTTTATTTTAGTATGTCGCTGTTGTCGGAAGCAAACCTTGCATAACCAAAATGGTAACTTTACAGGAAAAAGAAAAAACCTACTTTACTTATAATGTAAGTCAATGGAACCAGACTTTTTCCACTCATTTCCTCCTGTTTCTTTTGGTCCATTCATCATGAAATTTACACACAATGTAAAGAGAAACAGGCGTTTTCAAATTATGTCAAAAACTGAAAAACAACAAAAATGGTGATATAAGGTTTTCTTCCGACAGCAGTGATATGTTTTCTGCTATTTTCATAATGCAGAAAAATAAATATTTGTACTTACTGGCCATTTTCACTTAAAAAGAAATTAATAAAAGGTGGTCACTGATTTTTGCAGCACTGCACGTGCACCAACATTATGATTATTAGCTGTATTATTAGCCACTAAAAAAAGTGTCCAGGAACGTTATCTTGTTCTGGAAAAGTCAGAAATTTCAGCATTTTTCCTCTTTTTTGTTATATTTAAAACTCTAGATTAAAACCAGATAGTTTCCATTCTAAAATTTGATTGGCTGAGCCACATTCAAAGCCATTGTTAAATATCTGAAATACACAAGTATGACTGCACACATCCTCCACTGAAGTGGCTAGATTCACAAAGGTGTCCTAAAATTGAATGTGCTTTTTTTCTTAATTTCACACTTTAGAAAACTTGTATTCTTGTAAAACTTGTGTATTCTTGAAAAAATTGTATCTATAAACTTCTTAGAGGTTGTCTTAAGATTCTTTGGAGGTTGGCCGTCGGACGCCCTCAGGCCATCGGTGAGCGTCGTTGTCAACTGTCGTTCGTAGTCAGTGCAGAGTGTGCAGCATCACTGGCTATAGTCAGTTCCAGTCAGCACTTTTTTGGCTGACTGACCATGTTGAATCAGTGCTGGTGGTCGACTGGGAGAGACAGCAAACAAGGAGCGAAATGAAGGCAAGAAAGATACAAACGCTATTTTTCAACACTAGTGAGAGCAGCAAAGCTTCAGCACTAGGAATGGGTATTCTAACTATTTCTGCTTTTCAGACGTAAATATTTAATGACAAATAACGTTTTATTTTTAGTGATTCTCACTAATTTCATGATATTTTTTACTTTTTGTTATATAACTATGAACATGCATCAGGCTAAAGGTGGTTTACTTTCTTTTTTCCACTCTAGATTTAGCTTAAACACTGACATCTAAAGCATTTAATGCATTCAAACGATACAGTCTTTACTATTTTGTATGCTGCACCTTTAGTGTCAGACTATCGCTAACTCCTGCTATAGAGAGACGTTCCCTTTCGCGCAGGTGCATTAAGTACGAGTGTGTCGACCGTCAGCTGTAGTCCTTGTGGTCTGTGCAAATTTTCACTGGAGATGACAGACAGCCGAGACCTGACAGAAGCCGATCATCCGTCATAGTTCGACTTGCTGTGACCCGCGTCTTAGGAAAGCTTTGTGGATCCAGCCTCAGCACCAAGAACCGCTTCTCTATTACATCTGTTTTTCACCTCGCAGTGACACACTGTTATCTAAAAAAGCTAAAAGTCTATCATCTTTTACAACTCAAAACTATAAATTAGTCAAAGCTTTCTACCTACTTTGTGTGCTCATGACCCAAAACCACAAAAATAGATGGCAAAATAAACAAATAAAAAAAGTGAACTACTGCATGTGGAATAAAAAAAAAACGTACACAGGGAAATGACATCATTAAGTGAGGCCCTTACCCAATGATGAATGACCCACCTCAGGCATAACACTTAATTTCACTAAAGGAAAAATAAATAAATTAAAATGGCCCAAGAAAGGCGGCGGAGAAAAAAAGGAAAGGTAAAAATAACTGTGTGGCCGAAAAAGAATTACTGCTCATTTGGAACTCCGGAAGAAAAAAAAAAAGTGGTCTATGTGGATTCAAATCATATCAAGTTTTTAAAATATGCGCAGGACTTATTTGAATATGCCATACATATTCCTGACAGGTAATCTATTCCTAATGTTGCTGAGCAGAGCCTAAGGGCATTGCGTGAGTAGAGCGCCTGTATAAGTGCTGGGGACTCCACACTCAGTCGCTGCTTTCAGTTCCTCTGCTGAGGTCCACTTTAATGAATTTAGATATTAATATATTGTTCCCTG
This sequence comes from Colossoma macropomum, assembly GCF_904425465.1. Lineage (NCBI taxonomy): Eukaryota > Metazoa > Chordata > Actinopteri > Characiformes > Serrasalmidae > Colossoma > Colossoma macropomum. Next base: position 1,748,313 of record NW_023494803.1, read on the forward strand.
CCCACAGTTAAACCTCGTTACGACATTATGTTAAGTGCGCAATGTGACACAGATGAATACCCCGATAACAATAAAGCTGAATCGCTCCAATTTGTTATTGTATTCTTAGTCTTGGGATATTAGGAGAGCGGCTGTCGAGCCCAGTAGGAGCCGGATTTTGAGCAGCAATGAGCAAACAAAGAAGAATTTAGTGCATTTATAAATATAAGCATATCACCACTATCATAATAAAACTTTATATCTCAGAAACAGTAACTTTATAGAGAAATTAGGTTCATAGCTTTATACGTATGTTATTGTAACAGGATTTTATTAGTAGTAATTAGTAATTCTGGGCCATTTCTATTGGTGCATTCATTCTGAAGTGTAATGTAATGTAATACATGCAATGTAAAGGGTACCGCATTTCCAACCAGTGTAATTAAAAAAAAAAAAACTATATACAACATTTTATCATATAATACGATATATTACATTAGTTCATATTTTGCACATTCAAAAACAAGAACAGACCCAAACAGGAACCAATGAAACTCATTTTTCACCTGCTTAACAAACAGCTGGAACTGTCATAATAACCGTTATGAAGATTTAATTTAAATTTCTGCATATAAGTCTATAACAGCTAATTTAGCAAAGCTTTGTCAGCTTAGTAAACTCTTTACAAAGTAATACATTTCTTTACAAAGATTATTTTTACAAAAAATAACATTCTAGTTTATTAGTTTAGTTTAGTTTCTAGTTTACTGGTGATGCAATAGTGCTTGGTGACTTCATCCTCACTTGGAAGAGTAAAGAATTTGCTAAATTGTGATTGGCTTCAGCTGCATATGTTACCTAAGAGAGGTGAAGGTGAGCACCCTTAAATACACTATATGGCCAAAAGTATGTGGACACCTACCCATTGCACTTATGCAAGCTTTTAGACATTCCGTTCCAAAGTCACGAGTGTTAACATGAAGTTGCCCCTCTTTGCAGCTCCTCCACTTCCACTCCTCTGGGAAGGCTATTCTGAGTGTGTGAAATTCTGTGTCCATTCAGTCAAAAGAGCATTTGTGATGTCAGGCACTGATGTTGTACGAGAAGACACCAAACTCATCAAACCATGTCTTTATGGAGCAGAAATCAGCAGTGCTGGAACAGGATGGGACCTCCTTAAAGTGCTGCCACAAAGTTAGAAGTGTACAATAGTCTAAAACATCTTTGTGAGCTGTAGCATTAACATCACCCTTCACTGGGACTAAAGGGCCCAAACCCTGAAAAACAGCCCAGCCCATCATCCCTCCTCCACCACACTGTACTGTTGGCACTATGCATTCCGGTGGGTGGTGTTTTCCTGGCATCCACAAAACATAGATTCATCAGTCAGACTACAGATGGTTATGCATCACTCCAGAGAACACGTTTCCACTGCTCCAGAGTCCAGTGGCGGCACTTTACACCACTCCAGCCGACGCTTGGCATTGTGTATAGTGATCTTAGACTTATGTGCAGCTGCTTGGCCATAGAAACCCGTTTCATAAAGCTCCTAATGCATAGTTCTTGCACTGAGGTTGCTTCCAGAGGCGGTTTGGAACTTCATAGTGAGTGATGGTGGATTTTTATGCGCTACGTGCTTCAGCACTCTGTGACCCGGCTCTGTGCTCTACTGCTTCATGGCTGAGCTGTTGTTGCTCCTAGACAGTTCCATTTCACAATAAAATCAGCAAGGCTGATTTGTGTGGGTGTGGCTGAAAAATCTGAACTCAATAATTAGGGGTGTCCACATACTCATGGCCAAACAATGTACCAAAACGCCCTGCTGGTATCATAAGCCAAAAGACTGGACCCATAGTGGACTGACGGCCAATGGAAAATGCACAGTTCCAGTTTCCTGGTGCCAAAGGTTTCAGTACTTTGTGCCGTAGAAAAACACCCACTGTTTACAGTGGTTCATAGCACTGTGCTCTAAATGTACCATAATGCTAGGTGAAAAACTGGTGTGTATGTTGTTAGCTAACTCATAACTGGTTCTGTGTGTGTGATTGAATACGTGCCTGCTCGGTTGTGTATGCATGAAATGGGACGTGTTGCTATGCAGCCAGGCGGTGCTCACTCTATCAGTAATGCTCCTGGACGTAATATTCTCATGCATCAACATTTCAAAGTGTATTGTGTACACAGAGTACTTGGGCCACTTGATAAATTTTGCCCTTATGAAGCCGCTGCTGGCCTCAAACGCGGCGGAGGTAATAAATTGCCATAATCAAATCTAATTTCTGAGAAATACCTGTGGGAGCGACAAACAAAGAAGCAGGTCTTGTAAGCAGGCATGAAAAATAACGGGGACGGGGCGGTTTATTATAATCAACTTGGCATTGAATTACAAAATTAAAATTAGGCAGCCCTTGATATCCTGGCTTAGCAATGTGCGCGATCTTCTAAGTAACGTTCGTTTGCATTTCATAAGAAATGCTTCAAAGGCACGGAGAAAGGGAGGGGGACAGAAGAGATTTATCACAAAGGACCTGAGATGGTTGAAAAAGAGAGGGGAAAAAATCCATTTGGCTACAGCTTGCAGTAAATTTGACGAGAAAAAAAAAAAACACACCCAACTAGCCAAGGGTGCGTTCAGTGTGTACAGTGCCCAAACAATTTAATCATGGCATCAACATACAGGCTATGGCAAATAGAGGGATGGTGTTTAAAGTACTTGAACACACTGTGTTTCTAAACTATAAACTTATTGAATATATATAATCAGCATTTCTTTGGGGGCTCGTAAAGAAGGAAATGTATTTTGTTGCTGAGGTCCACTTTTGTACGTATATGGAGAGTTGTGTAAGAGGGCCCTGTAAGGAGGGAACAGTCTGGTCTGAGTCAGACATCATACGTGTTTGGGTTTTAAAGGTTACCAAAAAAGGTGTAAGGTTTGGACATGATGGGGACTAAAATGGTATGGAATTGTGTAAATGAGGTGGGGAGATTTAACTGAAATTTCCACATTCAAGTCTATAACAGCTAATTTACCAAAGCTTTGTCAGCTTAGTAAACTCTTTACAAACTACTAAATTTCTTCACAAATTAAAAATAAATGATTGACACATCAACATAACATTCTAGTTTATTAGTTTAGTTTAGTTTCTAGTTTATTGGTGATGCAATAGTGCTTGGTGACTTTATCCTCACTTGGAAGAGTAAAGAATTTGCTAAACTGTCATTGGCTTCGGACGCATATGTTACTGAAGACAAAGTTGAGCACCCTTAGTACACTATATGGCCAAAAGTATGTGGACACCTAGACATCGGGAACCATCTTGCCATTTGATGCTCAATTAAGCGAAGGCCTTTTCCTTCCTTCCACAGGAACTCAGCGTCTGAAGTCTCTTTCATTCCTTTTTATCCTTTTTCATTTTTATAGAAATTCTTTGATTCTTTTAATTAAAGACGTTAGATTATAGACACTTATTAGGGCAAATAATATTAGAGTTACTTATAAATGTCCAGACCCTGGGCAGAAGAGAGAGCTCTTGGCTGCGACAATTGTGTGAATATTTAATGAAAAAATGGACCAATAGAAATGGGAAAAACTTCTTCCATTAACAATGGAAAGTTACCTTGAAAGTTACCAGGTTTTGTCCGAACAACCGAGAGAGAGAGAGAGAGAGAGAGAGAGAGAAAGAGAGAGAGAGAGAGAGAGACAGAGAGAGGGAAGGAAGAGGAAGGAAGAGCCAAAGAGAGAAGAAACGGTAGGGTATGGAGGAAGGGAAAGAGAGAGAAGGCAGAAAGAGAGAGAAGAGAGAAAGGAGAGTGTGCAAGAAGGAGGAGAGAGAAGGATGAGGGAGAAAGAGGGAGGAGGAGGAGGAGGAAAAGGAGAGAGAGAGGGAGAGAGAGAGAGAGAGAGAGAGAGAGAGAGAGAGAGAGAGACAGTGGGTGCAATGCTGTTTGATACCTACCGATTACGTTGGCCTTGCACTGGCATTGACCTGAGTCCTGGTGACAGGTAATATCTGGTCGTGCCGTCCCGGCGGCATTGCAGTTACAGGCTCGGCAGCCGTCAGCGAGCGCAGACTGCAGCCCGTAGAATCCATGCTGGCACTGATTGCACTGTCGGCCAGACACACGTCGCTTGCACTTACACTGGCCCCCCAGCTGTGGAGGAAGAAGACAGCAGCACGTGACGGTGCTCCAATTAGGACACTCCGGCAGCACAGTGCAAGTGTGCGTGTGTCACGGATGGACACCTCACCCCCCCTTGCTGACCCCCACTGGGATGCTTTTTATCTCCATTACTGGTGTAAGAAAAAGGAAGGACTTGGGGGGGCTCTAGTGTGTGGTCAGCTAGTTTAGCACTGTGGTTATCTCCCACAACTGAGGCTCTTCTGTTTGGATGGCTGAAATTACTAGCTATCAAAGAGGTCAGTGAGAAATAAGCTGCGAGTGCTGATGCTGATGGGGCTGAACGTTTCAGCTGTGACTGAAGTGCGATGATGCAGCCAACAGGGCTAGACTGGCAAGCTCTGCCAAATCCGCCAAAGGAGGAGAAGTCAGTATTCATGACGAACTCACGCGCAGTTGTTGCATTACATTTCTAAAGCTGTATACTAGAATTATTGCATGAATTATTACTCGCACATGATAAAAAATGTATTAATGTGTTTTAGGTATTTAAATTTATGTAAATAAACTTACATAACGGTAACATTTGAAAATTTGGTAAACTGTTGCCATATGGCAACAATGCACGATCATACCATGGCACCATAAATTCTAAAAAAAAAAAGCACCATAAAATGTAATTTTTCTCTAAAAACATCCTTTTATTGAAAACAAGACCAAATAAATCCAACTTATGCTTGGTGAAAAGTACTACCCAATATTTACAAATACTGGAAATTAATACAATTACAATTGGTATTTGGAACGTATGGTAAAAACAACATCATAATAAGAATTCCTGGTCATGTGATGTCAAAGTATTTGTCCTTTCAAAGTAAAAGACCCTTTTTCCACAATTAAATGGGAAAACACAGATTTTATGTTACTGCTTTTTTAGTAAAACTGAGATAAAGTAATTGCTGCCATATGGAGGGTTAAGGAGCTAAGTTTCAGATGATTAATATCACTGGCTGATACAATTTAATCCGGTCAACAAAAGTCTCCAGCAGTTTAAAAAGACTGACTTTACTGACTAAAATGAGAATCAGGTCTTAAATGTTTTTTTTTTCTTTACCAGCAGAACCTCAAACCTCATTTATAATATATATGAAAACTGCAACGTTGGGGGGGCTTCAGGGAATTCTTAGTGGAATGGAAATCGACTAATATTTTAAATACAATAAAATATTTTTCCCCCGCAGCTCTGTTGTCAGATTAGTTAGGATACTGCGGTTGCTGAAATATTGTAACGCTGTGTTGAGCTGCTAGTGAGCAAAAACAAAACTGACACTTATCCACAAAAACGGCCTTGCCGAGATAAAACTAACAGCAGAGCTGCAACTTCCTTGATATCAAAAATCTGTGCGCAACAGCCATAATATAAAACACAACATAAACATCTTTAAAATGGGTGATTTTCTTGCTCACCTACAGAGATGGAAATTCAGTTCACTTTGGGAAATCATACATATTTAAGCTGAAATATATTCCATCAACACCACTGAAAAAAAGGATGCAGAGTTGAACTGAGGCACCTCCAAAACAGGTGGAAACTGCGTTAATTTTACAGCTGTGATCAAAAAGGCTGAAAAGAAACTTCGGTGACGTTTCAAATTTACACCATTGTCCAAACGTGTTCAAACCGGCATCGACAAGTCTGAGCTTTGTTAAAATGGGCTTGCTAAAGTAGGAAAAACACAAAAGGACCAGAAACAGGAAACACTGGAATCATGTAAGCATGCTAATTAGCCCTCACTAGCATGCATTCTGTGTGTACTCATTTTGGCCACATCAGTGTTTTCAGACATTCCTTTAAGCGCCAGTGAAAGTGACAGCAGATATGAAATTCTTGAGCTGCTACATTATATTATACAATTAATTAATTAACAGAAAAGGAAATCTTGTTTTATCTTACTCATTATCAGTATGCCAAGCACGAGCGAGTCTTCCGGTACTGTGCGACAAACCGACAGCTCCAAAGCCTACCCAGCGCTCCACAGCAACGGCACAGTCCGACAAATGAAGCCATCCGAGAGATTAAGGAAATAATCATTCCCGGAATTTAAATAAGGCAACAATCTCAACACGGGTCTGACCTGGCCATTGATTTCGAATTTGTCATCCAGTATATCTATTGACAAGGATGGCCCCAGCCCTCTGAAAAGGCTCTGGTGATGCTTGGGTAGAGGGGAGCAGAGGGGGGATTCTCCAGAGAGAGAGGGGCCTCCTAATGACACTTTTACATACTCACTGCAATCCCTTACCGATCACAACACTGATAAACGCCGGTGTGAATACTAAAGTCTTCGGCCGATACGTCGATACAGGCGTCTCCAGCATGAAATGGGCCAATAGCTTTAAATGAATGTGGAATTTTCCAGTCTGTCACTAAGCAAAGGAACAAAGGCCTCTGCTGTTTCTTGATGAGATCTGTGCTACAGTTTAACACGCTGATATAAAAATTCAGCCAATGCTTCAAACGAAGGAGCATGAAAATGTCTGCAGATAGGAGAGGAATGGAACCAGGTTTGTGTGACTTATATACCGATAAGCCAAAACATCACGACCTCATACCTTCTTATATCACTTATACAACAGAAACTGCAAAGTTAGCAGCTTGTTGAAGCTGAGCTGTGCCTCGCCTTTGCGGACAGTGAAAGCAGCCTGGGCCAGGTTGGACAATCTGGGAAATGGTCAATCTTGGAGTGCTGGCATATTAGATGTAATGTATCTCTGAAGAACGTAAATTTGAATGTTAAAATAACAACCAGAAACAGTACGTTTTCTAACAGGCATCATGAAACGTGTATTCAATACAGTTTGTCTACATGGTTGTCAGAAGACAATAAGGACTAAGGTCTGTAGACATCAAGCCCCAGGATATCATCTGGCTCTGAACACTTCAGCCGCCTCACACCTGTGAGATTATCACAGCCTGGGTCATTGTGATGCACCAGTGGCGTCGCCACGATCCAAACCTACTTTATAAGGACATGTGAAGACTACAGATTAAAAATAAATAAATAAAAATAATCAACAGAAACCAACAAAATTGCCAAGAACCTCTGAGATGTTCCACCTGCAAAACTTTTCCTATTTCTGTTGTTTACATGAGTTTGTGGCAGTTGACAACTGATCAGCCAGTAAAGTGCAGTATAACAAAAACTACCGAAGGCGGATTAACTGACCACGTACAATTTTATTCAACTGATATTGGCACTACAATGTTTCTGTCATTTAAATATAGAAATTACTCCAGCAAACATTTTATGAGTTTCTGCTGTTTGAATTTAAGAAGTTTGACAATTGAGACCTGACAGTCACATAAGACAACAATATCAGTCAGTAAAGCACTGTTTAACTAAGCATTGGAGTCTGTTTATTTTTTGACCATATTAAATTATATTGGCTGATATCGTTTCTGATGAGTTATCGCAACTTTTAGCCCCTTTAAATCGATATTGGAAATATAATTTTCATATCAGTCAGGACACAGTGTGTTCATGCATGCACAGTCGTATGTAAAAACGTCAACATAACCAGTCAAATTACATGCTTTGTTGATTTTCTAAGTGAAAATAAGTTAACGCATCTTCTACAGAGAACAATACATTCACTAAATTTAACATATCGGTAAAAATAAAACAATATTGTGCATTACAATGTGCAGCAGTGTGTTCCCTGTGGAGGATGTGTGACTTATATTCACTTAGAAAATCAACAAAACAAGTTATTTGACCAGGGGCGCCTAAACTTTTGCATACAACTATACATCACACTTACCTGATCACACTCCAGGCTGCCGTTGATCGTCCCGGCACTGCTGCACTCACACGGTTTGCACACGTCCTCGGCCCACAGCGACGTGCCGACTTCTCTGTAGAACAGACTCCTGCAGCGCTCACAGTTCCGTCCTTTCCATCAAACATGTGTTGTGTTAGGGGATCATCCACGGGATGTGGGGAAGACAAGGACAGGATCAATCACACAGGACCTTGATTTCAAATTAACACACCGCTGTCTCGAGAGAGGCAAGGTGTCCATTTTAATGTCCCCTTTGGTCCCTAACTGCCACTGTGTCTGATGCCCAACATATGAAACAGTGAACCAGTTAGCATGGCCTGATTTACTTCATTAAACCTCCATCTGTTTTCCCTCTGATCTAATATTTAGACTTTTCAGCTCTCTTATCCACCACGCTGTTGTGAAGGATTCCTACCAAGACGTGTGAAAGCCAAGAAGCCAAGTTTAATTATGAGTGACCGTTTTAAGTCTTGGGATATGAAAAAAACTGTTCCTGCTAATATGTGTGTGTGATGTTGTTATGGTTTTGTTTTTCACCACAGTAGCTTATTGGAGTATGTAGAAAGATGAGGCTATAACCGCGTATCATGTGGGACACAATATTTGGAAAATGTACTGCTTGTCAACTTGCTATAGTCTTTATGTAATCAGCACAGCTCAACACAGTAACTTCCCCACTAAACCCCTAAAAACCTATACAACATCTGTGATTGGTCAGGATGTTCACAGCACAAAAACATTCAGTGATTGATTATGGGCAGTTTTCATATTTTACAGCTCTGTGATATCAGTTTTGCGAAGTCTCTGGTTGCGATAGTAAAGGAACAATTTATTGCGTAGCTGTAATATGTGTTATGGCACTGTTACCTGTTGTGTTATGAGTGCAGTTGTCACAAACTCCCCCTCCGCCGCGGAAGTGATCGAGGGGGTAAGGATCCACGCTGGCGTTGTAGTGGCAGGACGAGGCGTGGCCATAGCACTGGCATGGGCGGCAGTTGTACGCTTGCACCTGATCACCTGCTCGGAACGGCTTGTCGTTGAAGAGCGGAGCGCAACGTTCACACTGTATGGAGAGGAAGAGCCAGATCAGTCTATACATACAGCAAACAACCAATAATCCACAGAGTATTTTGTTGTTAAACAAAAGGCTTTGCTGAACAGTAACAAACCATGCATTTCCTTTCCAGTATAGTCAGGATTTTTACATGAGGGGGTGAGGTCATGTAATTTTACCAACTTTCATCCAGAAACTGTTTTTGTAATGAAATTTCTGCATGTAACCCTTTCAGACCCAAATTATGCTCCAGGACACAATCATGATGATTTGCTCTTTTCTCATTCTAAAGCTCTTTACCATAAAGGTTAATAACTGTTTAGAATTACTGTTTACTATCCATTTGTACTGCACATTCTAATGTATTCTAATAGTTCTCAAGAGCAGCAACATTCCAGTATTAACAGATACTGATTTAAAGAGCTATTGCAGGAAAACCTGAATTAACAAAGATTTGTACAGGATTAAAGTAATGCAGTTCATTGTATAGGAATAAAGTGATATTTTAAAGCATTATGTTTAGTTACAGAGCATATAACACACACACACACACACACACATATATATACACATACATATGTACACATACCCCAATAAATACTGTAAACACAAATGTATTTAGGGGCTATATATATATATTTGTATACACATGCATTGTGTGTGAGTGTATATGAATGCATCCATGTTGATATTCATAGTTATTCTTATATTCCTTGTGTTGTAAGTACCTCATACCAGCTAGTGCAACACCTGCTCTCATGTAAATACAACAAATCTGTCATATATGCAATGTAAATATGCAATACATATACTTTTATTCCTACTCTCTTAGTTTACCTTAATTTATGTCTATTTTATTATCTACCTACCTACCTCCCTCCCTACCTCCCTCCCTACCTACCTACCTCCCTCCCTACCTCCCTACCTACCTACCTCCCTCCCTACCTACCTCCCTACTGACCTACCTCCCTCCCTCCCTACCTACCTAACCTACCTACCTCCCTACTGACCTACTGACCTCCCTACCTCCCTCCCTACCTACCTCCCTACTGACCTACCTCCCTCCCTACCTACCTACCTCCCTCCCTACCTACCTACCTACCTACCTCCCTCCCTACCTACCTCCCTACTGACCTACCTCCCTCCCTACCTACCTAACCTACCTACCTCCCTCCCTACCTCCCTCCCTACCTACCTACCTCCCTCCCTACCTCCCTACCTACCTCCCTACTGACCTACCTCCCTCCCTACCTACCTAACCTACCTACCTCCCTACTGACCTACTGACCTCCCTACCTCCCTCCCTACCTACCTCCCTACTGACCTACCTCCCTCCCTACCTACCTACCTACCTCCCTCCCTACCTCCCTACCTCCCTCCCTACCTACCTCCCTACTGACCTACCTCCCTCCCTACCTACCTAACCTACCTACCTCCCTACTGACCTCCCTACCTCCCTCCCTTCCTCCCTCCCTACCTACCTACCTACCTACCTACCTCCCTCCCTCCCTACCTACCTACCTACCTCCCTACTGACCTACTGACCTCCCTCCCTACCTACTGACCTACCTACCTCCCTCCCTACCTCCCTCCCTTCCTCCTTACCTACCTACCTACCTACCGACCTACCTACTGACCTCCCTACCTACCTACCTCCCTCCCTACCTACCTACCTAACCTACCTACCTACCTACATCCCTCCCTACCTACCTACATCCCTCCCTACCTACCTAACCTACCTCCCTACCTACCGACCTACCTCCCTCCCTCCCTACCTACCTACCGACCTACCTCCCTCCCTCCCTCCCTACCCACCCACCCCCCTCCCTCCCTCCCTCCCTCCCTACCGACCTACTGACTGAAATATCACATAAAATCTAATTATTTTCTGTCGTCTTACATGTTTTAAAGTTTCAGTGTTCAGAGTTGTTCACTTCAGGTAGGACAATATATCGTGTCTTGGTTTGGACCTCAGAGAATACAAGTACATCTTCGTTTGAAATTAATATAACCCGGGGTCTTTTCTGCATACAAAACTAAAGTTGGCTTCTTAATTTAATTTCCTGTTCCACATTAAATGGTGTAGCAGTTGCATTTTGGCACCTCGTTTTCTACAGTTAGTTTAGTTAGAGCAGGTAAAAGCTGCCAGGATCTTTACTAAGTGTGCAGTCCATAAAGATGACTGACACTGGAAAAGACTAAAATTAAAGAGACACACCAGTAATAATTACATTACACAATTCCCTGATGCCAAACTAATCCCATCCAAACAGTACTAAACATTACTCCACCTTCACATGTAAAATGAATCCCAGGCAAACAGCTCTAAAGATCCCAACGTTCAAATAAGAACTTAAGGAGTGTTAAACACACATATAAATGAATGTGTTCATTAGGTTCTTTTTCTTAGTGTAACAAGACTTTCAAATACGCATTACCGTCAGGCAAACTGCCAACTAATCATTTCAGATTGACTGAGAAGATAAATGTGAATAGATTTTTTTTGTTCAGTTGAATTGATTAATCATGACAGCCTTGTCTTTTACAACCAAAAGACATGTACATTAATAACAAACTCAAATCCAAATAAACATGTTTCCGGAATGCACACCAACCAGGGCATGTATTAAAAGTGACTTTCAACAACACAGCCATTTAGCCAACTAACACTCATGTCAGCATTAAGTGAAAAAAAAAAAGCTGATAAAAATGGGGGTCTTGAGCTTTTACTGGTAACGACTTTGATTTCGTGAGCAGTCACTGCAAATTACAGTGGACAAAAGAGCCATCAAATGAAACGATTAAAAATGGATTAAAAAAGTGGGATTCCCCAGTGATGGCTCAAGCTGTGGCGGACGTTCCTGACACTAGCCTGCTGTCAGAGCAGCCATACTGAGCCATGGGCCCAGGGGGAATTGCTAATTTGGTGGACGAGATGCTAGAGGAGCCAGACATGGACCACCCGCTTCTCCAGCCTTTTATACACAGCATCAACCAGACAGGTGGGCAGACGCAGCTGGGATTCAGGTATTCATCATATCATGTGAAACATAGTTAAATGTAACAGAAATACAGCAGGAGATTATACTGTACTATATATGCAGTCGTGGGCTGGAGGTTAGGGAACCAGCCCTGTGACCGGAAGGTCACCGGTTCGATCCCCTGAGCCAACAGTATGTGACTGAGCAAGGCACCTAACCCCCAACTGCCCCCCAGGTGCCGTGGATAGGGCTGCCCACCACTATGGCCAAGTGTGCTCACTGCCCCCTAGTGTGTGTGTTCACTAGTGCGTATGTGGTGTTTCACTGACAGCTGGACTCCCCCCAGCGGTTTGTTGATTGCTCTATTCTGAAAAAACATCTAAACCTGATAACTAACTGCTGAGTTGAAGTAGATGTGCTTTAAGCAGGTAAATCATCAAACTGTGGCCCTCCAAGACCAAATATCCCCACCCTTGTTTTAGAGTGTGTGGTGCTGGAGAGGCTAAGCTGTCGTCACAGCTCCCAAAAAAAGTGCATTCCAGGCTCACATGCAGGGAATGAAGAGAGAACACTGTCTTAGCTGTGAGCCAGAACAGGCTGTATTTCAGTTTATGTATCATTCTATGTTCAGCTATGTGTAAATAAAGCTCTGCTTTGCCCCGGCGCTGTTCTCTGTGTGTGTTCCTGAGCTCACTTTTGGCTTCCCAGCCAGGTTCTTCCCCAGGTTGACCAGGGTGCCTCCCCAAACTACACGTCGAATTATATGTTTAATGATTTTACATTTTCTAAGTGAAAATAAGTTAGTACAACCCCTACAGGGAACAGACTTAAATAAGACATCTCTTCTTCAAACTGTAGTGCACAATTTCTATTTATTTTTTGAGTTTAATATATTGAAATAGATGAAACATAAAATACATAATGTGCCAAAACTTTCCACAAGCCGCAATTTATTTATTTTTTTCAGTTTTTTCCCAACGTATGTTAAATTCAGCAAATAAACAGTGATGTGCAGATGTTTTCTGCAAAGGATGTGCACTTATTTTCACTTAGAAAACAACAAAACATGTAATTCGACCAGGGTGCCCAAACTTTTGCGTACAGCATTTGTAAGCTGTGATATCTGCCAAAAGTGACGGTACAGTGTCCAAACTTTTGCGTGTGCCACCATTAGTGCTTTTCTTTTTTTAAATACTAGTTTGCTGCAAAGTTTGTGTTTATTTATTTTCAATTAAAAAAAAAAAATCAACAAAACACGTAATTTGACCAGAGATACCAGTATGATCCCTTAGGCACAAACTATGTATAAGCCTGTGACCCACTGAAAGCATCTGCCTTTTGTATGTACCTTTTTAAAGGCTTAGAAAAGCATCTTATTAAAGATCCTGAGAAGATAGTGATGTCAGTGGATTGAAGGTTCAGTGTAATTTGTGTTTGGGGCACCACTACAGCTTTTCATTTATCTCCATTCACTTGTCCCAAACTTAAACCTAAACCTAAACCGTCACCTAAACTGTGGAAACCGCACAAAAGTGCTTTTATACTAACCCAATAAAACATGCGTTCAGAAAAGCCAATAAATAGAAGAGGCAAACCTGTAGTTTTGTCTAAACTCCTTTCATTACCTGTAAAAACAACTTCCTCACTGTTCCAGTAAGTTCAGTATGCGCTGTGTTTCTCTTTGTTTTTAACAAATGTGTTCTAACCACTGAGCAACACCAAGATCAATGTTGGTTTAAAGTCAGATCTTGGCTAAACCCTCTGGAAGGAAACGGCGCTTTATGAAGAAGCGTTTTTATGTTTAAAAATTAGCACAATTTATCTTTTTCAGCCTAACCAAAAATATAGCCCAAGAAAGCCTGAAGCTCCATTAACAAACTGGGGTTCAAGTTCCACAAACTTCCATTAAACCCCTGCATTTGCATGCACCGTCTGCTAAGCGTATTCAACTGCAACATAAACAAAAGGTGCCGTTGCTTATTTTGCAACCTAAAACCTTGAGTAGATGAATATATTAGCATACAACTAAACCAGAAGAGTTTATCTTCGCATGGCCCTTTCCTAATCAGAGAGCTGGTGTGCTGGCAAGCTCTGAAAGCAAACAGAACCGGTGATGAGCCCGACACTGAGATCAAGTGGTCTCTGATACTATGCCTTTAAAATTCTGTCCATGATCTGTCGAAGTACAGCTGAGCTCATTGGAACAATCAGGTAATAAAATAAGCCAAGATCCACTGAATGACAAAGTCCTGCTTTGCAAGCAACTTTTTGCAGCCTGCAATTATCAGCCAACTCAACAATAAAACGCTGGTTAACTTGGGAACTTTGAGTCGCAGTTCTCACACGACATAGTGTGGTGGAATCTACACCGAAGATACTGATGTATATAATATTTTACAAGCAATAAGATCCAGTATCTTTGTGTGTTGGGTCCATATGCAACACTAAAATAACTCAGAATTATATGTTAACCTTTTCAACTCCTTTGGACCACCGGTGGTGCCAAAACGCACTTCGTCATATTCTTCATAACTTTCATATTTCATAAGCTACATTCTAAAGGTGGGGGTCGTATGAGAGCTGGAATGGTCTTCAGTCAAATAGATGGGTAAAACCCATTTAAACCCTTATAATAAAAGAAGCTGAACTCTGAACACTTCAGTGATCTGCTCTGTAAAAAATATATTATATTTTATAAATATTTATGTTTTATTGTATTTTATAAATAAATACAAAGAGTGTCTAAGATTTTTGGCTTTCAGCAATAAATTGTAAGCATATAGCAATATGTATATGATCATAAAACACATTTTCTGTTAATTTGAGGGGAACTTTTACAAAAAGTAAATAAAGAAATAAAAAAAATTACATTTATTTAATGCAGTTACTGAATAATTTGCGATTTGGTCATGTAAATTCAGATGGAAAAACCACAATATACCCTGGTGGTTGTGATAATACAGGGTGATTCAAAAAGATTCATCCGATTTCAAAATGATTTATTTCTCTTGTAAATCATTACAGATCAATGCAGTGAATTGTAAATGGTTTAAATGAGCATAAAGTTTATTATGTAATTGTACAAGGTCTCAGTCTGAACCTCCTCCAGCTGTACAGACAACATCAACGCCATAGTCAGATTCATCCCGTACTGGATTGAGCATGTCGGGTGTCGCTGCACTCACGGCTCTTTCAGTGCGATTTCGGAGATCATCCAGTGTTGTGGAACCAACGCCGAACGCTATGAGCTGTTGGAGCTTCACTGCCCACGAAAATCACACTGCACAGTTATGACGGATTCACTCTTATTGAAGTGGAGAACGCAGAACGCTTTCTGCTCAGGGGTCTCATCTCCTCTCAGACTGAAGGGAGCCATCTTCCACTGACAGGCAGAAACTCTATGACCCCCTCTTTCAATTGGATTGTGATTGGTTCCTAGACGCCTCACAGTTGGAAAAATATGGTGCTTTCAAATCGGATTAATCTTTTTGAATCCCCCTGTATTATGATTACAATGTATCACATTTGCGATATACCTTGCAGTACATTAAAACACACTGATGGATTTTTACCCAACTTTTTCCTCCCAATTTTGTCATAGCCAATTCCCACCTGCTGGCTAGGTCTTCCTCATCACACAACGCTACCAAGCTTCCTCTAGACCACTGCATCTTTTTAAACTGCCATTAATGCAATGGCAAGGAGAAGAAAGTTATTTTGTGAGGCAAATTACTCTATCCTGTACTCCCTGGATCCCTTGTACTCGTAATTTCCCCGTGATAGGGCCAATGCTTATACAGTTGTACCACTTGGGAGCCCCACAACAGTGTCTTTTCAAACTGCCACTCATTGGACAGCTCAACACGCTCGTCAGAGAACACTAACTGCCCATTCGTCATGCTGAGTGGTAGGTGGTAGAAGGAGAACCCTCCTTCCTACCAAGAGACCGAGGCCAATTATGCTTTTTTCAACTCCCAATTAGGGATGGCTGTGGCATCGCCAGGGGTCAAACTTGTGGTCTCCCGATGATGGAGCTAACAGGCCTAAGAAGACTGAGCCACTCAGGAGCCCGCAACCTTGATTCATCCAAACACCCACAACCACTTATATGCTCAGAGCCCACAATAAAACATTCAATGATTGGTTAAAGGCTCGTCAGAATACTGCAGATCAGTATTGGAGTCATTCACAAAGCTTCTAAGCAGAAAGGCAGCTGTCTCAGGATCAGTTCTGATCACTTCACTCAGTGCCAGCAATGAGCACTAATAGATAACAATATGATCCCAGATCTACTCTTCTCAGATTCATTAAGAATCCAGTAAAAATATGAAAGAACTGTGAAAGACACTTTGACAGCAAGAAGTTCACAGCAACAAAAAGAAGCCATGCTTTCCTTCACACTGCTTGCCAAGTGAACATTTTGAGAGATGAGGGAAGTGTGCATGAATGGAGATGTGTGTGAGAGCCCTGGGATGGAGGGAGGAGTGTGTCCTCATCCTGTGTGAAAGGCCTGCGCGAATGCCATGGCTAATTTCACGCTCCCCCAGGAAAGGTCTCTCTGTGGCTGCTGCAGGGGAAAGCCTGCGGTTAACCTTTAGTCTCCCTCAAAACGCGCTGCTTTGGCATGCTTTGCCAACACAGCGTCCTCGCCGCCATGTGCCGCCGCTTTGGATAAGGCCACGGGGGTCTGCAGGGTGACCCACGAGTCTGCATACCAACACACTGACATTCTACACTTCTTTAGATAAATGTGAGAATGAGAGAATACCGTAAAGTTCGCTCCATTACAGAGGATGGTGAGGAAACGTCAGAGACGTTCACAAGTTGCTTCATGCAAGTCCGAGTCTCGAGTCACTGGGGTGTGAGTCTGAGTCAAGTGAGTCAGAGTTAAATCTTGAGAATTTTAGTTTACTCTCATTACCAGCTGCAGGCATTGCATATCACATAAAGTAAATCTCTACTAAGAAACTGCCAGATTTCCAAAAAGTTGGGGTGCTGTGCAAAATGTAAATGAAAACAAAATGCAATGATGTGGAAATCATTTAAACCCTATATTTAAATGAATAGTTCCTTAACAAGCAGCTTGTTGCTACATCAGAGTCAGCAGTTCGTTCTCCAGCTCCTTACACTAAATTCCCAAACTGTCATCACCACTGAGCAGCTTTTCAGTCGGCAACTGTGACAGAAGAACAGCTGAACAACCTGGAATCAGCCAGAAATGAACCCAACACCATTCACCAAACGTGTAGTCTGATCTTCAGAGTCTGACCAAATCAGACTGAGCCATAAAACTGCCACAATATCAAGTTCAGCTCAGTTTTGTCAGTTTTTGCCAGATCAGTATTAATGTTGTTTTGTTCCAGCCAGTCTGTAAAGCATCTTACAGCCCATTTAGTTTGGCGAATGGTGTTGGGTTCATTTCTGGCTGATTCCAGGTTGTTTAGCTGTTCTTCTGTCTCAGCTGCCGACTGAAAAGCTGCTCAGTGGTGACGACAGTTTGGGAATTTAGTGTCGTCTCATCTTCAGAGTCTGACCAAATCGGCTGTCGGTCAAATGTGATCTTAACAGTGTCCGTTTTCTGTTTGTGGCAAAGTAAGAAGTACAAACGTTCAAATGTCTTGAGCGTCTCCTACAGCTGTCAAAGTCGTTGCTTAGCAACGGCGTCTCAGCGGAGTGATACGGCATTTGTGAAAAATGCTTCTCAACCAATCAGCTTGCGTGGCCGGAACTGTTTAACTGTCATTTAATAACATTTTTCCCTAATTGGAAATACTGCACTCAGATCACACAGAGAGTACATAAGCTTTGTAAGTGCTTTGAGAATGAAATATAGTGAAGGAATATTTCAGGGCTGACGTTCGTGTGGCTGAATAGGCACAGCTGTAAAAGAGCTCCATGCTACAGACTCCAGGTAAGCATGGCCTCTGACAGAGAGCACTGATCATTCCGGCATGTGTCGGGTGACTTTTGCCTCTTTAATGTCAGCAGAGAAATTGCGTGGATTGGTTTTGAATTCATCATTTCCGATGCAGCATTCAGCAGAGCAGAGGAGTTAAATATTCATCACTTATATCCACTTGATCTATCGCTGAATATCACACAGACGGACAGGCATTTCCATTTACAATGTCCAGCACAGAGTGTAGATATGCTCCATTTGGTGGGGTAAAATCAGTAATACACAGGAACATCTTTTGTTATTTATTAAAGCAGTAGACGTCTCAAAGGTGTAGAGTGAACAGGCCGGTTTTCAATATAGTAGTACGCACAGTCTGGACTTCAAAGGATTTCCATTAGACACACTGACAGTGAAGCTGTGTCCACCTTTAAATTTAATCTGTTAAAAAAGAATCTCAGAAATTAGACAGTAACCATCCTAGATCGTTTGTTCAATTTTTAAATTACGAATAATTCAAAACGTACTGACTTTGATTTCGTTATAGTGGTGGTGAAAGGAACCAGTAGTTGGGATGTCTACAATGAAAATATAGCCATTTTATTTACTGTGCAAAATGACCAGTGAACCTACATGAATTCATGAGTTTTGTGAAAAAAAATCTGTTAGCTTTGGGTATTATTTTGCATTTCGCTCATCACCACAAAAGTATTTTCTATACTTTTAGGCCAAAATCTTACCTCAGAGCTATAATATAACAATATCTCACACTTCAGATGTCTGGTTCCACCACCACTGTGAACAATTCTGACTGGCAGGTTTCTCTAAAATGAAGCATTTCACAGAATATCAAACCACTCTGAATGATTTTGTTTACATCCACCTGATTGAACTATGCTATTTTTTTTTTTTAATCCATGTAATTCCCATTGTACCCACGCAACATTCGATACTTTTCCAAAATATGGATGCTTCATCGCAACTCTTTTGTTTAGACGCATATTGTGAACACAAGTTGTGCAATATAGAGAGAAATCCCTCTATATTTATCAGACTTATAAACATTTTAAATTTTAAACATAAGGGAAAATGCTAAGCAGTGACTTTGGCATTTAAACAGAGTAAACCAGAGTTTATTGTCTTACTGTTACACACAGGGTGTTTTCTGTGTGGAGTTGCCTGTTCTTCCCGTGTCGAGTTGCCTGTTCTTCCCGTGTCTGTGTGGGTTTCCTCTGGGTACTCCGGTTTCCTCCCACAGTCCAAAAACATGCAGTCAGGCTGATTGGATGTGCTAACTTGCCCCTAGGAGTGAGTGTGTGTGATTGTGTATGAATGTCTGTCTGCCCTGTGATGGACTGGTGACCTGTCCAGGGTGTATCCTGCCTTCTGCCCAATGACAGCTGGGATAGGCTCCAGCATATACATATACATATATACACATACATATACACACACACATACACACACACAGAGTCTCTCTCCCCAGACTATCCTTTGTCTAATTTATTTGTACAGAGTAGAGAGTTTTCTTACATAGGTTCCACCTGTCTCTGTATTTTTTGGGTATATTTCAGGTTGTTTTTTTTTGTTTTGCTTTGTTTGCATTGTTTCTAGTATGTATATAATGCTGCCCTGCTGTAGAGCGATTACCTGAGCCTCACCACAAGCATTTCAATGCAATCATATGTTGTGCAAATGCCAAACTTGAAACCTCTGGGCTACATGGAAAACTAAGTAAATATTCCTGTAAAGGACAGAATAGTATATGTATAGTACAGTGTAGTTTTTAGAGAAAAATGATCAGATCTGTGTAAGTATCAGTCAATAAGCAAGGTTTTAATATTAGTATAGATATCAGAAAAGAAAAAGTGGCATTATGCCATCAGTAAAATACTCAGGAAAGAACAAACCCATCAAATATTCACTTGTAACGCAGTAAACATAACTACCCACTGATCGACAGTGACAGCCCTTATTTTAAGTTTTAAAAAGACATGTAACTTTAATCCCACCCTCAGTCGGTGCTACCAATTTTTCCACATAAACTTTCCTGAAACTCTCCAATCACACCAACACCACTACCTGTACCACCTGATGGAATTCCTCATTCGATAAAAACAATGGCCTCAGCCGAGCGGCACCAAAAGAGAAACGGGACACTGACAGCACTCTCGCTGGCGCTCTGTGGCGTGACGTGCAGAGGACAGCGGCCTGTTTAAATGCTGCATGTCTGGGTTTCCAGCACACGCTCACGCAGGCTACATAGCTGCGGGGTAGACCCCAGTCCCTCCTCAAAGCCAGCTGTTCAGGTCTGGGGCCGTTTAGGGCCACAAGGAGGCTGATGTTTATCACTCTCTCTCACACACACACATACAAACCCACTTTCAGCGAATGTGTTCGATGTGGCCCCGGTTTGTTTCTGTGAACACAACAACGGCGCAGAGAGAAAAGCCGCGACTGGCCGTGAATTATGCATGGCCCTTCGTGAATAATTCAAATCACCAAACATCAGGTTTAAAAGTTTAATATGGGACTCACTGCCTGTGTGTTGGCAAGCGCACATGGCTGGCATGGGGAAACACACTGACTCTCAGTGGAGTTTAGGGAGAGAAGGTATTACAGGAGTTGAAAGCGGCGTTTATAAAAGTTTGAGTTGTGGAACGTAAACAATCAATGCATAACTCAAGGCTTGTCCACACCGTGCTTGTGCGTTGTGACGTGAAGGCCGGAGGGGCGGAGCTGCATTTGGGGCACTTACAACTAGCATAGTCCTCTCTATTATGGAAGAAGCATGAGACTGGACTGTGTGACGGTCACACATGGTGATGAAGATTCCAGGGACTGTTTTACAAAGACTTTTTAAATTAAAGTCTCAGGTTAAAGGAGAATTCTGCTGTTCGTTTTTTTAATTTTTGGGTAAGTTAATGGTTAGTTAGTCAGAGTCAATTGTTCCCATTGATGGTGATGAGAACCAAACTTAAACATGAGAGAGTTTAACATCTCTAAAAGCTACCTTACAGAAAGTTATTTACAGAAATGATAATGAATAAGCTGCTTATTGTCTGAGAAATTATTCTACAATAGTTTTGAGATTAAGTGTTGGCCCAACATCTTTTTAAAACCATTCATGATGGAGAGGAACCTGCAGGATGTTGTGAGGCAAAATAGTATCATTATCAACATTATACACAAACTAAGCCATGTAAATGGCCACTGGTGATTTTAGAGAGTAAATAAAAAAGCTATTTGTGCTGCAGACACAGCGATCCCTGGTTCCCATCACCAGCACTGTAAAGAAATCTAAATCAACAAGTTTCTCTACAATTAACCATTTCACATCAAATCACTCTGAAAGACTTTGGTTACAACAGCTGTATTATGCAGAGATTTTCAAACATCAGTGGAATTCGCCTTTAACAAGTTCACATTCATGTCTTTCAAAATCTTATTCTATCTTATTTTTATCTCAGTCCTAAACTATTCAATCCAAGTCGATAACCAATAGGCATGTCTGTCACCAAACCCATATACACAGCACTGAAAAGTCATTTACTTCACTTTGAAAATCACCTTTGGCTAAAAGAAAGAAACTACTGCATTAGTTGACCAGAAGAGCCTCATTATGCCTCAGTGGAGCTGTTAGTTGCTAATGAGTGGTTTGTCATCAAAACACAACACACTGTTTGTAAATTTACTACCTGTCACACATGGATACCAAGGACGGACAGCACTATGAAAGGAATGGTAGAAAGGACGGCTTAAAATATACACTGATCAGCCGTGACACTAACACCACCTCTTTGTTTCTACACTCACTGTCGTTTATATCAGCTCCACTGACCACATAGCTTCACTCAGTAGTTCTACAGTTACAGACTGTAGTCCATCTGTTTCTCTGAATACTTTGTTCCCCTGTTCTTCAATGGTCAGCCCCCCCCAGGACCCTCACAGAGCAGGTATTATTTGGGTACTGCAGTAACACTGACACGTGGTGTGTTAGTGTGTGTTACGCTGGTCTGAGTGGATCAGAGTTTTTAAACACCTCAGTGTCGCTGCTGGACTGAGAACTAAAAATATCCAGCCAACAGCGTCCTGTGGGCAGCGTCCTGTGACCACTGATGAAGGACTATAGGATGACCAACACAAACTGTGCAGCAGCAGATGAGCTATCGTCTCTGACTTTACATCTACAAGGTGGACCGACAAGGTAGGAGTGTCTAATAGAGTGGACAGTGAGTGGACACAGTGTTTAAAAACACCACCACCACGTCAGTGTTACTGCAGTGCTGAGAACGATCCACCACCCAAATAGTACCTGCTCTGTGAGGGTCCATGGGGGTCTTGACCACTGAAGAACAGGGTAACAAGCTTGAGCTACTTCTAAGTGTCTATGCGTACGTCTGTGTGTCTGTGTGTGGTGTGTGTGTGTGTGTGTGTGTGATGTGGCACCAGTGAAAGTGTGAGCAGTGTCATCAGAGCTTTCCTAGAGATATAATTACCTCTGCTGGACTCATCAGTAAGACACCCAGGGGCTGATGGGACGGTGCGATTAGAGCTGTGCTGCCCGCAAAACCACTTCCTCCTCTCCTTCCATCCCGTGTCTCTCTCTCTCTCTCTCTCTCTCTCTCGTTTGTTCTCTTTCAGGAAACTGGATATGCGTGTGGTACTCTCCCTCCCTCCCTCCCTCCCTCCCTCATTCCATTAAGGCCCGTTTTGAGGGCGCTGTTCATTAAAAGCAACTTTTGCACGTCATTAAGGGGAAGTGGTTAATTAAAAAAAAGAAAAGGAGTGAATGGGGGGCTGGGGGGAGTTGACGTCCCCTCCAGGACTCACGTTAGCTCCTTGTGTATGACTCTCAGGGACGCAGAGGCAGCGGTATGGGCTCACGCTGGTGTCGCAGCTGTCCGCATGGCCGTGGCACTCGCACCTACAGAGAGGGAACCATGTTGGTTAGGGTTCTGCATTCTCTTGCATTTGTTTCTGGAGCAGCAGCCTGACATAACCAGGCTCCACCCTCAAGGGTATTCATTCAGAGCAAGTGTCAGACAAGCTTTACAGAACATTGGCAGCAATCCCTTTCAATCTAATGAACTGAGATTGGAGCTCAGATTCGCTACATAATGTTGAGCAGGACAGGGACAGGTCATTTTAACTGATCAATCAGGATTAATATTGATAATGTCAATTTTTTATTATTTAATACAGAGGGTATTTTCAGCTACATACTATGTATCTCAAGAACAGTTTCCATTCGTACCAGAGGAGACAGCAAAGCCGCAAAGCCTCTTTACATTTACATACGGTAGAGTGAATCAGTGGAACCCCTTGAGTTCACAGAACATCGGCATTGATGTGAATGTTTAAAACCTATGTGGTGTGAAAAGACTTCAAAACTATAAAACATTAAGCTAAGATTAAGCGTGAACAACACTGTTCCTGATGCTCGCTGTCCGCTGCCTGTGTGTAAATGAAGTAAAATCAGAACTGGAGTTTCCAATAACGGACTGGAGTGCAAAATGCTCATGCATACAAAATGTAAAAAGAAAAATGATGAATTGTATTTATCGATTTTATAGCCATTATCAATAACAACCGAATGGTTGTAGCCCATAGCTACGCTATTGATCACATAGACTACATGGTTGTAGCTAGTCAAAACTAGACAGGTTGGAAACAACAGAACAATACATTATTTCTATGCTGAAAAACTGCCTTAATCTTAATTGTGCGAGCTTTCACACATATATAATAATCATTTCAAATAAATGTAGTCAAACTAAGCTTGCATACTTTGTTTAAACATGTGTATGTGTTTAAATGTGTGTGTGTGTGAGGGTGGACAACATGGACAGGCTGCTGACTGGCTACAGCTGCTAAAGGAGAACCCTATACTGCACATTGTGATATTTTAAACATCTGGTAGTTTAGTTAAATTGTTATGGCTGCACTGATTTAAAAATCCAATAATGTGGTGAGTAACAAACACATCAGCGCCACACAAGGGTTAACTTGGCAAATAGCAAAGTGTAATATAATATCCACACTTACTCAAAAATACAAAAACTGTCCCAGTTTACGGCCCCGTTAAAGCATAACATCTTTGATTTTTGGGCCTGTATATTTCTGTATGTTTTCTCATATTAAAACATAAATGATACCCAAATATTGCTTTCAATATTTCAACACTGGCACCTCATTTGCTTAAACAAGTTCATATTAGGTGCCTGTGCACAACTGTAGCCCATACATGTCCCCCTAATAAATCCTTCCTTGGCACTGCTCATTAGGAGGCTGGACCTGGATTTCTAGACAGCTGCTTTGCGACAATGTTTGTACTGAAACTGAACTGAATTCTAATTCTGTACGGTGCTCTTTCCATCAATGAAGCAACAGGATTTACCAACCAACATTAACGCGTGACTCATTCCCTCTCTCGCCTCAAAACACCTGCCTTCCACCTCCTGTCTGATTTTCTACATCTTTCTGTCCGTCTCCGGCTTTCCCCACTTCTTCTTCCTTCTCCATTATTTCTCTCTATGCATGGCTAATAGGACGTCCCCATTCAACATTTATAAATGCCAGCGGAAATATCAACGGCGTGTTGTAATGTTCAACAGAGAAGCTGACAGGTCTCCATCAGACGGCGCAGGCACCTGCGGGTCAATCCTTTAATTATTCATCCTCAAAAAGGGCCCGCGCTCAGCGGCGGCTCCGCCCCGGCCGCGCTTAAAAGCCCGGCCCTTCACCTCCATCAGGCCGACAAACATAACAGACAAACAAAAGCTGAGAGCAGAGAAGGAGTAGAGAGAGGAAAGGAGGGAGAGAGAAAGGGAAAGAGAGAGAGGGCTGTCATTATGGCTGGAGGTTATTACTGCGAGAGTACAAAGCTGACACTAATGCTCGCAGACGCAGCTTGACACCCTGTCAGAATACCTCAAAGGCAGAATTTACACACATTTTAGTCCCCCCAACACGCAGACATGCACTCGCAGCCTCCGCAGAGTTTGAACTGTCAGTCTCCCAGAGGGGGAATCCACTACTGTTTACTCTCTCTCTCTCTCTCACTGCCTTTGTCTCTCCAGCGAAGGCTGTCGTGACTTCTCCGACAAGATGGAAAGCAAAAGGGGAAAGAGAGGAAGAAAGATAGGAAAAGAAACACAGAGAGAGGGAGAGAGAGAGAGCGCACCTCTGAATGTCAAAGGATGATGAGATTTCACAGTCTCTAAACCTCAATTTCTCCCGCGCCACTTTAACTAGCTCTTAATTAATGCTGCCTCTACACACACGCGCGCTCCAAGACGACAGCGTGCTGCCTGCATAATGACATAATTACCATAGGCACCGCAACATAAGAGCAGTGAGAGTTTAACGGAACAGAGTGTACATGCACACGACACGGTTCTGCTGGTGGATTGAGGAAAAAAAGAAACAAAGACAAATGTCTTGCAAATAGATTAGCCTACAAGAGAGTTTACTGCTCTGTACTTAGCGCAATATAACATTATATGCATTTGTCCAATACAGTGCAACAGTGAGAAAGGAAGTGTATTCATCATTACAAATAGGGCTGGGTACTATGGTACAGACTGAATTACCTCAATACTATCAAGCATCGGTATATTCCATAAAAAATAAAAATAAAAAAATAAATAAAATATATATATATATATATATATATATATATATATATATATATATATATATATATATATATATATATATATATATATATATACATATATATATATTTTCTAGTTCCAAAATCTAGGCTGCAGGTGCTGTATTACAAAAACCTCTTAAGACTTAAATCTTATCTGCTCAGTCACCACTTCAACAAGTTCAGTTAGGACTGAATTTAGGACAGGAGCTGTTACAGAACAACAGTTCTTAGGTTCATAATCTCATCATTTACTCCAGATAAGAAAACAGCATCACAAACATCCTAACTAGACTAAACCTCCTAAATAGTGTCCTAACTTTAGGAGAAACTCCGGAGCGTCTTACCTTCTGTTTAACCGTGTGTTTCTATCGTCCTGTGCAGCGTGAGGCAGCATTGTTCACTTTAATTAGCATAATAACGCTACATTTATCTGCACTGAAAACGGTGGTTTGACTTTTATTTTCTAAGAGTGTTTAAAACCCCAGACTCTGCAGACTCGATCTCCACCGCCCCTCTGATTGCCTTCGTGTGTTAATGTTGATGATGAAATATTACAGTGATGGTGGTGAATAATGAGGAGACGGAGCTGAACGTGTGTCTGTTTATTAGGAGGAGTAACGTTAGCGCGCTCGGCTAAAGCGTTTGGGAAATGGAGACTGAAACTGGGGAGCGGTGACGCTCTCTAGTTTTATTTGACCTTTTTTGTACATCAGTAACGGTAGCTAACGTTAGCTGTCTGGCTAACTAACTCGATTACATGTTTACATTTCGGCTGTGCGCGTGGGGTCGGTTGCTAGGTAACAGACACGACAGTTGATTGTCGACTTTCATTTCTTAACTTGAGAAAAGACAAGATGCTGTAAGATAAGATTCCTAAATTAAGATCAAATTTGCTTCTGTAATACGAATTAGTGAAAAACCTTCTCTCGACCTGTCGGATCTTCAGTTAAGACAAAAGGATAGGAAGTTTCTGTAACACGGCCCTGACTGGCTAAATGACGTCTTATGCATGTTATTAACGGCAGCACTTCTTCATTACTCTCCAGTCCATTGTGGTCAGTACAGATACCCACTTTTAGCACCTCAGGCTCATTTATGGCATAAGCCACACCCACGTCCATGGTTTGTAATTCAAAGGAATTTAAAAAAATATTCAAAAATTTGTATTAAAGTCAAAGTATCAGTATCTAAAAAGCCTGAATGATACACAGCACTAATCAGAAACTAACAGCTAAAATTTGGTGAATTTAACAGAATTATTTAAAGGCGAATTCCAACAATTTTTCAAAATGCATAATTCAGTCGATGCAAATAAAGTCATTCAGAGAGGTCTGATGTGAAACTGTCTGCATTGTAGAGAAACTGCTCCAATTACAGCATGTTCTCTGCTTCAGATATACAAAGTAGCAATAAAGCATTAAAAGGGTGAAATTAGGTTGTGTGGATGGTTAATTGGGTACGGTGAGGGGAAGATGAGGGGAAGGAGGACCCTGACCTGCCACTGATGGTGATCTCGTCCACTGCGTAATAGCGATGGCGGAAGGGCACGTGGGCACCTCGTGTGTGGTACTGGCCCTGCAGATGGATGCGCACGTGTGTGGCTCTCACAAACTCCTGCAGGGTGGCACTGCTGTAGAAGTTGTTGTAGCCGGGGCGGAGGTTGGGCTCTGGGGTCAGCATGCTGAAGGTGATGTTGCCGCGAGAGTAAGGGACATCACTGAGGAAAGGAGAGACAGGAGAAACATTACAGCTGCATATGAGCAGCCTTAAACGTAGATACATGAAACAAAAAAGTTAAAGTAAAGTGAACATGTATACCTGAGAATACAGTCATTCTGAACACACTTACGCCATCAATGAAAACTCTTTTCACTGACACTGTAGACCAAACGTGTCAAACACAAGGCCTGTGGGCCAGATCAGGCCCGCCACACAATCCTTTCCATTAATATTAGCCCATTTCGCATTGAGCTGCACTACAATCCCCAGCATGCACTGCAACGTGTTGTGCGCTCTGACTCTCCTACCCCAACTATCATCTGTGGGACAGTGGTTACACCTCAATTCTACACAATTCTATGCAATTCCACACCAGTCATATGACCAAATGCATTTCAGCTGCAGTTCAACCAACATAAAACACCTAGCATGAGCACAGCAGCTCAGAAACTGAGCCCAGGTATTATTGAACTTGCAGCAAAGAAAGGATTCCAGGTGTCTATCGCTTTCTGTTTCACTAGGGTATAAACATGAGGAGGCACACAGGCTAAATTCCATTACTATCCATCACTATGAGAAACACTAGAGAATACAGCAAAGATGTGCTATGAAAGGTTGTTTATCTGCAAATCAGGAAATGGCTACAAGAAAATAGCTAACCGGTTAAAAATGCCCACAAGGTTTTTCCTAAACTACATAGGAAACCTGTGGTATGAGCTGACGAGTCCACATGGCCTCAGATCCCTTAGAATTTGTTCTCCACTCTCTCAAATTCATTTGCTTGGTGCACACCTGCATGTTGGACTGTGCACACTTGTCAAAACAGACCAAACTAAAAGAAAAGTTTGAGGTGTGAAAACAGCCAAATTAGATGAATTTAGGAATCTCATGGGACAACCTTTAAAATTCCTAACTAAAAACTAATTAGGGCTGCAAGAACTGAACTGCAGTTTTTGCTTGATTTTGTTTTTATGGAAATCCATGACATGACCAGACATGGTCAAGGTGAGTCAGTGTAGAATGACCCAAGTGTTATGCAGTTTTGATTTTGTCAGTATACCCATGCTTTTAAAAACAGTATTGTCTTTAACTTTTTATGAATGAATCCCCCACACATTATTTTCCAATTTTAACAAAATAGTGTGGCATTTTTCACAGGACTCCAATAATGGAATCAGTTCTGTGGGTCATCAAAACTTACTTACTAACATGACCCATATACAACACAGTTCTGACTTCATCAGCATATGTACTTTTCAAAACAGCTTTGTCTTGAAAGTGTACAAGATATTTAAAAAGGGGAGACAATCCGGGAAGAAAAACAGTCAGGGACGTTTTTTCTGGATTGACATTGTAGATTAAAGCTGTCTCATTAAAAATGAAACAAACCAAAAACTTAAAACAAAAGGGCAAAAACGGTTCTGAAACTTGAAACTTGCTCTCTTTGAAGAACTGAGTACCAAAACAAACGGCATAGCGTGGCTTTAAAACGCACAGCAGAGCTGCAGAGTTTGGGAGAGCGGTTTGAAGGGCTGAGGGCCGCATGCGAGACGGGTCGTCAGGCGGTTCCACCGGGCTGGGACAGGTGCGGGAACCTTCTGCATTATTCAGCGCTCAGCCTCCGCCACAGAATAGAGCCAGGCCTCGCTCCTCTCTGTGCCTGACTCTTAATGCTTACGGACTTAACCAGGACAAAGCAGGGCTGGATCTTCCACCTCCATCGCCCGCTGTCTGCTGCCCCCACCTTTACTGCCCCCATATGCTCACAGTCTCTCTCGGTCTCCTGTTCAGTTTGATTTGTTGGCATCTCTCTCTCTCTCTCTCTCTCTCTCTCTCTGCCAAAGGACAGTAACATTTTAACACTACAAATAAAAACTATAGTAAAAACCTATAGCAAAACCTGAGCTACATAACATGGATAAAAATATCCTATTATGAATACGTATCTACATTTTGTGACAGTAATTCAAGAAAAATATGTGACCCCTCCGGATCAGACCTGCATAACATTTAAGAGGAACACTGGACCGTTCTTCCTCAGAGAACTGCTTCAGCTCAGCTATGTTCTTTGGATGTCTGGTGTGAATGGCACTCTTGAAGGCACTCCAGAAGTAAGTATTTATTTACAAAGCACATTTAAACCCACAGTGCTGTACAAAGGGGATATGTTTAGAAAAATAAGAAAAAATAAATAAATAAAAATACTTTGTTAGCCCCCTTTTACCCTGTTCTTCAGTGGTCAGGACCCCCATGGACCCTCACAGAGCAGGTACTATTTGGGTGGTGGATCATTCTCAGCACTGCAGTAACACTGACGTGGTGGTGGTGTTTTAGTGTGCGTTGTGCTGGTCTGAGTGGATCAGACACAGCAGTGCTGCTGGAGTTTTTAAACACCTCAGTGTCACTGCTGGACTGAGAATATTCCACCAACCAAAAATATCCAGTCAACAGCGTCCTGTGACCACTGATCAAGGACTAGAGGATGACCAACACAAAGTGTGCAGCAGCAGATGAGCTATCGTCTCTGACTTTACATCTACAAGGTGGACCGACAAGGTAGGAGTGTCTAATAGAGTGGACAGTGAGTGGTCACAGTGTTGAAAAACTCCAGTAGCACTGCTGTGTCTGATCCACTCAGACCAGCACAACACACACTAACACACCACCACCATGTCAGTGTTACTGCAGTGCTGAGAATGATCCACCACCCAAATAGTACCTGCTCTGTGAGGGTCCATGGGGGTCCTGACCACTGAAGAACAGGGTAAAAGGGGGCTACAAAGTATCAGAGAAACAGATGGACTACAGTCTGTAACTGTAGAACTACAAAGTGACCTATATAGTAAGTGGAGCTGATAAAATGGACAATGAGTGTAGAAACAAGGAAGTGGTCAGAATGTTATGCCTGATCGGTGTATAACAAAACTGGAACTTATATCAAGTAAATGACATAATGACAGTATTGGCACTAAAGTGATGAATATTCCATTCCAATGCTGTTACAATGTATCACTACAAAGTATCACTCCCAAGTAAAGGAACTTAAGGCCTAATAAGGACATCATTAAATCAGTTCTATAAAAGATGCTGATGCCCTCAAATATAAGTGACAGTTCTCATACATATGTAAATACCAGTGGTGGAAAAAGTATAAAAATTATACTTTTCCTCAAGTTCATAAACAAATATGGTAAAATATTAGATGCAGAAGTTCATACTTGAATACAAAAGTACAAATTCCTTGCTTTTAGTGTACTTAAGTATCAAAAGTAATTATTATTATTGTTAATCTTCACATTATTTTGACAAACAGTTCCTATTAAGAAAACCTGTGTGGCTGCAAAGACAAAAAATATAAAAGTATATCCATATTAATATATATTTTTGTGGCAGCAGTTTTAACTCTTTTGTACTTTAATAAGTACACAGAACTGATATACAGTGTACTTAACAAGGCTTTGTCATAACAGTTTTATAAATGGAATAAATGTTCATTACTTTAGTTTAAGGAACCTTATATCAGAACAATATCACTTACTTCACAAAGACTCGCTTTATAAATATGTTGCTTTATGTTTTTGCCTATATTATGAAGTCCCTAAATAAAAGTCCTTCAAATAGGGTGTTAAATATAATAAGCTTAAACTTTTCCAGAACAACTTACAATTTGATCGTTTTTACAGGGGTTGGCTAATGTAGAGTCAGGAGTCTTGACCAAAGAGTCTTGTTGGTATAGGGTGGTGTACATGCCTGGGCTGGGAATTGAACCCCAGTCCACTGTCTGGCGGGCAGAAGTGCAGCACTGCTCACTACACTATGCCAACAAGCTCACTTACATACTGTGTGATGTTATTGGCGATAACACACTCCTCGAGTGTTCTACTGCTTTAATACAACAGTTAAATAAATAAAGTAAGAAATTAATAAACTGGGCCGTGAACGCGGCGTTTAATATGTTTTAATGTTCGCAGTTCCTTCACCAAATTATAGTTCCTTAACGAGCAGCTTGTTGCTACGTCAGAGTAACGAGCTCCGCCCACTCGCTGCTCAGTCTGCTGTAAGCCTCGCCTTCTGAAGTACAGACTGAGCCATAAAACTGCCACAATATCAAGTTCAGCTCAGTTTTGTCAGTTTTTTTCCAGATCAGTATTAATGTTGTTTTGTTCCAGCCAGTCTGTAAAGCATCTTACAGCCCATTTAGTTTGGCGAATGGTGTTGGGTTCATTTCTGGCTGAT
Source organism: Colossoma macropomum (assembly GCF_904425465.1). Classification (NCBI taxonomy): domain Eukaryota; kingdom Metazoa; phylum Chordata; class Actinopteri; order Characiformes; family Serrasalmidae; genus Colossoma; species Colossoma macropomum. The sequence goes on from NW_023494803.1 coordinate 1,779,800, forward strand.
TCCAGGTTGTTTAGCTGTTCTTCTGTCTCAGCTGCCGACTGAAAAGCTGCTCAGTGGTGATGACAGTTTGGGAATTTAGTGTCGTCTCATCTTCAGAGTCTGACCAAATCGGCTGTTGGTCAGACGTGATCTTAAAAAGTGTCCATTTTCTGTTTGTGGCAAAGTAAGAAGTACAAACGTTCAAATGTCTTGAGCGTCTCCTACAGCTGTCAAAGTCATTGCTTAGCAACGGCGTCTCAGCGGAGTGATAGTGTTTGTGAACAAAACGTGCTGTTATGGCGAAATAGCACGGTTAGAACGCTTCTCAACCAGTTCTCAATCAGCTGGCCAGAATTAACTGCTGTAAAGAATCACAACAACACTTAACAGAAATGCATCCTTAGCAAAACTTACAACAAACTGTGGATTTAACATCTCTGTCTCCTCTCCGACCTTCTGCTCTCTTGCTTGACGTGACTTGATGGAACATGCTAGGAGTAGGACACACTGCCACGACAGGTAGCAGTCTGCTTTAGTGTTGAAATATTCAGGCATTTAAGGTGTTACAACATCTGGCCTGCACTGCATCGCCCCAAGGAAGCATTGCCATAACGGCCAGCTTTAAAAATAAATATGACCCACATCAAACCGATGTGCATTATGTCAGTGTGCCACCACACTTGGGACACTATCCTTTTTCTTTCAAGCATAACGTCTTTTATGACAATAAAAAAGAGAAGTCAGAAAAGTCCCCTGTGGTGCAGCAGCCTTAGACCCAGATTAGAGGCATTGTGGGCCTGTTTGTCTGTGAACGTGTGTTAATGCTGGGCAGTGGTAGATTCACAGTGTCAGATGATGCTTAAATTCTTTTTTGTCTAAATTTTTTAAGTCTATACTTTTCAACCTGTTCTGCTTCTCTTAAAATTATAACAAAGGGAGCCTTACACTGTATTATAAATGTAAACAGTTAGAAATCAGGCCTTCAGAAAGGAAAATTACTATTTATTTGGTTTTGTGTTGTAAACTGCAGTTTCCAACGTATTTAAAAGGACCCAGCAAATTATATTACACTAAAGAAAATAGCAGTATAGATGATACGATACTGTCTAAAAGTCAGAAACCAGCTTTCATTTGTATAATTTCCATTTCTGCTTCAGGAAGAAAAATTGTATTTAACAGAATATTATTCTGAAGCATCAACAACTAAATATAGGATTTTTAGTATTTAGTGTGTCGACACTTTGTCTTTATTACAGCTTCCATTCTTCTCATGAGACTTGCTTTCAGGTTTTTAAAGAAATCTGCAAGGATATTTTTCCACACCTCCAAAGTTCAGTCTTAGAAGTTGTTTGTATTTTGTGCTTCCTATTATCCACATTCAGTGATGTTGAGATCTGGACTCTGGGGTGGTCAGTCCATTGGTCTGGGAACACCAGCAGCTTCTTTGTTTGATTTCTTTGGTTACTTCATTTTCTCAGTAAGAGCTTCTTGACAGCTACACATAATTTCAGACCCATAGCGCTGTCTAATGGAAGGATGGACAAAACATTTGTGTATATTTTTAGATCTGAAGCAGGAGAAGCCTGATTTTCTCCTCTCTCCAAGCTTTAAGTAGTGATAGACCGGGTCTTGCACTGTTGTTGGAAATACCACTTTCTCTATATCTTTTAACAACATGCACCCAAAGAGCCCAGTACCAGGCCGCAGTAAACAGAAGGGTTGTTTGAATCTGCCAGCAGAGGTTTTACGTTGGTAACAGTAAAACAATTTTATTAATTTCAGTGTGAAGAACTGGAGCTTTCTGTGTGCTGCCATGTTTTTACTACATAAAACATGCACAAGGCTTTTTTTAAGTTTTTTTTTCTTTTCAGAATTTTAAATGCTTATTATGGTTTTTAATCTCCTGAAAAAAAAAAACTTGTACTTAACAACCTCTGAATAGAAATCAAATAAACGAAGGGCGGTCTCTGACTTTTGCACAGCACCATACATACTCGGGGCCTTAAGCAACTGCTAATACTGCTTACTGCTTACTGCTCTAAAAGACGGAAATCAGATTTCCAGAACGCGAAGTCACCATTTACTCAGTTTTTTTATGTGTATTAAACTGTAATTTGAAATATATCATCGCTGTCCAAAGAAAAACCAAGTATCTCCAAAAAAGTAACTTTACAGGAGAGGGCAAAAACACTTACCTTTCAATGTAAGGTAATGTAAAGAGGATTCACTCCAAGTGATTTTGAAGCATTTCTATTTGTCCAATCATCATGAAATTCACACATCATAAAGGACAGCTCGTGTGTTGAAATGATGCAGAAAAATAAAAATTGACAAAAATGGAGATACATGGTTTTTATTGGACAGCGACAATATCTGAAGCACCAAGCAAAGAGCATACAATGCAGCTCATCTATCTAAAAATCTGTACATCAGTACTGGAATACTGGCAGAGATGATACATCGCCCAGCTCTAGTGTGAGCGCGTGTGTGTGTGTGTGTGTGTATACACTGGTTTCAAAGCAGCTAAGTAACTCCTGTTCTCTTGGTTCAGCCAGCAGAGCTCTGAAGTGGCCGGATTGGAGTGGAGCCAAGAGCAGCAGATTTGCCCACTCTCTCGCCTCAGATCCCCCAAAGCTCTTAGACTTCCTGCTAGCCCACAATCCACTGCCTCCATCAAACATGGAACCTTGTCTCGGCCCACTTTGATGCAGCTTAGCTGGCACCAGACACTTGCTGAAGGACTCTTATCAGCGCGTGGAGCTTCTGTGGGTGGACTACCGGTGTGTGTGTCTGCGTTTATGTTTGTGCGAGAGCGAGTGAGAGCGAGTGAGTACCTGGGAAACTGGAGACAGTTGACAGAATCAGGCCTGTCCAAAGGCCCGTTATCCTCCATCCCAAAAAAGCTGCAGTTTTTGGCCAGGTACTGCCAGTCTTTCCATCCGGAGCCGCCGCTGGTTTTCCTTTGAATCCGCACCGCTTCGGCCTGGGCGCTCTGGAACTGAAGAATCACGTAGAAAACCTGCAAAGGAGAGCGTGCTAAATCGCTAGACGGGGGAGGAATATGCATGAAATACTAAACAGCAATGGATTATCTATTATCTGCACCGCCACAGTCAACGCTCGGCTGACTTCTCGAGCGCACCGCTGCTGTGAAGAACAGCTTGAAGCCGGCTCCTGCCTGCTTTGGTCCCTTTCCCCCCCTCTCTCTTTCTCTGTAACTAATTCAGAGGGTTTTTTTGGTGGAGAAACTGGTCCCAGCTTTGACTAAGTGGACATTTCAAAGGCTGTGTGACGGTGTGTTTTATCTATCGTTGAGAGGAGACTCGACTGCCACAGAGCTGCCTAAATCCACTAGCGCTTTTCAGCTGGACTCTTTCCTCTGCATGGCTTAGCTACGCAGATGACTAGGGAACTTAGACATTCACTCTCACTTGCACACACTTAAAGAACTTGCCGTCTGCTTGTTTGAACAGCGGAGAGGGTCCCAAGACTCCGGATTTGCAAACTAAAAGGCGTTCAGGGAGCTGAGACAAACATACAAGCCTTAAGGTCTCCAGCTTTAAGACTTGGATAACTGTTCCAAGAGTACTGCACTCATCTGGGGGGCTGGGAGAACACTGGCAGTTTTGTTTGTTAGCAACAGAAGCAAACCGTACACATCTGAACCACGGACCGCAGCAATGGTGGAGCAGGTAATCTGTGGAGTCGGGAGAATTGTAGAGTGGGCTGAAATGTTTGGAATCGGTTACTAACATAACCCTAACCCTGAGGTTCCCTTACATACACCAATGAGCCAAAACATTATGACCATTATATGCTGTTGGTCCTCTGTGTACCACCAAGAAAGCTCCAACCCATCGAGGTATGGACTCTACAAGACCTGTAAGACATTAGCAGCAGATCCTTTAAGTCCTGTAAGTTGGAGCCGAGGTGGAGTCGCCATGGATTGGACTTCTTCTGAAATCCGGGGAATCTGGATACTTCGTCATGTTCTTCAAACCATTCCTGAACAATGTGTGCAGTGTGGCTCTTCCATGAAGGAGTGTGCCTGGTCTGCCTGGACCTATGGCTTCCCAGCAGAACAATGCCCAGAGCATCACACTCCCTCCACTTGTTTGTCTTCCTGCTACGCTGCATCCCGATGCCACCACTTCCCAAGGTAAACAGCACACACGTCCTCAGCAATTCACATGATGTAAAAGAAAATGGGACTCTTTGGACCAAGTGACCTTCTTACATTGCTCCAAGGTCCCGTTCCAATTCTTGTGTGCCCACTGTATAGTGGACACGGATTAGCATGTGGACTATGAATGGTCTGCAGCTTTGCAATGCCATTCGCCAGCAGGGAGTGGTGCACTGTGTTGTGACATCTTTTGTGACCCATTCCTCACATAACAATTATGAAAAAATTCTGTGGCTTGTGTCAAAGTAGCCCATCTGTCAGGTCTGACCAGACTGGATGGCCTTCTTTGCCCTCACGCATCAATAAGCCATGAGTGCCAAACACCCTGTAGTCGGTTCGTGAAGACACATTATTATCAAATACTGTTTCACTAAAACTAAGTATAAAATGAAAATAATAATAAAAAAAAAATTATATATAATTGTCTTTATAATTGAGTTAAACTGTGCCAAACCAAGATTCCTAGGATTCTGGGAGCAAATTAAATACCAACATCCTGATAGCAACATATTATTGTTAGTCTCTGCTATAAAACAAAAGAATGAATAACTATGTGAGCCCAAAAAAATTGCTATTTTCAGCACAACCCTTATTAATCTCACAGGACGTCTTTTCTAAGCGCAACACTATGGAAGCACTGAGACAGTTAGGTATATGCGATACCTGATACTGTCCATTCTCCAGGTCTATGGTGATGGTGAGTCCCTCGTCCAGTTTCTCTGGGGTGGAGAGGATGGAGGAGACCCAGCTGGTGCCAATGTCGTTGTCATTGATGTAGTGTAGCGGATGGGCATCCAGGTTGAGGCGGAGCACGCGGTTGTTGGTGGTGTCGTCCGCCGCGTTGGGGATGCAGTACCTCTCCACTAGAGGGTGCACTCTCGGGTGGCTGGGGGGACAGCGGCAGGACGGCTGGGCATGGAAGTGAGGGAGTCGCCCGGAGTACACTTTCTCTATCTCTCTGTGACATTCAGGTGCACACAAGCAGAAAAAATTAATATTCATAAAATGTGCTGATGTACATTTTGCAGGCAGCGCTATTTTATATCGTTGTGTTTACACCGGCTATTTTTCGAATTATTAATGACATCGTAGCTGTAATAAAATCTTATATCTCTGAATTGCCAACTGAATTGGTAAGGACCATTTATATTGGCGCTTTCGTCATGAAATGTTCACACAACAAAGAGTAGCTGGTGTTTTCAAATCATGCAAAACAATAAAACTAAAGTTTTATTATTTTATTGATTCTAAATGGTTTCGATGCAAATTCATTATAGACTACTTTCAAGAATTTTCTATTTTTTAAGGTACAAGTTGTTGAGATTACAAGCAATATCCTTGCTATATAATGATTAATATTAATAAAAATGTGTTATTATTTGTTAGTATAAACTTTAGTCGATATTCTTTTGAAAATCTCTTTATATTAAAAAATAACAAAAAAATGTAATTCAGTTTAATAAGGTTTGGCATGACAGCAATGCACCAGCATTAGCTTAGAGCTAACATACTGTTAGAAATCCCATAACAGCACTAATAGAAATTAACATCACTGTGTTATTAGTGTTTTTTTATGGCCCAAACTGCAGGCCTCGCTCTAACAGTCAGCACAGATATATGTTTTATATCCCTGACTGAGACCCATGTTTCAATACCACTGACCTGTTGGTTAAAGTCTGGGGATAAAATCTGAAATCCTGCATCCTCCCAATGAATTGATTGGACCCTGGGGAAAAAAAGAAACGTCAAAGGCTGCTATTGAAGACCGTCTGCAGGATCCATAGCAGCCAGTGGATTACCTTATCTGTGCCTTTATTTGTGTTAACAGAGACACTTGCTGCATGGTGGGATCTATTGCGCTTATTTGCAGGTCTCGGTCAGATGTAATCCCACTGGCTGGGAAGCGGAGCATGGTTAGTAAAGCCCAGACGTGCTTGCCACCTCTTTTATAAGATAAGACCAGCTCACTCAGCCTAATGGAAAACTGATTAAGACGTTGCATAGATATGACATCTTGGCATACTGTATTTGTACTCCTGTTATCTGCAAATAGCAATTTTTTGGTCTTGTACAACAGAAAGGCAGCATGACAATGAACAAATAGTGATTTTGCATTGTGCTGGGTTTTAAGGGGGTATGATTTTAAAACAAGGTAAGACAGGTGCCCTGCTGAGTGAGCTTTCTAGGTGAATGTGACGAGGCTCGAAATGATAATTAAACTTGAGATCTGCGGTATGATAAGGCAGAGCTGACTGACAAGCGGCCACAGCTGACATTATCTGCGCTGCTCGAGCGCTTCGCTTATTCTACTCAAAGGCAATTGTTACTTGTTAGGCCACTGGATGGCTGTCAAAGAGAACAGTGCAGTGACATATGTTTGAGAGAGAGAGAGAGAGAGAGAGAGAGAGAGAGAGAGAGAGAGAGAGAGAGAGAGAGATACACACACACACACACACACACACACACACACACCAATTTAACATAAAACAACATAAGTTACTTCAAGGCTGTTTAAAATGGAATTCCACCAAATAAAAATTTCTGCATGATGAAACTGCTAAGACGTAAACAAAGTTCATTAATGAGTAATTTGATGTGAAAGTGCTCCATTCTAGATAAACTTGCCGCGTTCGATTACAGTGGTAACCATAGGAACCAGATGTCTGTCAATGGCACATTTCTAAAATTCTATTTGCACAAAAAAAATTGAACCAGACATCCGAAGTGTTTAATGCCTCTAAAAGCTGGTTAAAGGTAAAGAACACAAAGACGTTGTTTTACGGTCGTTTTGCGATAAGATTTTGGCTTAAAACATATTTAAAAGAAAAAAATTCATTCATAGTGAAGAGGGTGTTGTAAGGCAACACAGTCCCCAAAGAAAAAAAGAAAGAAAATGAAGATAATTTTTTGTTCCATTATTAACATTATTTGTCTAAAAACTGATAGATAAAAGACAAGTAGGTTCACTGGTGATTCTGGATAGCAAATAAAATGTCTATATTTACACTACAGACTTTCTAACCTCTGGTTCCTATCAGCACCACTGAAAAGAAATCCAAGCTGGTAAGTTTCTCTACACCATTTCACATCAGACCACTCTGAATTACTTTGTTTACACATAAACAGTTGATTTATGCAGATTTTATTCTATTTATTTTTTAAATCGGTGGAATTCCCCTTTAACCTTTTTAAACTCCTTGGAACCGGTGGTCCCAAAACGCACTTCGTCATATTCCTTACTTTCATATTTTATAAGCTTCATTCAAAAGGTGGGTGTGATAGGAGAGCTGTAACTGTCTTCTCTCCAGTCAAATAGATGGGTAATGTAGTTTTAAAACTTTATAATAAAAGAAGCTGAACTCACAATTTTTTTGTCTACTGAGAGTCGACCCATTTTTCCACAAATCTGAGCTACAAACTGGATGAGTGTCTAAGATTTTTGGCTTCCAGCAGTAAATTGTAAGCATATGGCTTCATGTTTATGATCAGAAAACATTTTCTGTTTATTTGAGGGGAACTTTTACAAAAAAAAAAAAAACTAAACTAAAATTTACATTTATTTCATGCAGTTACTCAATAATTTGCCTTATGATTTGGGCACGTAAATTCAGATGGAAAAACTGAAATATAGCCACGAGCATAAGAGGTTAAAACATGTTCAGTTAAAAGATTTTAATGGCAGTGTTCTGGCTCTCCTGGAGAGACTGTAAAAGCACCTGCTATGCTTTGCCCACGTCCAAGCTCCACATGAAAAGAACAGGATTGCCTGGGCTTTGGTCGTAGAGTAGAAAAAAGTGTGTAAACAGGATTACATTAACTGGAACTTTGAAGTTACACCAGAGACACTTGCTGGGCTTGGAGCGTGTGTTTTCAGCTACTCTTTATAGGCACTAACTTGCATGGTACATGCTATTCACAATAAACACGAAAAAAAAAAAAGGGAGAATATCTACATAGAGAACCGCTAAAGAACCGAAGTGTGTCACTTACGGGACTTTGTGGCAGCAGTATTACCAGACGTCTAGCTAATGAGGCCTGATAAAGCTATAAAGTATCATCTAATCAGCATTAGAAAACAGATTAATAACAGACATCTCCGGGGAGACTGAGAAAACTCCTGCAGTGAAAATCCATGTGAAGGAACCTTCCAGAAAGAAAGGTAACAGGGTTGACATCTATTTAGTCTGTGCCATTCAGAAATATGTATTCAAATGCATTTTTTGTCTGTGGGCATTGCAGAAATCCCATCTCATCTCATTTATGAACAGATTATGTGTGGCCATATGGTCACCCTTGGCCTACGTAAACCCCTAGATATGATTAGTTGCTGGCTTACGGATATTTCTGTAATGAAAAAATGTGCCACCTTTGCAAATTAGTGTGCCCTTTTTGCCTTTCAAGAAAATTTGGTATGTGTAAATTAATTTAAAATAAGGGTAACGTTAATACAATGTATTTTTTAGCCATTTTCCCCTGTATGCCATGCAGTTGTGGCCGGTTACCAGTCTAACATTTCCCTTCGTCATATGAGTACCATAACAAAGGCCTGCATGTGTCTCCTCAGACATTGGCAAGCGATCACATACCTTGTTGACTAGTATATTGTACACCAACAGAGGTTAGAAGGGCTCTGGGTGGCAGGAAGCACAGCTACCTACTCTACTCTACTTACTGAACTGTAAGCATCACTGACAGATGGACTGACGGACAGACAAGCTTACCTCTGTGCTTTTAAGCAATACACCGATCAGGCATAACATTATGACCTCCTTGTTTTTACGCTCATTGTCCATTTTATCAGCTCCACTTACTATATAGGTGCACTTTGTAGTTCTACAGTTACAGACTGTAGTCCATCTGTTTCTCTGATACTTTGTTAGCCCCCTTTTACCCTGTTCTTCAGTGGTCAGAACCCCCATGGACCCTCACAGAGCAGGTACTATTTGGGTGGTGGGTCATTCTCAGCACTGCAGTAACACTGATGGACTACAGTCTGTAACTGTAGAACTACAAAGTGCACCTATATAGTAAGTGGAGCTGATAAAATGGACAATGAGCGTAGAAACAAGGAGGTGGTCAGAATGTTATGCCTGACTGGTGTATACGTCTGTAGGGCGTGGACAAGCATTCTGACTAAAAATACTAAAAAATAATGTTAATAAACCAAAACCTATCCTCTTAATGAATCTGCAATGATTAGTAAAAAAGTGCATATGATGATAATCCATATTTTACATTCTCCAACTGGTCTTTTCTACAGTAAGAAACAAAGCCTGATAGACCCATTTATATGCATTTTTTGCCACATAGAGGTGACTGATTGAATAATTGATCAATTGATTGATTGATTTAGAACGAAGCATTTTTAAATTCATTATTTAATTTCTTTATGCAGTTTATCCAGGTTTAGCATTGCTCAGTTACACTATCCCTAAGATTTAGGGATTTGAAGACAACAGGCGTTGTCACAAAGCAGCTTTACAGGGACTCTGGGTCCAAACCTTCCACTGTAAACAAAGTGAATACAGTAGAAGAGGCTGCATTTAGATACAGGCTAAGCAATGAACTACATACATATACTGTGCTTTGAATGGTGCTATACTTTGAATGATTATAATGTAGATTTTCAGTCTGGGAAAAAACGCTAAGGAACATGCAAACGAAACTAAATCTTTCAAAACATGAGATCTACTCTGTGGCGCAGAGTAAAATGGATGAGCTTGTCCAAAACAGGGGAACCAATGCAGCAGTTTGGCAATATTTTAGGTTTCCAACCAAACAAACACAGAGAACCACTGAATGTTAATAGTGTTACAGGCTGTCTGTACAGAACATAGTTATTATAAATTAAGAAGTAATATTACAAGCTAGCTACCGTTACAGATGAACAGACATATAAAGAGACAAACAAACAGATAGTGTGATTATTATATGACAGGCAGGGGCCTATGAACATACATATAATATAAAAATGGTAATAAAAAGTAATAAAAAAGGTGTAAAGTAAAAATGGGTAAAATTACAATGAAGCATAAGGAAATCAAACTCCCACTGTACCAACAGCTGAGAAAGGCAGCAGAACCTTTGATATAGAATAAAATTTTCTGAAATTTGGTTTTCACTGGAATATAAATGGATCAGTAGAAACACTGTGGGGTAGTGTTTTCAAACCGTGGGTCACACTGTCACCTTGTTACCTGTGTTATCAGTGTAGCCTTTTATACCAGCCAAGCACGGAAAGCACAAAGTGGAGTTATCGAACGTCACGCAAACATAACAAAAACAAAGTCTGTTTTTTTTTTGCTTTTTACTGTGAACTACATCCCACGAAAAGCACATACAAAATACACCTGTTTGTCACTCGCAACTGGTTATTTCCCAGTGAAGCTTCAGTGATTGTTATCACAAAAGCAGCGGTGATCAGAGCACAGAGCTGGGTTACTAAAATAAATGATAACATGGATCAAACATGGATCAAAACAAACTTGCATAAGACGTGGACCGTCCAAAAAATATGACTGAAATGTATTAATGTGTTCATATTTGTCTGTCTCATGTCACTGTATGACCGCAACGCTCTTTTAATTACCGGAAGAATCAAAATATAATTTATGTTACAGATTCATGTGAGAAGAGCCATCAGAAAACAGAAATAAATAAAAAACCTGACATGGCAATGTTTACTTAAGTGTTTACATCCAGGTTTTTCGCAGATGCTCTAACTGCATTTGTTGACTGAGAGAACAGTAATATCAAGTAAAAATGGACTGAAATCCTAAAAAACTTTCTGAAAAGTTTAAAGCTACGTTCACATTACGAGCCTCATTGCTCAAACCCGATTTTATGCTCAAATCTGATCTCTGACACGATGGTTCACATTCGTTTAGGTAAGTGACTCAAATCTGTCATTAATGTGACGAACCGGCGTCCTGAAATGACCCTCATGAGCTCATCCTACTCAGTAACGTCACATGAATGAATAAAATGCGTCACGTGCATCCCCAGCAAACAGGCTAACGAGCAAAACGAGCTTCACTGTGAAGATAATTAACTCTGATCAGCTCTCAGCTTCAGTATTAGAGCGAGATGAAGGAGACACATCAAGGTCACATGGCCACGAATCAGACACATATCTGATCTATGACCACATATGAAAGTGGCTCAGGTAGGATTTGAAAAGATCAGATTTGTGTCCACACAGCTCTGAAAACATCAGATCTGAGTCACATTAGGGCAAAAAATTGGATTTGTGCCACTTCAGCCTGGCAATGTGAACATAGCCTCGTTACTTGATTAAATATCAGGTGGGTCTAAAGTCAGACAGACCCTGTGTGATTTTAGAAATCTTGTTCTTTGGTGACTCACTCTGTACGTTTGAATCGCCCCTCGTGTTCGGCAAAACCCTGCGATTTATGTGCTCACACTGTACGGAAACACTCGGTCAGACTGACCTGACGCGACATGGGTGCTCACACTGCACGTGAAACGCAGCACCTACAGACGCTCTGTCTACAATAAGGCTGTTTCATTCTCAACACGCTGCGCCTCCGATGTCCTGATCAAAACACTGGCTGTATCTCAAATGTCTCCCTGCTCCCTACAGAGTGCACCACATATTAAAATAGTGGCTCCTGCACCCATAAAGTGCATCGCATGCCTAATAAATAGCCTTCTGATATTCAGCTGTGTGTCCACAGTTCCATACTGGACAAACAGGGCAGCATTTTGGTGTAGAAGCCAGAACTTAGTGCACTACATAGGAAATAGGGGCCATATGAGATTCAGCCACTGACAAACCGCTACACCAGCTTTGCTAAATTGGGCCACACTGGGCACTGAAGCTGAAGAGCAGGCGGTCTGCAGAACAGGCAGCTCTACGAAGACAAACACACTGTATTTATTTATACCTCACAATTCAACTCAGTCAAACGGAGCAAAGTCGTCATATACGGATGCTGGTGCTGCAAATGTGGACTCTTTTGCCTCCGTGTTGGAGCGGTGGTGGTGATTGTGTGAGGTTTTGGGTGCGACTTTAAGAAACTGGTTCGTGAGGCGGCTCACACTGTGAGACAAGCGACCAAAATTTCTGACATGTCCGAAATCCATCCGATCGTCCGACTGCTCAATCAGAGCTCATTTGGGCAGTTAATCGGGCATCGCTTCCCCTCTCACACTGCACGGCAAACGACGGCCGATGAAGCTGAAATTCTGCCCGATCATGAAATTCATTCGGCTCCGACCAAATCGGGCTTAAAAACGGACTAAAAATCGCACAGTGTACGCCCGGCTTCAGGCCAGACACTAACTCTACGTATGAGTCCTGGCATCCAAAAGTTTGTGTACTCCTGCTGTAGGGCACAAAAAAGGGTTTAAGTGATATGAATCTAAAGGTCTGAAAGCAAAATGCTGAGTTACCATTGGAGCTCTGTCCGATCCAAGTGACACCTTCTGAGATGACATCAGCGACTGGGCCTACGAGGGTTTGAGTATCCAGGGCTGTGCTGTCCTCCTCTTGTCCATTCAGAAACAAGCTCACACTTGTGCTATGTACCTAAGAGCCAATAAGAAAGTTTGTTACTTGAACTGTCCCACAAAAAGTATCCATGAAGTCATGGTTTCATTCGGTACAGATAGAGAGGTAAAATGTAAATAATGGTTCAGCTCATTTCCTCCAGCAGCGTTTCAGTTACACAGAAGATGCTCTGCCACCACAAAATAATGAATATTGAATTACTGAAGTTCACATGAGACCTTTAAATATGAAAAAAGGCCCTATAAAGGTTTTTTTCCGCCTGGTGACTGTGTGCCAGTCTTCGAAGATAAAGAGCCCCTCCAACACATAATTTTGTATGTTCTGCGGCAGCTTCCTTAAAAAAAATAAAGTTGAAAAGGTGGATGGAAATAAGTGAGGCAAAAATTCCTGGAGGATGAAGGCAGCGCTAGACAACTAGCTGCCTGGAGGATCCTTAAGCCGCGCTCTTTCATGATGGCTGATTGAAGACTGCGGAGAGGCCGTTCTCGAAATCTCAAACCGGCCCAACGACTTGCTGCTTGAGATCTGAAGCCCACGTCAGAGTGATGTAAATGAAGTCTGAAGTGCTTCATCCTATTTAGCGCCAACAGGGGCCTTTGAAATAAGGGGTCTGCAGCTACCACGGTTCCTTTTCCTATTTTGGTCTTATATTTTGTTTCTTTTGTTTCTTTCATTCTGAGAGATGACACTCCTTAACACCCAAATGGCTGACACTGTTATTTTTCTGCTGAGCTGAAACTTTGAGTTAAGTCTCAGTTTTCTCCAGAACACTGACAAGTTTTCTTGGAGAAAAGCTAACCACATTACACAGGCTACACTGCCATGCTTTTGTCCTACGTTTGGCTTGTGGAGAGAAATTACTGGATTTTGCAATAGAGTCTGGCTGCAGACCTGCACTCTCAGTCAGATGCACTCTCAGTCAGATGCACTCTCAGCCCCAGTGACGTCACAACAGAAGAAGCAGCCCAACGGCACGGTGACTTTTGGCTGCTTCTGCTTAGTGACATCATCACTTGATCCATTTTTTGGTCATAACACGGTTAGAGAGTTACATCCAATAAATTTCCCTGTTATCATAGAACCCATTAAAAGTGTCTGTTGGTTCCTGGTGGTTTTCAGAAATCGCTAATGATATTCTGTGATGGGCTGATATCACAGTGTAAAGGACTCTGATCGTTTAATCAGGTGTTCTGAGACTAATTCCACATACATTTGATCATTTCCTAATGGCCTCTAACAGCAACCATCAAGCCAGTTCCCGTTAGGAAGCAAAACCATCAGGTTTTACTCCTAACGGCCCTGCAAACACAGTTACGTTGTGACAACCTACTGTTTTGGTGCTCACAGCGTCGTCTGCTTGGTGCTCTCTACATTGTCACAAAGTCATAACAACGTTGTCTGACAACTTTCTAGGAGGTTTTGACGATGTTGACGAGACAGCAAAGGTAATCGGTACGACATTGTATGTGGTCACAACCTTCTAGAATCCTTAATAAAATCAATTTTAATCAATATTACAGTTTTGATAATCAGTTTTAATCGTCTTCAGCTGGGCTTTCATCAGTTTCAGTAGCCTTTTTGTTTTTTGCAAATAAACCCGAAATTCATGTCTGATCGTTGTGGAAGGTTTTATTTGGAAAGTTTCCATATTTAATTACCTTATTATCAGTATGACAATGTTAATATACAGTCAGTGTAGCTCTTGTTGCCCAGCAGTTCGTGTTTCACTGTTTTTTCTCATAAAACTGACAAACACTGTTGTGGCAGAGCGGCACTGACGTCATCGATAGGCTGGCGGTGCACGTCAGGCTGAGAGTGCATATCTGCAGCCAGACCCTTCTCGGATTTTGCAACAACTGTTTTTTTCCCCGACATCAACCATTTTTTTCTTTTAAATGTGACTGAGCTAGACTCAAATTGCAGTTATCATCTATGATGAACATCAGGACCGCAGTGGAAAGTCTGGGACTCTTGATAAACATGCAGGAATGTTCCCTTACCTTTACTGTCAAATAAACTAAGACAAACTAAGTTTAAAAAGACAAATACCAATACTTTCAAGAATGTTCGATTAGTCTCAGGGCAAGCAGAGCCTTTCCTTTATCTCTAAAGGCTTCTTTTGTGTGCGTGTGTTAGCCCTGAGTTACGATGACCTGTCTGGAACGCTGCCCTATGAGATCAGGCCTGTGAGGAGATCGCTTCAGCGCTGGAGCAGATTATTAGCCGGCCATTCTGTGGAGCTTTTAGCAACTTCATAATCAGCAGGTGCTGACATCTTAAAAGCTGCTCTCAGCTTTCAAACTGAAAAAGGCATATTTGATCTGCAGAGGGAATTACCAGAATGCACTACAAATTTATGTAATCGCTTAGAGAAGAATGGCAGTTTCGGAATCAGGTATCCAACCAGAATCAGAGCGAGAACACCTGCTGAAACCTCCTGCACCAACGCAAAAGCTCTACAGAAGTCATAATATGAAAACGGTGAAAATCTAGGTAACTAAGTGTTCTTAGTAAACATGCCATTTGGTTTGAAATGCCATAAAGCAGCACTACACCCAAAAATTCAATGAATGGAAGGGATTAGATGCCATGCCTCCTCTGTGTAATGCTAACTGGAGCCCAGTAGCTTTCATTAGCACTAACTTAGCATTTGGTATTCCTCAGGGTTTAGTATTGCTTTAACAGCGCTCTCACCATTTCTAAGCCTTTTTGTTTTTCTCTCCACGGAGGTGAACGAGTGCTCAGGGTTAAAGAAGGGACGCAGAGTCAGTATGGCGTACCTGCTGCGTCATTGCCTTTCTCACTAAAGCTCGCTTTGAGCCGTCGGGGGAAACTCTATCGGCTGACATTAAAAAAGACAAAAAGCGTATAAAGGTCCTCCGTTTGCTGGGGGTGGGGAAGGGAAAAGCTGGAGCGGTGGGCCCTCAAACTCTCGTCTGCACCTTCCCTGAACTTCAGCTGGTCGTTTCGATCTAAAATACTTTTTTGTTCTAAAAAGCTTTTATGACTCGTTAAAGGGAATAAAATGGAGGATCATTTTTAAATCTGTAGGTTCTGCAGATTCTGGTATAAAATGAATAGCAGTATGATGCTTTATAGGGACGCAGCAATGCAATATATTGTATCAAACTGTATTGCAGCTTATCATATTGGCTTGTATCGTATCGTTGTATCATGACTAGCAAGTTGGCTTGTGGCTATCACGTTAGCTTGGGCTAACATTAGCTTGTGGCAGAGCGTTAGATGGGGACACTTCAAAGCACTTTTGTTTCTTTTGTTTCAAACACTGTACTTTTATAAAGGTTAAATGCTGTAATAAACAGAAAATGGAAACTTTAACATGTTAATATCAGGAGTGGACAGTAACGAAGTAAATGTAATTCGTTGCTGTACTTAAGTAGTTTATTTGTGTATCTTTACTGAAGTTTTTCCATTTTGGTGACTTTTTACTTTCACTCCACTACATTTCAAAGTCAAATATCTTACTTTTTTCTTCACTACATTATGAAAAATCTGTCGTTCCTTTTGGTTTATGTGTGTATAAAAACATAACATGTCAAAACGAAAGAAGTGCAAAGCAAGAGCACCAATCAGGGCACAGCGGTCACTTTGTTTTGAGCTTGTTTTGACCTGTTGGTCATACCGACCCAGTGCAGCACACGGTTCAACATCAGTGCAGCAGCGTAAAATTTTGGGAGAGTCTATTCAACATAAATGATGAACTAACCTAACTTTGTGTAAACAGACCACAATATAGAAATATGTACACATATGCAGTTGTGACTGACGTGTCTTTTTTCTGAATTTATACAAACACATTTCATTTTATAGTAAATTAGTTTTTCCAGTTTATGTTTATGAACAGAGACCTACAGATGCAGTTTAGTGAAGGAAACTCATTTGAGAATCTGAGATTAAAGCAAGTTTTTATTAAATGTAAATTTGATTAAATTTAAACTTGAGTTAAAGTAGAGATCTAAACAAGCACATGGTTTGTGTACTTCATCAACCACTGGTTAATATAAGGTGCATTTTCTAGCCACTCTTTATTTCTGCCGGATCAAAAAATGGAAGCACACCCCAACTCAGCTCCCAGGCCCCCCTGTTCATTTCATCCCTTTATATGATAGAACTCAATACGAGACATTATGGGAACCCATGCAAGCTTTCTCAAGGTCATGGTTAATGTCATGGGGGTCTTCAACAATCAAACAGAAAACAATGAGCAGATTTTTCAAAAGGAACACATTTTGTCTTACCTAGGCTAAGCTCAGTGGGCGAATTAGCAAGCCTAGCTAACTTTTTAATTCAAACATGTTTTGAGAGATCAGAGCGTACGGTACATACACTTCGTCTATCACTGTATGAATTCTCATATTTGTTCACTGAAATGTTCAGTCACTGTGTGTAATATTAAGGGAATTTCTTTGGGGAATTTCAAATTGTATTTACTGAACATATCAGAATATGTACGTTTATCAATATACCACAGGTAGAGACGTTACTCTTATTTTCATGTTGAAGAAATATGATTGAGGCAACATGGGAATATAGAACCCTTTTGTCAGGTGTTACACTCCTAGAATTTTACCATTTCATGAATACGTAATAAGCCCAAAAATGGCAAACGGCAAACAGCCACCAAGACATATGAACTATGATCATTATTTTTTTGGTATATCGTAATACATCATTACTGTCTGGTCATACTCGATATCAACTAGCCTTCATACTGACCACCCCTACTTTGTTTCAAAGCTACACAAAGGAAATGAAGTTCATCATAATTCCACAGGGGAAAATCCATGTTTTCATACAAACAGATCTGACCTCACAAGCCACAGCTTTATATCAAAAATGATGCCTTGCCCTTTTGACCTGAGCCATAAACCAGGGCAGCGACAGCAGCCTAACCCGGAGTTGAGGTGCTTTCAGCAGCCTGAGTGACAAAACGTTCCACGATAAAGCCCTTTCCATTTCAGTGCTGGAGGAGCTGTCAGGACCCCGAGAAATATTCCACTCCGGATGAGGGTATCAGCGCAGGCAATCCCTGGCTTTTTTTTTTTTTTAAGCATGTTGCTGATACCTGCCCAAGCCCAGCCCTTCTATCTGTGCAGACACTCACACACAAAGATGTTTTATTTATGGCGTGCGCTCCAGCTTTGGTGAGACGGGCCCTTATCATTTAAATGAAGCCAAAATGTTTCCTCCCTTGTAATTTATTACATCATCACATGTTCCGTAATGCACCCAGGCCGACTCGGCCCGTCACGTGAAATATAACTGTCTGGCCGAGGAAGCCGCTGGAGCTCCGGCACTGATGCCGGCGACTCGCCCTGGAGCCGGACGCTTCTCCTCAATGTCCGCCATTACACGGCGGAGGAGGCGGCTGACGAACAGCCAATTTCCCCTTTATCACATTAACGCAGCCATGAGAGAGCAACATTTGTTCTACTCAAGTACACTAAAGCCACAATTACCAATCTCACATATACATGTTTTATATCAGCCCTTCCTTCTCCTGCGATGAGGGTGGCAACGATATATTAGCACTAGCATGACAGTTTATTTAAGAAAAGAAAATTGTCTCAGTGGCGCGGGAGAAGGCGGAAATATATAAGGCAAAGTGTCAGTGCTTTTAATAAAGGTAATAACTCTTTGAAGGCTATGCTTTAAGCGGAAAGCATATCAGAGATCTATTTTCTCTCCCCTCCCTCCCTCACCGTGACCGAGAGGAACAGGAATCATTTTCGCTAACTAGCTCACGAGGCCGGGCTTTTGGCTTCAGGTTTTTTCCTACATGGTGCCGTGTCCGTGACAAATGTCCTACTCTTATTAAAACAAGTGCTTTCTTCATAATCCCAAAAGGTCTTTGCAAAGGCCTCTGAGTCTGCCTCGCTGCCTCACACTGATTAGGGATGTCTGAGGTGTTTGCAAGCAAAATGATGACGCTACTGTATGTGCCTACCATGAAAACCTTCGGAAATCAGAGGGATTTTGCTATGGTTCGTACTAGCCTGTTTGAGTGGCATGGTTCTTGAGCATGAGTGAACGTGTACAACTTCAGAACAAGGAAAAGTAAAAAAGAAAATCAATAAAAAACAGGCTTGGCTGATGTCTTACACTGTGCATTATGATATTACCACCTTGGGGGCTTTGTATAGCCTTACATCAATAACCTGGAGCAGAATGAACCACAAGAAGTCTTTCAATAGGAAAGATAAAGTATTCACTGTGCACTTTACACTGTAATATTGATGCAATTCCAAGGTACTTATGTCTATACTCACTGTGCTTTTAGACTACCTCATACCACTCAGTGCCTGCTGTCATATAAATACAACAAATCTGCCTCATATGCCATGTAAATATGCAAATAGATATACTTTCATTTTATTTCTCTTGTACTTCAACTTATGTCTAGGTTTATTTTCTATTTTTTTTTTCCATTTTCTGCATAGTGTATGTACGTTTATGTGCAATTATATGTCTTCCTACTGAAACACTGCAATTTCCTGTTGGGATAAATAAAGTTCTGTCTGTCTGTCTGTCAAGTATCTGCAACAAGAGAACATTTCCCATCTCCTAATAAATCAGTTCACCCCAAAATACTAACACAGCTAACAAGACCTGCAAGCATCTCGCGTGTAAAGTGCTTCTAGAGCTTTAATCTGAAAATGTGGTATAATGAATACAGCTAGAGAATTTTCCTTCCGGGACCTGGTCCGACACACAACACATTTTGCATCCAAACCTGACCCTAACCGGACAAAATCTGACCCAACCCGAACCAAACCTGACATGTCCAGTGAGATCCCATCAGGTCTGACAACTATTTAAAGTGGTAAATGCTTCTACACTCGTATATAAATAGAGCTGAACCCAAAAGAACCTTTCAACAGACCAGTGGTTTCCAAAGTCAGTTCTAGGGACTCAATGCTCTGAACACAGTCTCTATTCTCTAATACACCTGACACAGCACACGAGGGGCTCGTTAATTAGTGAATGAGTTAAATCAGGTGTGTTGGATTAGATAAAGCACAAAAATATACATAATGTGGAGTAGGACTAGAACTGGGAACCCCTACAACAGATGGCTCGTTAAAGAACTGGGTTGGTGTTCCCTAAAAGCCCCTAAAAGCATTACCTTGTACTAGAAGGAAAGAAGGATGAGCAATTACACGGATCTGGCAACTTGTTAAAGCAACTGAATCCTGTTACTTTCTGTTGTGCAAAAATAATGGCACAAGCTATTGTCAGTTTCTTCACAAGCAAAATGAAATTAAAAAACCTCGCTTCCTCAACTAATAAACTATTTTTGACCACGCTGACCTCTGAAGGGGTGGCTCTTCATGTAGCAGCACTGAAGATCTAATTCTAAACTGAACGGCGCCTAAACAGGACTCAACATTTCTTCCCCAATGACTATAAATAAACACCTAAGAGATACTGCACGGTATGGAGTCAGTCGGAAGTCTCTTTTAGACGGGAGAACCATCTTTAATTTTGTGATTTTACTGTGCAGCCTCTTATGCTCTTTGGAACCACCGATGGTTCCAAAACACTCTTCGTCATATTCTTCACGACTTTCATATTTCATAAGCTACATTCTAAAGGTGGGGGTCGTATGAGAGCTGTAACTGTCTTCTCTCCAGTCAAATAGATGGGTGATGTAATTTTAAACCCTTATAATAAAAGAAGCTGAACAATTTTTTTTGTTCTACTGAAAGTCGACCCATTTTTCCACAAATCTGGGCTATAAACTATAAACAGATGATGTCTCTTCAGTGATCTGCTCTGTAGCAACATGTTTATGATCATAAAACACATGTTCTGTTAATTTGAGGGGATAAATAAATAAAATAAACATTTGCATTTATTTCATGCGGTTACTGAATAATTTGCCTTAAGATTTGGTCATGTGAATTCAGATGGACAAACCAAAATATACCCTGGAGCATAAGAGGTTAAGGAAGGCCAGTTAGTTAGCTTACTAAATACTGTTAAGAGCTAAGGGCCGCTGCATACTCGTCAACTTGCTGCCAACCACTGAAACTATCTTCGTCATTTTTGCACCAGTGCACCACTATGCTCTTGCAGGTATATAATAACCTGGTATAACTGTGCTTATTTTTGTGTCTTTACTATTTATGGTAGCTGACTTCGCCAGATTACTTGTTGCACCAAATGGAGGATTTTTCCATCATCAATCTTCTGGTCCAGCCTTGGTCACACCTTTTCACAAGGTGGCACAAACTGCACATTTCTAGTGTGACTGCAAATTTAAGCTTAAAGCACTAAGTTAGCTTACAGGCTACTGTTTTGTAGGCGATTATTGTTACTGGGCTATAGTAAACTGCATTTTTGTTTGTATCAACTTCAAAGTCATTTAAGCCCTCATTCATGTTCCATGTTGGAAGATGTGTGCGTGAAAGGCTACAGAACAGCTTTATCAATGGTTGTTACTGAATTTTCAAAACTAAACAATAATACTGAGGAGAATTTGTTGTTGTCATATAGATTTTGTTGCTAAACAGAATAGATACATTGATATAATAATGTACAGATTAACTGACTGTTATTAGCAGTACCCCTCCAATATGGGGATGGAGGTTAGCTAGTTAGCCAACCCTGATGCAAAGTATTTCTTCTACATTTGAGATTAGTATTTCTTGCACACGGTCCATGAAAATGTAAACACAAGTAATTAAACTATGACTGTAGCAACAGGTTGCACGTGTGATTGGTTGCATCTCATGAATTGCTGTTTATTTAAGAGTGCTGAAATGTTTATCAGCATCGTTTTAGGAGCTGACTTACTGCCTCCTGCCTTTATTTATGTAGTGCACCGAGAGCTCCTCAGGTTCATATGACTTTGCTGTACACTTTACAGATTGCAGGCACAGGGCCAGAGTGCCACGCTCAGCCCATCCATCTCCTGACAGGCCTCAGATTGAGGACGGTGCCTGACACACTGCGCGACTCATTCTGCCCACCCGCCCTCCACCACCACCACCACCACCACCAGACGTCCCTCCTGCGTCTTTCACCAACAATAAACACATGCTAACCAGGTGGACAGCAGCATGGCAGCTAAACAAAGGCGACGTAATCAGCTCCGCCGCATCTGCAAAAGCCCACAGCGCCCTGCGGCCACGACTGGTCATGTGAGTTGTCCACGGCTGTCTTCGATCTGTCCGGTCGGAGCGGGACGATTCAGGGACGCCTCGCGCCCCACAGCCATGTGCCCGTCTGTCACGGTTACTCACGCCCGGCCGGAGAGACGTAATACGCCATGAAATTCCTCATATCAACTTATGGCCATTACCAGTTTCGCAGGGAGCCCCCCCACCACTCAGCACTGCCCGGTCTGATTTATGTCCAGTCACCGCTGATTCCCGCTGACTTTAATCTGAAGAAAGACTCTTGAGAAAACTTGCCAAGAAAAGCCTGTCCCTGAGCGGACATTTAATTCTGCCTGACATTGATGGGCTGAAACACACAATAAATGCCCCTCCTATACCGATTAAACAATGCTCCACACTTTATCACTGGTGTGTTAAAACAAGCTGCTGAACCGCCTCTCTATAATTTACATACTTTCCCCCCAACCAACTTTACGCAATATTACAGTGGATGAAAAATAAGCCAGGGCTAGGAGGATCCAGGTAGAACAACCTGTGATGACTCAGTAATACTACTTCTTTCAATTAGAAAAATAATTACACAGTGGGGCTTTAAAGTGGCCTATTTTAGAGATTTTACGACTCATCTTACCTCACCTTACTTTGTACTACCTTCAAAAAGTCTTTCATAATACAGGGTGACGTGCAGAAATCTTTTACGGCCTTATATCTGGTTCAACGTTGGGTGATGATAATGTTGAACACTGTTTGTTACTTGAGTCAGTTAATTCCATATTTCTTCACTATTTTTTGGAATTGTTTTCTGCTCATAAATACTGTATAATACAGAGTAATATAAAATATCTATGTTAAGTAATGTTAAACATTAAAATAATTATTAAAATTGAAGAAATTAATTAAAACAACCAGTGTAAGATATCAGTATTGGTATCAGTAAGGTGTTTAATATCAGTGCTACATCAGGGCCAGAAATCCATATTGGTGCATCTCTAAATAGGATGTTTTGGTCAAATTACCATGGACAATCATTCTGATGTGCTAAGAAAAGTTCTTGACTCAAAATATAGTTATCCTTGGTAACAAACAGACAGTATCTTCGCGATTAGGTTAAAAAATGTCACGTGTATGGCTTTAACATTGCCATTTTTAATACCCAAAACTCGTAAAGTCAGTTTTCGGAACTCTCGGCAGCACACACTAATTTGCTGTCAACGTTTGGGGGTGATTTATACAGGGCCCATGGCCTCTCGGCTCCGGGGCCCCGCAGAGAGAGTGCCGGGGAAAGGTGGGAGCTCTTTTTTGCCTCCGTTCACCTTGCTTCACCTTCATGGATGCTGCCAATCAGTCTCCATCACTCTGGGTGGCATGAACCGCTCGGAGAGGTCAGCTGACCCACCGCCGGAGCCGGACAGAGCAGGCCGACGCTGGTGCTGATGTCTCCTCTGCTGGACCTGCACTCTCTAACTTTACTAAAAGTTTACTCACGGAACACGCTGGTTCAGAGTAACTGTACACAAGACATGGTGGGCAAGATAAACAGCCGTAATACAATCAAGCTGTTTTTTCTCCTTTGGTAAAGTTTTGCATTCAGTTTACTTCCAATATACGATTAGCAAACGGCAAATCAAAGGTCTGCCTGAAATTTGTAATAGGCGCTATAACAATGACCATTCAAATGAAAATCAGCATCACACCACAAATCCAACCATATCCACATCAATGCAGCCAGACAACAGCCAGCATAGGGTTTACTGTCTCCCTGGTCAGGATTGCATTACTAAATGCTCCTTCATACTCCATAGCTGCGCGAACAGACGCTTCCAGGCCTTTCTAACATGCTCTTTTCTTCCTCCCTCCACTGACTAGACTTGAGACAGCACAGCCCAAACACCCCTCACATCCCCCCATCCTCTATTCAGCAGTGCTCTGGCTGGAGGGGCCTGGGCCACGGGCTTGCTGGCCTACATTTCTCTGGGTGGGGGGAGAGGTTCACACAGGGTGATGAGCCATGTGCACATTCGGGTTAAGAGCTCGAGACTTAGCAGCTCCTGGCCAAAACAAAAACGTCCCCCGAGAACGTCCGTCCGCCACAGTGCATGTTTGCCGGATCGAAATGCCACGGCCGAGGCCTAGGCCCTGGTGGAAGCTCTAATTGTGCGTGAAAATGTTCATTAACTTGTCGGATTCTCCCCAAGTTCGAGCAGCCAAAGACAATGCAGCAACAGCCGCAGGAGAACTGGTCTGCTGATACGCTGCAAAGGAAACCACACTTTTTTCTCTGAGATATGAGCTCTGATGTCCCTTGAATTAAATTTTAAATTAGAACGGCCTGTACCAAGATCAGCTTGTAAGATGCTGGTTTAAGACCACATCAGGGAAGAATCTGATGAATACTTCGATACCACAGATGAAAAGGTTCACTAAGAGCATACCATCCCCATTTTAGTTTTTGTGCATGACTTGAAAACTGCAGCTGCTCTTTACATTGAGTGAACATTTCATGATGAATAAACTGCTTCAACTGATCCAAAATCATTTCATTAAAAGTTAAGGATGTTTTTTCCTTTTCTTGTTAAGTTACCATTTTGGGGATGATGTTTTGTTCCAAAAGTGATGATACACAAGAACAGTAGATGTCAGCAGACAGACCGCGGTCCGAATGCTGACCCAATATTTATGTAAACAACTTAACCAAAGGCAGCTCATCAGAACAGAGACTACACATCAGTTCAGAAAGCAAATAACTTCACATCCTTCACATAACTTGACATCTTTAATTTTATTTACTATTTCTGGTAGTGAAGCATCGAAATGACTTGTTAGTGAGACAGCCACAAAAAACAGAATGAACAGAGAACTCTAAACTGATGTATTTCGTCTGCTCAGAGCTTGCGGTGCTAATCAAAAGTTCAAACATGAAATGCCAATGCAAAACAGATTACTTTGAATTAATCTGCCCATAAAATTCAGTTCTATGGACAAATAAAACAAACTGAAAGCTCAGTATGAAAGATTCACCACTGTGGTTGCATATTCCCACACAAGACACAAGACGCTTATTAAGAGTAGCCTATATTTATTTTTATTTATTTTTATTTTAGTTCAATGAAGGACATGAAAGACAGCATTTTCTGTTGAGGACAAATATTTGAAAAAGTTTTTCAAAAGAGTTTTTTCTATTTCCTTTTTTTGCCAAACAACAGCCAATGGTCCTACATTTTAACTCATTAAATTCTAAATTATGCCTAAAAAACAGCTCATCACAATATATTTGATGTGTCTCATTTTATTTCATTAGTTAACCGAACTAATCATTAACGGTTAAGCATTTAAAAGGTAACCACTGTCACCAATTTCTCTGGACCTTTGTGAGCGAGAAATTATTTTACTGGACCTTCACAAGTTTTAGTTCAATATAGCTGCACTAAAATATATTTTTATATATTTTATATGTTTTTTAGCAGGCCTAAAAATGCATGTCAGGTTTTTAAGTCAAAACCATTAAAATTAAACTTAACTGAACAATTTTTGTGACGTGTAATAACATAATGCAAGCTGCCAACTAATCACTGCTGATTCACTAAGAGCAAGAACTGAAATCAACTATTGTTTTTCAACATTAAATTTAATCGATTAAAAACTGAAATCGATCATTGTTTTTCAACATTAAATGTAATCGATTAATTGTGACGGTCCCACTTTAAAGTTACACTAGATCTCTACACAAGCCAGTCAACCCCAGCCTTCAGCACTCAGCATTACGGCATGTTTTTACATTGAAACCAAACCCATGGGCTGAAAAGTGAGAGCAGACATAACAATGTCTGGCAAACTGATACAACAAAAAGGACAAGCTGCTGGCTGGGGATGATTACTTCAGTAGTGTCTTATCAAGGAGCTCTGTTACATCAAAAGAGCCGTGACCTCTTAGTGCTCGGACATTTCGCGTTTCCGTGAGCGAATTCCGTTACAACAAGCTGGCTAGCGGCTGCCCTCATGACACGTATTGATATGATAATGCTGGTTTACCAACTTAGCCCTGCAGGGCCTGGTCTAATCACAAAGGCTCCTTAGCGTTTAGTGCATTTCTGAACTTTCCCTTTCCTTTCAGGCGCAGAGACCTGCCACAGCTCGTCAGCTAACTGACATGCTAACTGACATAGTGACAAGAGAAAGAGTTCTATATGCTACACTTACTTCTCCGTGTGAATCCCTAGCCACTCACGACTTGCTTGATCTCAATTACAGCGCACATCCGCAGAGAGCCGAACGGCCAACAATGAGCGATGCTCCAAAACAATCGGCAAGAGCCCACTGTCACTTCTCATTGTCATCTGAAGGGGCCACATGAAAGGGATATCATTCTCCTCCTCTCCTCGACGTACTCCCGCTCATTATAATGACTAGGGACAAGCACCTGCAGATCAGCTCCTCAGTTCTTCCTCCTTCCCCGGAGCCCTTCTAAACACTATAATGTTATATTCCTTTTGAGCAGTTTCCCCCCAGCTCTTTGCTACGCCTTTGAGTTTCCTCAGACTACAGAGACTTCCAGAAGAGCCTTCCAGGTAGACAGTGGCCTGACAGGCAGCTCAAGTATTTGGCTCCTTGATTTTGACCAAACTTGAACTGGCAGAGAGGAACGTGGCTATAAATACAACCAAAAGAACAGCTTGACGGCAGGAAGGTGAATACGCTGCTGTTTCAGGGGGAGCAAAAGGTAGAAAAAAATGGAAATGTTACTTTCAGCTTAAGATTCTTGGGAAAAGAAGCTCTATTATTAGTAGAGCATTGTTTTAAGAACTATAAGCACAAGACAAAGAATAACAAAGCCTAGGCCTTTCACACTTATTACATAATCACCTGATAATTATTTGAACTGACCTTCAGGGGCAGTGGTGAGTAATGTTTGTTTATTTGAGCTTGGGCTGTGGTCACTTCAGACTTGTCTTTTAATAGTAACACAATGAACTAAAAGGACCACGTTCATTTGAATTATTTAAACAGCAATTAATTCTCAGCTAAAAATGTCATGATTGTGACAGGCCTAATATAGTCAAACATCTACATCGCTTCGGCCCAGGGGGGAGCTCTGACCACACCTGAAAATCTTCATTAACTTTTCAAATTTAGAGCACCCCAGCGCTCCCACTACAATCCTCCCTCCTTTAAAACAGTTTGCTCCATCTGTTGATCTACAAATAAGTAGACAGAACAGAATCAGGGATTGCCCAGTATGCCCAACTAATCAACATTTTCAAATCAACACATTTACGGCATTTGGCAGACGCTCTTATCCAGAGCGACTTACGATATGATCATTATACACAGGTAGGTGAAGGTAATGTTAGGAGTCTTGCCCAAGGACTCTTATTGGTATAGTGTAGGGTGCTGACCCAGGCAGGGGATTGAGCCCTAGTCTACAGTATACAAGGCAGAGGAGTTACCCACTACACAATATTTAATTTACACCAACCACAATATTTAATCAATAGCCAATATCAATCCATTGCTTTCCACTTTGCATTAGTCCAGAGTAACTAAACCTTGACTGAAAGACTAGATAATCATCGTCTTGTTCTAAAATGATGTGCGCCTATGAGGAGTGTGCATCACGCCCATATATTACCTGGACTGGTCTCCACAGAGGCTGCTGCACAGAGCGAGTTTCATTTCGTGCATATAAATACGTTCACGCCCGACACGCCCGTCATCTTTTCCGAGCTTCAGTTTTGTTCTTATTGAATGCAGCACATCAACTTTTATTCGTTAAATGTTAGTTATTTGCTGAAATCAACTTGGAGAAGAGAGAACAGAAGTTTACCTAATTGCTGTTCCTGAAATTTGTTTTTTCCTTTTTTCGAGACCAGATGGATAGTTCCACTCCATCCTCTCATTGAAACAGCACTGACAGAAGAGAGGGAGGCGGGGCCCTTGCGCAGTTCGCAAGGCCCTACACAGCGTGTGTAGTGAGCGTACAGGGCCGAGCGGCTCTCTATACGGAGGTAGCAGCTGAAAATGGGCTAATTTTCTCCCTGTCGTAGTCTGCCTAGATTGCAGATGGAAGTCTGACTGGGCAGCTAAGATAGGTCTATGAGCCTTAGACACAGCTGTCACCAAACAAGGAACTTATTATCTATGAATTGTGGGTAGGATCTCATTATCATAATAATGTTTTCTGTCCCAGAAGTCAACCTGCTATTCGTAATCGGAACGACTGCAATTTAAAGCCATGATAATCACTGCCATTGAAAGATAATACTCTCTGCAGACAGACCTCTCTGTTCGCCTACAATACCGATGATGGCCCCGTCTCTCCTCGCCCCTTTCTCTCGATTCATTTACCAACACAGAGATACTGCCAGTCACTTACAATGCTGAACAGCGCGAGGGCGCCAAGACTCATGGGCCTGGCAGTATAAAGAAAGGCACTAGGCATGAAAAGGTTTCTGAGGCTGATAAAGAAGCGGTTCGCGGAGCATATCAATCACTTCTTTGCTGTCAATGACCTGTATTTGCATCAGAATAACATCAGCAGAAATTACCCTCACACGAAAACAAAAACGTTATCACGGGCCACGTGCTCCGACACATTTTAACACGACTGCTTGGTCCGCGGGCTTGTTTATGAAGTGATCGGCTGGGTTGTAGTAATATGTATGCAGGAAAGGGTGTGGAAGGAGACAGCCCTCCCTCTCTGCCCCCACAGCTGTGGGAAAGCAGATGTTTACTCCTGTAATTAACGCCTTCCGTTCATGCATCTTGTCCAGGCCGGAAATCTGTTGTGACACGGGTTCAGCGTGAACCTGCTGCAGGTTTTCCGACACAATATTAATATCAATATTTTCCACTGGCTAATTACTGGGAATATGGATGGACAAGGATTAGCGCCCGCCGCAGCCGCCTTGTAGATGAGGTCTGATCAAGCAGATTAGACCGTTTGATAGCTTTTGGGCCTGTGTCGAAAGCGATTAATCAACGCTGCCATAGACAGTGCAATGTATTTCAGTATACGGTGGTGTGATCAGGCTTCTAAATACATTGTGGCCTGTTTCCCTGAGTTTGGTGACCTGCTGGCACCTAGCCAACTGAAACAGCTTCCTACCTGTAGCGCCAGGTGCGTCCACTGGCCTATAATGATGTGTCCTGCAGTCCTCATAGTTATGGAGAAGTTCTGACCAGTCTGGCTGCCATAGCGGAACTGGACGTCTGTCTCCGAGACCGTCAGAAGAAGCACCAGTCTGTCTGTGGCGCTCTTCTCAAACACAGTCCTGTGCAATGGGAAAAAGGAACAAGTGGTTAAAACATTGGTTCTAGTCCCGGTTCTGTGAATTCTCTTTTCTAAAACACTTGACCCAGCTCATGAGGACTTTCATAATAATCTGATTAGGTAATTACTTGATAAAAGCCATTTTTATTGCCATTATTGTCATTAAATTTACGGTTCATTTCAATCAAAAGCTTGAAAGTCACACCTACCAGGTATCGCATCATTCTAACACAACTGCACAATTATTTTCAGACAAGAACTGGAAGAATTCCTTCTTTATTATGATTGAAAATACAGACAAACATTTGGAGCTTTTAAAATGTGGTTTCTTTACCACTGTCTTGTCTTTGAATACAACAGGGGGCAACACACAATTTCCTGTACAGCTAAAGTGAAAATGGAAAGCCTTGTTTGTTCATATGTATAGTGCGTGAACATGGTGTTGGAAATCGCTTACAGTCTGAGGTTCCTCCAGCAGGGAGTGCTGTTATCACGCAAACTGCCATATATCAGCACCAGAAGAAGCTCATGAATGCATGAGTATAACAAGTGAAGTACTTTTCAAAAGATTCTTGGTTACCCAACATTATTTAATATGTAGTTTTATTAAAGATTCATCAACACGGGTAATGCTCACAAAAGCATACAGAACAGAAAGTTGCCGAAGCTGCAGTGGACTGCGTGTAGTAGTTTTGGGGGGATTATATCGATATAATCGATAATCATGATTTTAATTTGAAAATATCACGCTAATTATTCTTAGTTATCACCAGGCCTACTTAGTTTAAAGTCTTTCAGTGGTATGCCGGAAAAGATCCAGCGCCATTCCTTACGGTACCAAACAGGAAGTGTGTGTACGCTTACATCTGAATTGAAGCCATGCTCAGTGCTCAACATGAAAAGGTGAGGCATAGCATGGGGCATTAGTAAACAATCAATATGCCCTTGAAGGTCAGCGATGAAGATCCAGCAACAGTGTTTTACAGGGATACGCCTTGGCGGCTAAAATGGGCGCCGCTCTGACATTTATGCACCTTGTATCAATACTTTCCATTTGCTGCTTCCTGTTACTTGAAAACCTCCTCATCTACTGTCAAATGAAACCCCATTACTGGCATTTTATGAGGAAATGGAAACGTTTACGAACATGGGCCACCACAGCCAATAAATCATAACGCAACATGTTTGCGCTCAAGTCAGGGCTGGCCCTCGAGTCCCGCTCGCCTTACCTGCAAGCCACGCTTTCCTGCGTGCTCCACTTGCAATTAGGCCGAGTTCCTCCGCCGGGGAAATGCTGCCGTTTTAGCATTCAATACGGCCAGCAAGGCAAGTGCTCCCAAAGCAAGTCAACGTGGTGCATATTTTTATGGCATGTTACCGAGGGGGGCTCTCCGGTTGGTATTAAACAGAGGCCCATTAATTCACTAAGAGAAGAATTAATCAACATGTACACTCGTTGTCACGGCCGCCGCCGCCACTTCAGGGAGAGAATTCCACATTCTCTTGTGCCTGTTGAACCGCCGTGACCATGCTGACTCAATTATTTATTTTTTCAATGTTGCACGCCAGTGGCCCGTCTGTCTTTTCATCCTCTACACTTGGTATAAAATGCCGAACCGGTTGTTGTTGTTCTTCGCGAGTCTCTCTCGCCCTGTCCTTTCATCCTATCACCCACTTTCAACTATATCATTTTCTGTGCCGTGGAAAAACAAAGTGGCCTTTGAGATGATGCTCTTTTTTTTTCTTCCTGCCAGAGCTCAGGAAACACTGTGGCAATTTCGTTTCATTGATCTAAAACTGGACACAGCTGGTCTTGTTTGGGGTAGAGCAGGAAAAAAAGGCAGAGAGCTTTTCTCCAACCCGACAAGACAAGTGCATTACAAATTAATTTCAAACCGACTCCTCATAGAGTGACTTATAAGCACCAGCATGTGGTCCACTGTTTTGAGGTGCACACATAAAGCAATGGCACAACCTTGGAATTATTTGTTGATGTTTTCAAGTTTATCACCACACAGGAAAGGACATTCTGAACAAAGACCTCACTGCTGGCGACCAATATGGCAAAGCCACTACATATCTGGTTCAGAACATACGAATGGTTTTGAAAGGCCAGGAAGAGAAACCGATATGTCTGATTAAGTAAGATATTAGCTCTCTAAGTGACAGCAAACACTTGCACTGCGTGTCTGATCTTCTTAAGGGAAAGTTCTGGCAGTGGAGCTACTTACATTACAGAGGCTTCCTCGGGTTTCAGCCAAACTGTTAGGGTAAATGAGCCTGCTGGGCCCAAGTTTGGACTGGAGAGGGAAGCCAAGCAACCGCTCTGGTTTCGAAACACGAAGCTGGTGGATCCGGCCTCTGCCCCCGGGCGGAGATCCTGGCTGTCGCCTGCTGGACACCCATCCGGATGGGCGGTGAGCAGGTTGGTGTAGCGTGGTGCGGAGGAGCGGTATGGGCACTCCTGGACGCAGAACTGCTGGGAACAAGTGAGAAAGTCCTCCTGTGCTCGGCCGGCCTGGCAGAAGGCGCTGCGCTCTGGGACGCCACATGTAGCCCCGGCTGGCGCCACGCTGACAGGTTTGTAGGCCGCGATGTTCTCCAGCCTGGGGAAGGAACCCTGCGGGGCCACAGGGCTGAGGGTGATGAAAAGGCCCAGGGTGTACAGTAATAACACAGTACCTTTGTGCCTAAGGAGCCAATACATCCTTGGCAGCAAAAAGGCCTCCTGATGTAGCGACGTTAAATAAGTAATGATGGTCATGCCGGAGGTGACATTTTTTCCCCTTTTTTTTTCTCTATTTAAGCAGTCCAGCGCCTTGGGTAAGGCAGCACAGCTTAATGGCACGATGTCCAAGAGGAGGTCAAAGCCTTCACATGATAGCTAGGATTTGGGCCTGCTGTGGTCCTCAGGAGAACTACAGGGGCAAAGGAAAAGAGAAATCAGATGTGAGGCATAACTTTTCAAAACATCAAATTCCAAAATCCTATCCAAGCTGTTAGGATTCCATCTGATGCAAGCGAATAATCACACCTGCCTGTGATTTGGAATTGCAGCGAGAACGACCTGAATGAAGGGCTTCCCTTACTAAGCTGCACACGTGGCAAGATTTAGAGTTATTTATATATATAAAAGAACAATACACAAACTATAAAAAGACCCGAAATTAGCCATACAAGCTACAGAGTGAAGCAGACACATGCAGGGAACATGCCACATTGTGCAAAATCAGCTGTTGACATGCTTACCTGCACCTACAGCAGTCTGTACAGTGAGACTTCACGTTTTACCGACTACGTAGTGGGTAACCCCTCTGCCTTCTACGCTGTAGACTGGGGTTCAATCAAGCACCCTACACAATACCAATAATCCTTGGGCAAGACTCTTAACACTGCCTTCACCTACCTGTGTAAAATGATCACACTAAGTCGCTCTGGATAAGAGCGTCTGCCAAATGCCGTAAATGTAAATCTCGAAGGTGGGAGGAACTTTTGAAGAGCTACAAGCATTTTAGGCAAACGTTTGAAGGCAGGCTGCTTGACATGTTTGTTTTTTAGCTGGCTAATGCAGACAGAAGCCAAACATAATGTCTGTTGTTGGCCTCTACATCAGTGGGTATGCTAGCAGTAATAATTTCAGGGATTCACAATGGTTGTATACATTGTTTGCATAATACCCTGATAGCAAGTGGACAGTGAACCACTGTCGGCCCGCTGATGGCAAAGCTAGCGCTCCGCTGGCGTTTTCTGGGCAGCCCACCGGTGTTTACGCAGAGTATTAGACAAAATTCCACTTATCACTCATTTTCCACTCACAGTCCAGTTTACTTGTTTTTCCTTTTCCTTTCTTCAGTTATACTTTGTAAATTAGTAGATTAGTAATTTTAATCCAGCCCGGTGCCCGGTGCAACAACATTCTCTATAAAATCATTTTAAATCAGGCCTAGTCATTATTTTTTCTCTTTTGTTTGAAATTGTTGTCCAAGTTTATTTTACGAATAAACGTCTCTGTGCATTTGAAACCGAATTGAGGAGATTAAAAACTACTTAGATCTTGTATGCAGGACAGTCATCAGGGTGGTCCGAGAGTGGACCAGCAGTGGCAAACAGTCAGTGGGGTACCGACCTTATGAAGCCAGCAGACCCATATATGCTGCTATCTGGGTACATGCTAGGTTAATGTAGTGACAGAACAGTGATGAAGAAAAGCAGGAGACATTGCGAGGCTGTGAGAAGCAGAGTGGCACCACAGAATAAAGCAGAACACCACGAGTAACACATTAAGAGCTCATGTTGGGCCTTTACACGCGCAGCCGGTACGGTGCCACTAAGAGACGCTCAACAGGTTGCTGCAAGTCTGTCCTGCTGGCTGTGCAGCCTTTCTGACAGACAGTCAACCCTGCAGGTCCACTACAGAATAAAAGCTCAGCCACTCTACCGCGTTAAGCGGCAGTCAGTCTGAACGTCACCGCGCTGCGTACACGCAGCCAAACGGAGCCAAACATCGATAAACGCGAATTATTGATGACAGTACGTTTAAATACTTACATAATATGAACTTTTAATGTGGACAACGAGAAGAGGAACAAATGTCGTCGTCTTACCTCAGAACGCGCTGTGTTCAAGCACACGGCCTCCGACAGGAAAGGAGATTAGGGTAGTTTGCCATCTGCTCAGCGCTCGCGCTCCAGACACGGGGAGCCGAACTTCAGCAGAAAAACTCCGAGAAAAAGAAAAAGAAAAGGTAGATTTGAAAAAGAGCTGAAAATGGCAGCTTGTCTGTCTCAGCCGTTCACCCTGTTCGGGTAAATCCAGCGTAAAGCACCTGTTGCCATCTCTCTCTCTCTCTCTCTCTCAGCCCCGCTGAAGCCCCATGTTGCTCTCGGCTCGCTTTAAGTGGCTCTTCTCTGGCTCGGGAACGCCGCTCAGCGTCGCTAGGCAACCGGCGGCTGGACCCAGTCCCACATTCAGGTGTTGAACTCCGGGAGGGGAGAAGAGGACAAAGGATTAAAGGAGGTGGGGGTGGACGAATCAATGCACAATGCGAGTATATCCACCAGGACAGGAGGGCGAGACTCCTGAAGGGCCTCGGCACCGCAGAGTTTGGCGCTCTACCTCATTTAACACACCTGACATCATCAGCTAATGAGCGAGGCCCTCAGCAGTCGGAGGCAGAGAGAAAACAACCTTTAAGGCGGCTCTGTGGCCGCGCTGGACCGGGGTCTGATCCTACCTGTCGAACATTATTCATGCGCGGGTCCACTTTATTAAGAAGCTTGTAGTTACATTCACTAACCCCTGTATTAGAAACACACCTGCCTTAAAGTTCCACTAACTGGCCACTTTATTAGAAACACCTGCCTTAAAGTTCCACTAACTGGCCGCTTTATTAGAAACACACCTGCCTTAAAGTTCCACTCACTGGCCACTTTATTAGAAACACCTGCCTTAAAGCTCCACTCCCTGGCCACTTTATTAGAAACACCTGCATTAAAGTTCCACTCCCTGGCCACTTTATTAGAAACATTTGCCTTAAACGTCCACTAACTGGCCACTTTATTAGAAACATTTGCCTTAAACCCCCACTCACTGGCCACTTTATTAGAAACACCTGCCTTAAAGTTCCACTCACTGGCCACTTTATTAGAAACACCTGCCTTAAAGCTCCACTCCCTGGCCACTTTATTAGAAACACCTGCATTAAAGTTCCACTCCCTGGCCACTTTATTAGAAACATTTGCCTTAAACGTCCACTAACTGGCCACTTTATTAGAAACATTTGCCTTAAACCCCCACTCACTGGCCACTTTATTAGAAACACCTGCATTAAAGTTCCACTCACTGGCCACTTTATTAGAAACACCTGCCTTAAAGCTCCACTCACTGGCCACTTTATTAGAAACACCTGCCTTAAACTTCCACTAACTGGCCACTTTATTAAAAACATTTGCCTTAAACTTCCACTCACTGGCCACTTTATTAGAAACACTTACCGTATGTCCACCCACTGGCTGCTTTTTCTACACACTGACCGCTTTATTAGAAACACCTGCCTTAAACTTTCCTTACACTCACTGGCATCTTTATCAGAAACACCTACTTGTACATACACACACTGGCCACTTTATCAGAAACACCTGCCTTAAACTTCCAGTCACTGGCCCCTTTATTAGAAAGAACTACTGTGTACTTCCACTTACTGGCCATTTTATTAGAAACAGCTACCTTAAACTAGGGTGACCATATTTTTAAAAAGAGGGCACTGGGGGGAGGAATGCAAAGCCAAATGCTGGGCATTTTAGGCAATTTAGAAATCCCAGCAGGACTCATTTTTTAGGTCTCAAAAAAGAACATGTCCTACAAAAAGAGAATGTGTGGTCACCCCACCTTAAACTCACTTACTGACCACTTTATTAGAAACAGCCACCTGTACTTCCACTCATTGGCCATTTTATTAGAAACACCAACCTTGTACTTCCACTTATTGGCCATTTTATTAGAAACACCTACCTGTACTTCCACTCTTTGGCCTTTTTATTAGAAACACCTTCCTGTACCTACACTCATTGGCCATTTTATTAAAAACACCTACCTGTACTTCCACTCTTTGGCCTTTTTATTAGAAACACCTTCCTTGTAGTTCCACAAACTGCCCATTTTAATGCCTACTTGTATTTTGACATACCAATTTATCAGAAACCCTTACCTTCCATACACTGGTCACTTTATTAGAAATAAGCACATTGAACTTCCCCACACTGGCCACTATATTGGAAACAACCAGCTTAAACTTCCACACACTGGCCACTTTATTAGAAACTTCCATTCACTGTCTACTTTATTGGAAACATCTATCTTGCACTTTTGAAGCATTAAACTCGATCAACAACCCTGTGAACAATGCTGAATCTACGTTTCTCTAGAATGGAGCATTTCACGTCACTCAGAATGAGTGTGTTCACCTCTTAACAATTTAATTATGCAGAAATTTAGAAGTATTGGCCAACATTCCCTTCAAGTTAGGGTACAAAGTCTTATGAACACGTGAGATGTGAAAAGTGAAAAGAGGAGAGTATGAAGAGTAAAAAAAGAACTGGGGCAAATACACGACCAACAAAACAGCAATATGGAATTATAAAAGTGATAAAAGCCCTGTTGTACAAAGGAGCTTTATCGGTGGATCACGTTTGAACAGCTGCTATTACTTTAGAGAACAAAGACAGTCTAACCACTTTTTAATTAAGTGCTCCTAATGACCTTAAGCGGCTTAGTGCACTAGCCTAATAATCAATAAACTACAGCAGGCCCGACACCTCCGCCGCCGAACAGAGGCTTTCACTTGAAACGTGTCAGGGCCAGAGAAACTGCAGGCCCACTCAGCTTCTCTTCTTCTGGTGTTAAAACACACACCAGCGCTGTTCATCTACTCTGGCAGATCAATACTGAGTGGGCTTATTTAGTGAGCCAGGTTCAGATGATGGAGTATTTCTCAAGACGGCAGCTTCAATTCCGTTCAATTTTGAAAGGAATTTTCACAAAACACAGTTGTAAGTACTTATATAAAAGTCCCTAGCGTTTACAGATATATTACACTTGAAAAACATGTCAGGGTTACAATTTATTCATATTTTAAAATAAAACAATGTTATTTTAACAATTACACCTTCTTCAGCCGTCAATTTAGTTTTGGTTTTACAATTGGTTTTTAAATCAATCATACAGAATTCCAAGCACCACAGAAGAGCTCGTCCCCACAGTCGTGTGTGAAGGCTGAGGACATACAAAAAACACATTTTTCTGCAATTTACTACAATAATCTATACATGACTATGGAATATATGCTTTAAATGATAGAAAGAAAACAAATGTCAAATAAATATTAAAAAATATATAATGAAAGTTCCCCAGGAGTCGTGTCACTGGTGTTACTGCGTAACAAAAAACCTCTTATTTTGAAATAAAAGTCACACTGATGACATCACTCGACTTCCTTTTACCTGTTTTCTGAGGATCTATGAAGAAAAGCTCATGGTGAGTCCACTGTGTCTTTCAGTTATCAGAGATTTTCTCATTTAGCTCATGATTTCATATGAAGCTTTTAGCTGAAGTCACTGGTGTGACCGACTTTATTCTGAGGTAACTGTGAAAAAATAGAACACAAATGGATTAAATTCCATATTTTAGTGGATATTCCATGATTGACAACATGTGGTTTGATGCTCTGTAGCAGTTATTTTGTAAAATGTATGTCTCATTAAAATGTCTCTGGTGTTCCTTTATTATGTGTAACACCAATGAGGATCAGTAACACCAGTGACCCCTATGGAGAGATAGAAAAGTGGACCTTCTGTAGAATGACCCATCATTTTTGAGATATCTCTCTATATGTATATACATGTTAGTATATACCTACTATTTATTAACAATTCAGCTGAAAGCAGAGTACACATGTCACAACTTACCCCATCGGTGGGGTTAATTGTACCAGACTACAGAGATAGCTGTAAACAGCATACAGCTAATTAAATGCAATTCTATGTCATTTGAATCAGCTTTCCTACATAAATAAATAAAAGATATTTCTATCATTGTTTGCTTTGGGAGGCTTGGTTGTTACACTGAGTTAAAACTAACCCGCCATGTGGAAGCTGTACTTTGGCCTGGCTCGCTTTCACTGAGAGTTGTTTACAAGCTTCAAAATGGTGCTATTTTACAGCCACATTAAAATAATGTAGTGTGAATTCGGTAACTTAAACATTCAATACATTAAAACACAAAAAAATGACTTCTTCAGTACAAAAACTTTCCTAAAATTTCCCTCTGGATATATAGCCACATATACACATACATCATAAAGGGTTAGGCATACATTTCAAAATATAAGGTCTAAGTATCATGTATTGGACATCTATGCATAATATATGGATCATACATATACCATATGTCCGATATTTGTCTGATACAAACATCAAAAGATTTTAAAAATTTAATACAAAAAAAAATTTTGGAACATGAAGCTAGCACATATAAGCAATATATTGCATCCACATATATGAATAATGTTCCCTACCATATATTTTAAACAGTGTTATACATATATGTTTGTATAAGTTGAAATATGGCTGAAATATATGTCCCATACTTGAAAATGGACAATTTCAAATAAGTTGGATATAAGGGAAGTTCATATATGCTAATATATGTCATATATTTTAAATCTATATATTGCCATATGTCAGATTTCCGTAAGAGTTGTGTCTCCAAGACAAATCCTGGGAAGTATCTGTCTGACCACTGTGAAAATGGGAATGCAATAAAGTGACCAAAATTACATTCTACTTAAATCTGTTTAACTACATAAAATATCCATGTTACATTTTTCCTCATTAGCTCAAAGCACTTTCCCAAAACCCTGCACGCTTTATTAGCCTCCTCGTTTCCGCCGCTCTGAAGTAGACATCAGGTCTGGATTTTAGCGGTATTGATTTTCCTTAAGCCCTCTGTCTTGCAGCATCGGCTGCACTCAAATGCTGAGGGTGTTGAAATGAAGACTGGTATTAGAATTAGCATTATCTTAGCTTTCGTCCACAGAGATAGCATGCAAATGAGCTCCGCCGCTACACTCTCCTCTGCATTCCAGTTACTCTGGAGACGAACCCTGGCTGTTTAACCCAGCCGTGTGGACTAGATGCCTCTGCTAATTAATGAAGCCGACATCTACAAACAGGAATTAGATTTCTGCCCCATTCCTCCCCGAAACGGGAGCTTCATTATTTACTCCAGTGCTAAATGGGCAGCAGCTTCCCAGACAAGCCCCCAAACAGTCAAATGAACATAATCAGTCGGAAATGTTACAGGTTTGCTCACTTTCTCAAGCACAGAACTGACAGCAAGAATAAGCCTTATATATAAAGTACAGTTGTGTGCAAAAGTGGCCAAATTACATATTTTGTTCTAATTCAGTAAATATTATACAACAGTGAGTTCCGGCTGC
The DNA here is from genome assembly GCF_904425465.1 of Colossoma macropomum. Lineage (NCBI taxonomy): Eukaryota > Metazoa > Chordata > Actinopteri > Characiformes > Serrasalmidae > Colossoma > Colossoma macropomum. The sequence continues at coordinate 1,818,902 of NW_023494803.1, forward strand.
GCAAGCTGATTGGTTGAGAGTTGTTCTAACTGTGCTGTTATTTCACCATAACATGGTTTTTCACAAACACTGTATCACTCCGCTGAGACGCCGTTGCTAAGCAACGACTTTGACAGCTGTAGGAGACGCTCAAGACATTTGAACGTTTTTACTTCTTACTTTGCCACAAACAGAAAACGGACACTTTTAAGATCACATTTGACCGACAGCCGATTTGGTCAGACTCTGAAGATGAGACGACACTAAATTCCCAAACTGTCATCACCACTGAGCAGCTTTTCAGTCGGCAGCTGAGACAGAAGAACAGCTGAACAACCTGGAATCAGCCAGAAATGAACCCAACACCATTCGCCAAACTAAATGGGCTGTAAGATGCTTTACAGACTGGCTGGAACAAAACAACATTAATACTGATCTGGCAGAAACTGACAAAACTGAGCTGAACTTGATATTGTGGCAGTTTTATGGCTCAGTCTGATTTGGTCAGACTCTGAAGATCAGACTACTTGTTTGTCTATCTATCTATCTATCTATCTATCTATATATCTATCTATCTATCTAGGAAAGGGTTCATTCAACATGGTCTTGCACACTGTGTTCTTGTATGTGTGAGACATGAGACACACTTACTGTACTCAGAAATTGGCCAACTCAAAGTTTGCATTTCATTATATATATATATACACACACAACACATTTGATACTTGGTTATAGATCAGTATATGGTTTGGTTCTTTTTCCTGAAAGGACAGTCCTAATAGCCCTATCTTCAGCATTATTCTGCCGTGCAGCACTGTGGGCAGAGTCCCCAGGGTTACACTGAGAAATCCCTCCCCTGCTGAGGATACATACCATCATATTAACCTCCTAGACCTGCTGGAGTCAGAAAAACCTACGACAGTCCACCAGAGCTGCACAGATAGGCCTCGAGTCAGGATTTCAGCAGCAGTCAGCATTTTTACTGACCAAGCACAGAAGCTTAGGATGTGGCTTCCTTAAATTTTTAAAAGCACTTAGCTGTAAGTCACTGTCATAACAAAACCTCGAATCTCTGAAATGTTAACTTTACAAGAGAAGCCAAAAACAATCCTAACTTTGATGTAGGTTAATGATGCAACTTTTATTCAGAGTAATTTCTTTTGGCCCATTGGTCATGTTCAGGCATAATGAGCCGTAAAAATGAAAACAACAACAAAAATCTCATGAGATCAGTTTTGGGGGTTTACAAAGTGAGACGTTACAGTAATGTGATTACCTTTTCCTGTAGTGAAGTAATGGAATGCATTACAGTTTAAAATCTTGTTAGCACCTTACAGTTAATGAATTAATAAGCATTACACTACTTCAATACTTATATGTCTCAGAAACAATGATATTAATTTTGCATGATGGATTTAAAGCACTTAAAGGATTTAATTTAATTATCTCTATATGGACCATTCTACTGAATGATCTTTTTAAACTCAAGGTATTAATAGAGAGTGTAATAAACTACATATACACAAAGTCAGCATTTATAGGGTACTTTCTAATAGTGGCAGTCCCAAACCCCAAGCTTTAAATTTCAACTTGTAACACTTTTTTTTCATTTTTTAAAATATCTTTTTGATTTGAAGTTAGATTTATTAGGAGTTCAACTTTTAAGTAAAAAACCTTCAAAAATGCTGTCCCACGTTTTCATGTCACCACCGAAACACAGAGTGTTAGTCCGTAGTGGAGTCTCAATTTAGCCCCCTCGGGAAGAACAGGAAGTGAGGCTGCATCCCTGTGCCTCACTGCCGCATGGTGAGCCATTAAATCTCATTGTTTTGGAATAAATACATCCCAAAGTCTCAAAATCAGTAGGTGACTTTAATAACTGTCCCTTCTGAAACAATTAAGTAAATTGTTTTGTGTTTTAATGAAAAGTATTATGATTGTATGTATAACTGTTTAAAGCTGTTTGCTAGTCATGTACTGGCTGGTGTTTTTGAGTTATGCTTAAAATTAGCTAAATTTGTCATGATTGCCAAAGTCCGTACCAAAACATTTTATAAAGTTTTGGTAGTGTTATGATTTATTTGGTAGGGTTTCAAAGTAAAATGTAATATTCAATCATTTATTTCCATAAACTAAACATATTTCAGGTACAGAGTCATTCAAAGCAAAACTATTTTAGTCTGAAGTCCAAGTCAGTTAAAAGTCTGAAATATGTTTTGAACTCTGACTTTGAACCTGTTCAGTAGATTGGTACATATATATATTAACCGTGCCTGTCAGTGTACATGATTTGTGTTATATCTGCATCAACTGACCGCATGACTTTAATTTAAGCAGAGCTGCGAGGGCGAAGCAAACGCTAGAAACTTCAACAATCAGTAAAAGTTTCTCACAGGCTAATTTGAAAGTGATGGATAAAGATCCCTACACTGAAGAAGAGAGAGTCCCAGTGTCATCTAAACAGACAAGACTGAGTTTGGAGTCAGGAACAGCTCACTGAACTTTACATTTTATTCAGAAAGATTTTCGAGGCAGCTGTGAAGTTGCTTGTTTCTTGGTTTTCCAATAGCATCAGCTAGTTTTGTTCAAAGGCAGGGACTGAAATGTCTTATAGATGAGGTTTATTGTGATCAGTTACTTATGTGTTTTACTTAGAAGTAAAGCAATAAATAAAAGGGGAAATATGTGAAATTCTCTTTAAAATCATGGGTGGTACTTTGTCGCAGATTGCTGCAGAGCTTGGAGCTCCTGTACCTGAAGCCTAAGAGTGAACAGAGGGGCTGTGTAGCTGCATCGTCTCTCAGATTGCCCCTCTGTGTGCCGTGAGGTGGTCGGATATTGAGTTGTCAGATGTGACAGTCCATACGCCCAGCGCTGGCTCAGAGTTTCAGCTGAAGATCACTAGGAAGCAGAACACACAATGAGCTGTGGAGTGTAGAGTCACCACACACACACAAGAACCCAGCAGCTCAGCTCACTGCGCCACAGGGGGGAGAGATTTTTCAGCAGAGACCAATACATACCGGCTCAGGATTTAGGCTGAGCAGAAACTCAGACAAGAGCAAAAAAGAGAGAGAGAGAAATATTTCATACAGGAAAACATGAATTTAGAGTTTCATTCCAAAATGCTGAACATCCATTTGTAATAAGATGCTGTTTAAAAAAAAAAGAAGAACAGCTGATGAGTAACATAATTAATCTCTAATAAAGGTGGCCTTGATTACAATATAGCATTGATATTTCTTGTATGTTCACTCAGAACAATGTATACACTGATCATGAATAACATTCTGACCACCTCCTTGTTTCTACGCTCATTGTCCATTTTATCAGCTCCACTTACTATATAGGTGCACTTTGTAGTTCTACAGTTACAGACTGTAGACTGCTGCTGGAGTTTTTAAACACTGTGTCCACTCACTGTCCACTCTATTAGACACTCCTACCATGTCAGTCCGCCTTGTAGATGTAAAGTCAGAGACGATAGCTCATCTGCTGCTGCACAGTTTGTGTTGGTCATCCTCTAGTCCTTCATCAGTGGTCACAGGACGCTGCCCACAGGACGCTGTTGGCTGGATATTTTTGGTTGGTGGACTATTCTCAGTCCAGCAGTGACACTGAGGTGTTTAAAAACTCCAGCAGCACTGCTGTGTCTGATCCACTCAGACCAGCACAACACACACTAACACACCACCACCACGTCAGTGTTACTGCAGTGCTGAGAATGACCCACCACCCAAATAGTACCTGCTCTGTGGGGGTCCATGGGGGTCCTGACCACTGAGGAACAGGGTAAAAGGGGGCTAACAAAGTATCAGAGAAACAGATGGACTACAGTCTGTAACTGTAGAACTACAAAGTGCATATAAAATGTAATTTGCCACAGAATTTCATTTTTTCATTTTCAAAAGAAGCATGCAAAAAGTAAAAACCAATATTACACAACGCTGTGCTAAAAACCACATGTAGACTAATAGTACAACAATCTCAGTTGTCAGCCTAAAGGAAAGAAATACTCTAAATGAATCTCCTCTTGGTCTCAGGTTCTTCTCCTGGACACAGTTAAGTCCAGTTTGAAATCAGAGTGAGGCTGAAGCCGTTTTCTCCTGTGTCTGAAATTCGGCTCCAGAGAAATAAAACTCAGATTTTCTCACTTTGCTCAAAATATTGTCTCACGTGTGACTTAACTCTTTAGAGTCTGACTCGTCTCAGCTCAGCCTCAGCTGAGTAATATCTCCATAAGAGTGAGTGCAAAGTGGCCAGCTAACAAGTAAAAACCAATATTATACCAACGCTGTACTAAAACCCCATGAAGACTGCATCGTCAGAAGTTCCCAGCAATAATTTTGGCCTCCGCACAGCTCACTGTCAGGAGACGCAAATGTGGAGTTCTGGTACGAGTCCAACCGTTACTCATTTCACACAGCCTGAGCTGCTATATTCATGCCTTTGGTGAAAGGGTTCTCAAGTGCTACTAAGTCATGTCCACATGACATGCCAAACTATTTGTAAAAGTGCACTAACTGAATTAATGGTTCATCGAATGTAGACTAAAGCGTTTTAAGTGCAAATAAACGTGTAAGTGCGACCCTGTGATGCCTCCACATAGCCTGCAGCCATCTTATCCATTTCATCCTGCATGAAGGAGACGGTCCACCCGCCTTTTACATGGATGGCAATTAATCGCCTTCGAGTGATCCGGTTACATTTCAGCACTAAGTACTTTCAGAAATGGAAAGGGATTCTGCTGAGGAGAAGTCATTAGCTGCCTCTAAGTAGCTGCGATGTATAGAATGTTAACAGATGTGTAAAACAGGGAAGGAGTAAAATGATCACTGATGATAAGAGGAAGAACTAACTACTGTAAAATATGTTACATATCTAACCTGTGAATACTGAAACTGCTAAAGATTTACTTCTGTTCAAGCGAGGTTTCTTTTTCTCTTACTTTCTACTGCTAAAGAGAATAATGGCGTATACAGCACTATTTCACCAGTCATACTTTGCATACTTGCAAATTGTACAGGGAGATTCATTTGAAAGAGGTCCCAAATATTCTTTTGTAACTCCTGTTAGGATGAAGCAGTCTGAACCAAAAAAATACGCTACATATCTTGACGTGTGTGTGATTGATTGCATTATACACGATGCTGGAAGTGATCTCCGTTTTCTGCCAGAGACATCAAGGGGTACGGGGGTCTGCACCCAGAAGTTGCAAACAGAGGTTAACGTCGCGACGGCTGTCCGGTGCCTACCTCATCGCTCTGACACAGGGGCATCCTGGCTTGTTCGAAGCTCCATATACTGAGGAGATCATTGCACATTGTTTGGTTCTGATTGCTTTGTCCTAGAGAGAGTTATTACAGAATATTCGGGGCCTCTTTCGAGTGAATCTCCCTGTACATTTTGAATTTTGCAAACTGTGCTTCCAAAACATTTCCCTGAAAAATGGTACCTGATTAAGATTGTTACTAACAGGATCTAATGGTACTCAAAGGTGGTCTCTGCTCTGTTTGCTAACAAATGCAGCTGAAACCAATGACAATTTAGCAAATTCATATTTTTTTCAGATGATTAAAAGTCACCAATCACCATTATATGACCTGTAAATGCACCGAATGTAAATTAGAATATGTTAATGTGTAAATCACTATTTTTAAAATTATTACTTTGTAAACAGTTTGCTGACAGAAGCTAATTTGCAAGCTAATGCTAATGGTATTAGGATTTATGTTAGCTTCCACATTGTTATCGTTCATATTGTTCACTCATTAAAGAAAAGTAATGAGCTTTGCTTTGTTCTATACATGATTCTGTATGATTGTAGACAAGTGTAGAGCATGTAAGCACAGAAAAGCACGTCAGCACAAAATAGCTAATGCATCAGTTCAGTAACACAGTGTGGTTAAGATAGCAAGCTAAGTAGCTAATTATCAGTATTAGACAGTCTCAAGCAGGTGAAAAATGAACTAGAACCGCAAGTTCCCCTGGTTCCTGTTTGAGTCAGATCTTGAGTTAAAATGCCTTTTATTCCCGTATGGATCGTATCGTCTGGGTAGGTTTTGAAACTTTGAAAATAGTACAACAATCTCAGTTGTCAGCCCAGAGGAAGAAATACTCTAAATGAGATCTCCTCTTGATCTCAGGTTCTTCTCCTGGACACAGTTCGGTCCAGTTTGAAATCAGAGTGAGGCTGAAGCCGTTTTCTCCTGTTTCTGAAAGTCGGCTCCAGAGAAATAAAACTCAGATTTTCTCACTTTGATCAAATTATTGTCTCACATGTGACTTAACTCTTAAGTATCTGACTCGTCTCAGCTCGGCCTCAGCTGAGTAATATCTCCATAAGAAAAGAGTGAGGTCTCATCGTCATCTGTCAGCGCAGAAGGAGAACTCACGCTTTTCTCCTTCATCACCAGAACTTCTCACAGTGAAATGCTGACGTTAATTGCCCCTTTTCTTCTAAGGGGGGTTTAAGAGGAATAATTCAGAAGTCAGTGATCCTTCATTAATATAATATTGAGATCTGCTTTATTTCTCTGAGACAATTTTAAGAAAGAATTTTTTCCTATGGGAGATGTTTGTTCCTCCATAAAATCCAAAGGGTTCTCTTCTTATTTAGAGTACATGACATTAGAAAAATACAAAAAAGGTTTAAACTCATACTTGCAGAACAGTGTTCCCCAAACCTCTGGACTCCACATGACTCCAGTCATTGTGGTACATCTCCAGCTCTTTCTTCTTGCCCTACTTAACTCTCACAAAAGGCTGAGATGAACAGAGAGGGCATCGCCACTCGCCTGGCCCCTGCCTAACAGAGGGACGGGCGAGGTCTCTGGAGAGGCCAGCCCGGAGTCGTCGTCTTTGCACGTTGTCAGGATTCGGGTCTACACACTTGCCTCTCTGACTGTACACGAACATATTTGGCCCCAGAAGCGTCTCCTTCAGCGGCAGGAGCGGCGTCGGGGGAGCAGGAGACCTGCGAAAGGCCATTACCACAACGCAGTCTGGGCCATCAGCAAGGCCAGGCCCAGGAGAGGCACCCCGCACTGACACTGAAGAATAAATTGGGTGGATTCGGTGACAAAACGCCATCAGGGCGAAACTGCACACATTAGCACTTCACAGATGATGGCGCACACATGCTTGTGGCACCAGTAGAACTTAACCCCCATGGCATAGCTGGGACACACACCCACATGTACAAGAAACACAGTGATTTGGAAAAGGAGACGGGCCTGGAGCACTGCACAACCACACTGCACATTCAGCTCTTTCCAGCACTGCGGAGCATCTGGGAAGTAGAATTAATATGCCTTTGATTGGAACCAGAGTGACAGCTGGAGGCAATATAGCACAATCTGGACACTTAAAAATGATTGTGTAGCGCCTACCTTTATTTCAGTGACCAACAGTCACTAAAAGCACAAGTGATAGCTGCTAGATTTATTCATCCAGACTTAACAACAACACTACAAAGATTTTAGGACAAGTAAAGGATATTTGTGAATAAGTTCAGTGTAAGTTCACACTAATAGGCCTAATGGTGCAGCTTGTATAGTATCTTGATTAAAGAGGACATAAAGGGAACCAGTTTCTCAACATTTCAGAATAATTCAGTCCCTCAGATGTGAACAAAGTCATTCAGAGTGGATGTGAAATGGTTTATTGTAGAGAACATTACCAGCTCAGATTTACTTTACAGTGGTGTTGATGGGAACCAGGGGTCGCAATGTCTACAACGCAGATATAGTAGATCTTTATCAGGGCCTGAAAATTTGGTCCGAACCCGAACACAGCCCGAGAACTATTGAGTCCAAACCACATCACTAAGTTTTGAGTCTAAACCTCATCGTCAAGTCTGGGTCCCAACTTGACTCGAGGTCAGTGAAATTAACCCAAACCCCATCATCAAGTCCAAAACTGACCCGAGCCTAACAAAATCCAGCCTAAAACTGACCCAATCTGGCAGTTTGTGTCGAATAAATTACATCACAGACAAATAAAATTTTAAGAACTATGTAAAATAATATGACAGAATGAATGAAACAGCTGTCTGAAATGACATTTTCCTCTTTGTTTATTACGCAAAGATTTCGACATCCTTAACGTTTTAACTCTGGTTCAACTTTCCATAATGTTTAATTTCCTACGCATCATTTTTCTTACAAGCGTGGGAGATTTGAATCTCTAAAGGAGGCCAATTTATTCACTGTCCAAAATGACCAGTGAACCTACACGTCTTCTGAGTTTTTACATGGTAAAATACTGATAAATATGAAGAAATTAGTTTTCTTTGGGTACTAATGTGCACCTGCATCTCTCCACCCTGAATATATTTGAATGTATATCAATTTTAGCCCAAAAGCTTTTTGTAAAACAGTGTCTCAGATATCAGGCAGCATATTCGAAACCATTTCATGCAATAACTTTCTGTGAGGGAGCTTTTAGAGGCATTAAAGGCTTCAGACGTCTGGTTCCTATCAGCACTGTTTCTCTAGAACAGAGCATTTCATATCAAACCACTCTGAATGACTTTGTTTACATCTTAACCATTGCATTATACTGACAATTTGAAAAATCGCCTTTAAGAAGAGACGCGGTGCACATCCCGGCACAGCTATTAAGCTTCTCTGGAATCGTTCTCAAGGAAAAGCCTCCATCAGTGAGAGTGCGTTTCTCAAGCCATGTAATACATACGAGAGGGGAAAGAGTTAAAAGAGCCATTAGGAATGCCATGGAGCACTTTCAGCGTCTCGCAAGGTTAATGAGAACAGTCTTCAGCAGCTGAAATGCTCAAGTAGCTTTTATTGTATCATAATAATGAATCAATGGTATGAAGATAAAATAAAATAAATGAACTCAGAAGCCATGAGTAAAACGTATGTGCCGCAGCACAACTCATAAAACGGAGGTAAAAAAAAAAAGAAAAGCAGGCAGCCGTTGGGGCCTTCTTGGGTGACGTCATTTTCTTGAAAAATATTTGCCTGCAGGTCACTGCTCCCTCTTTTTAAAGCCTTAAACGCTTTCGCTACAGAACATTAAACGTCTCCCAACGTTATAAGCTATGGTACGTATAAGAAGGCAGATGATTTTTATAGAGCATGCAGTCTTTAGCGTTTCTCTCCCCTTCATTCCTTGAGCTGCAAAACATCTGATGTACCCTAAAGAAAGACAAGGCCTTCAACACATTGGCTGTCGTCGGTCATTTTGTGCTTCGCCTGTCAAAATCATGTAGTGTTTCAGTAGATTTGCCATTAGATTTGTGAATCTCGCCAGTGGCCTCTGTTGTTGTCTCCTGCCTCCTCCCTCCTCATGGCGTATGACTGAAGAAGGCTGATTCTCCATTGGCTCCCTGCTCCCTATGTAGTGTGCATAGCTAGGGCGCTTTAGGTCAAGGAATAATAGCTTCCTCACCTAAATAGTGCACTGTGTGTGGAAATCCCATTTGGGATTCGGCCTAAGAAGTGGGCCTGAGTGGATGTGAGCGAGCCCAGCCAGGCCGTGTCGTTCTGCGTAGAGTGTTGTCTTACATCAATGTGTCTGCTCGGCAGCCTGAGGGCTTAGCGGCTGATTACTTTCTGAGTGGACATGCCTCAAACGCTGCATCAAGTTGTCAGGAACTCTCTTCCCATCCGCCATTTCTCTTCCCCCTTTTCCGAGGCAATAATATTTGTAGCCATGGCAGAATGAAGTGTGGCTGTGCGAGGCCGGCCGCCAACAGAGTGCAAAAAGAGCAAAAAATGTCGAGGTGGCCCTTTTTCCCCCCACAAGAAAAAATAAAAAGAGAATGGGGCAGCAGGTGTCTGTGATAAGGTGGCTAACGTTACTCATGTTCTGCCTCAAAGTAGCACAGCTCGAAATGGTTGCCCTCTAGAAAATCTAGGCAGTTAATCTACTATTAAAATTGAACGCTCTTAAATACCAACACCAGCTACTCAAACTGTAGCTATTACTGCCAAAGCAACTACCACATTCTGCTGGTTTGCTTAAGGTATTTTGGTGAGGTTGCCAGTTTGAGGACTGAGTGACATCTGGGTGAAAAATGTATATACATCACAAATGTATCAGGATTAGAACAATTTTGAATTTTGAGAAAAAGAGCACAGACCTGGACTTCCTAATATAAGCATGAATGTCAACACGACTTCAGAGGTCTATCAGATAACCTAGCAACCGTATCAGGCGACGAAGACAAATCTGCAGCGTTAGCTAGTCAGAAAGACATCATACACACAGATCAGGCATAACATTAACATATATAGGTGCACTTTGTAGTTCTACAGTTACAGACTGTAGTCCATCTGTTTCTCTGATACTTTGTTAGCCCCCTTTTACCCTGTTCTTCAGTGGTCAGGACCCCCATGGACCCTCACAGAGCAGGTACTATTTGGGTGGTGGGTCATTCTCAGCACTGCAGTAACACTGACGTGGTGGTGGTGTGTTAGTGTGTGTTGTGCTGGTCTGAGTGGATCAGACACAGCAGTGCTGCTGGAGTTTTTAAACACTGTGTCCACTCACTGTCCACTCCATTAGACACTCCTACCTTGTCGGTCCACCTTGTAGATGTAAAGTCAGAGACGACAGCTCATCTGCTGCTGCACACTTTGTGTTGGTCATCCTCTAGTCCTTCATCAGTGGTCACAGGACGCTGCCCACAGGACGCTGTTGGCTGGATATTTTTGGTTGGTGGACTATTCAGCAGCACTGCTGTGTCTGATCCACTCAGACCAGCGCAACACACACTAACACACCACCACCACGTCAGTGTTACTGCAGTGCTGAGAATGATCCACCACCCAAATAGTACCTGCTCTGTGAGGGTCCATGGCGGTCCTGACCACTGAAGAACAGGGTAAAAGGGGGCTAACAAAGTATCAGAGAAACAGATGGACTACAGTCTGTAACTGTAGAACTACAAAGTGCACCTATATAGTAAGTGGAGCTGATAAAATGGACAATGAGCGTAAAAACAAGGAGGTGGTCATAATTTTATGCCTGACCGGTGTATAAGCTGACAGAATGGAACCATTTATGCTACTTACATTTATAAACGGAACTGCCACCTTGAATCTTCAGGTCACTTAGAAGATGACTTGTTTGGTAAGACACCTTCTTTCACATTGTACACTGGAAATTGTATAGTGAGCCAAGTTTGCCTCTACAAAATAACACTATAGAAACATTAAGGCCTATATTATGAAAAATCTAATGTTCCTAAAAAATAGCTGGATGTAGAATGCACATACTAACGTTTCAAAAAGTAATGTTCATCCTCAGACAATACAATCAATATATAAAAACTAAGCCTGTTTTTAATTATTTATTTCTATGATGTCATGAAAACTATTGCATTTTAATATATCCGCCTTTTCCGCCTACAGCAGTTTAGCTCCACCAATTCACGCTCACATTATAAGGAGTGTTTGAGTATGGACTACTTTTTGAATAAGGCACAGTACAGGTCAGCCAATCAGAAAAGAGTCATGGTTTATGACTGTTTTGGTACATAAAGAATAAAGAAAATGTAGGATAGAAGCCTTTTACTCTAAAAGAGAGCAATTCTAAAACTGCCCCAGGAAGAAAGCCCACTTGTACAGCTGGGTTTAAAGAATTTCTCATATAGCACTTTAGGATCTAAACTCAAGTAACTAATAGAGGTCATAATATTAACTTAATGAGCTCAGAAACCACACCTGTTCTGAAGCAGGTGCTTCGTTACACACTCACTCAGTTGTGGACATGTTCAGAAATACCAGCCTCTTTTTGCTGGACATCAGTAGGAACGTTTGGCCCCGTTTACCTCTATAAAACTATGACTTGCATTTTGATATTTTAAAGTCAATGTGAATTGGACGCAATTTCCCTCTGTGCCATGACATTTTTGAGTAAAACCTAGTATCAGAGTCTCTTACTTAGCCCAGAAAACACATGGGGGTAGTGAAGGGGCTTTACATGATGTGGGAATATAAACTCAGAAGATGTTTTAGAGGTCAGTCACAGCATTTTCATGGGCGACTACAGAAAAAGCAAGAATAATGTCTTGTAAATGATAAGATATGATTAATCGTGCTTAATATGACCAGGCACATGAACTACCAAGGTGAAAAAGGTCAGGTTGACTTTAAAAACAGAACCATACCCCTAGGGCAGTGGTCACCAAACCTCCTCCTGGAGATCCAGAGAGTTTAGGGCACACCTGCATCTAAAATGCTGCCTCTCCTTACCTAAGACTAACGTATCCAATCCAGCCAATGAAGGACATCTGAAAATGTTAATTAGCTGGAGGAGGTGGGGCAAACAGGTTGGGACTACAGTCTGCAGGAAGGCAGACCTGCAGGACCAGTGTTGGTGATGGCCACCCTATAAACGTGCGATTAGAAAGTAGAGAAAATGGAAGAAGAACAAAAGAAGAGCAGGCGGAAGTCAAAACTGGAAGCATGTTTTAATATTGCTCTACCATTATCCTGAAAGGCATAATTGGAGTTACACATCTGAACTGATCGTAGTTACAGAATCATAGGTCTCTCTTTTTGCATTGAACAATATATACAATGTAAAATAAATACATTTACACAAATGGACAGAATCGTTGGAGCACACTGTATGATACACATCACAAAAATATACAGTTAATTATTTTACTGATGTGGAGCACATCTAGAACTACAGACATGGTTCTCACTACAGGCTGTTTCAGCAACTCCTGGATTGAAATTTATATCATTATCTTATTGATCTTATAAGGTTTTTTTTTCTCTTTTTTAATATATTTTTCCTCAAGCTCTTCCTTTCCATCAGTGTTTTCTACATTTTGCACGTTCGACCGCCGCGAAACCCCTCGCCGCGTTTGGCAGACACCGACACGAGAATAAATATAACCAACGCCCATAACGTCATATATAATAAAAAATAGCAGTTGTTTGTACATCTTCATATTATTGTTCCTAATATTCCTTAAATTGCAAAATAGTCCAATAAATACAGCATTTTGATCTAATTCAATCACAAAGTGCGACACCTGGTTGCCGCACAGTCGTATTGCTTTAAATAAGAAAATATGTTGGAAAAAAGTCATCGTCGGTATGGCTAAATTACACTTCGCTCTCTGCGCTCAGGGCTCGAGCAGCACGTTAAAAGACACAGAGCAAAAGCCTTCTCAGATGATCTAAGCTGCTCGTGGAGTATACTGTCCACAATGATGGTCACTACAGATTCACAAAATGCTTTATCTTCTGTGAGGATGCTCAGTTTATAAGAAAGCTTTGTGAACGATCTGAAAAAAGGTCAGTATTTCAATGCACCTCAAAACTGGACGGAGATCAGGGGTTATGCGCCAGACTTCTCAGAGCGAGAGCGCTGATCTAGGATCAGCTTCGTTTTGTTGTTCATATTACTACACAGAGAGGGACAGAGCTGAACCCAGGTCAGCACACTCAGTGCATACAGGCCCAGGACTGCTTGCTGTAACATCTGTGTGACATTATGAAACTAAAAGTGGTTGAAAAGCTCAGCTTAAAATCGCTGACAGGTTACAGGTTTCCTAAGTTCCATCTGCTTAGTGTTCAGTACCGTTTTTCATGGTAAAGACAACATAACAGACAACAGGATAGAAAAGAAATCACAAAGAAACAGCACCTTTCTGCCACGAGTTGTGTTATGTAAAAAAAATGAAAGTGCCAACGTCCTATCAACAGCAAGAACCCTCCTGTTTTTGACCGTTTCATCTGATGAGTTTCCATGAATAATGTTTCGAGTTACATTACACTAACCTCTCCAAAGCACAATCTAATTATAGTTTTGTATAGCTAATGATAGATATTACACGGTATTTATAGAACAAGACAGAAGGGAGGAAAAAAAATTCATAAATAAAATCCCATCCCCATTTTATTCCAAAAAAAAAGAAATAAAAATCTATTCTTTAGTCCTTTTTTCTTCATTTTTATTTAGCACACAAAGTTTAAGCGATAGTTTTGGAAACTGATCCTACACCAAAACATAAAAAAGTTTTTTTCTTTTTTCCCTTTGCAGCCTCAAAGAGTAAAGATAATATTACAACGGAGTTGTTTAGCATGGAAGGCCTTATGTACAGCATCTTGTTAAGAAAAAAAAACATAAATGGAAAAAAAAAAACCACTACTGTTTTGAGATACTCAAAAGCGTATTATTCATTTTAACCTAAGATATACAGTGTTACTCTACAGGAAAGTAGTTAGACAAAATGATCCCTTTTTTAATATATGTTGTTCCTTCCTTTAAATAACTGTTAATCACTTATACATCAGTATAGATTACATTGATTGCGGACCTTGTTGATCTAGCAGGAACTAGAAAGTCTTTTTTTTTCAGCAAGTTATTTGAGAACCCATCGTACTTGTCTCCTGAGGATTCGTACATCCAGTAGTGTCTCTATGATCTACCCTGTCTCTAAAAAAAGAAAGAAAGAAAAAGAAAGAAAATAAGAAAAAAAACAGCACAAAAACTGGAACCACCACGAGAAGTACACAACGTCATTGCATGGAACAGAAGGAGGGGAAAAAGAAATAAATGGTTCAGAAAAAGCACAGCAGACATGAAACATCAAGCTGAACTACATTTTTTTAGTTTTTTTTTTCATTTTGTTCCAATAAAATGTCTTAGGTTAGTTTTATAATCTGTTAATTTACAATTTACAACGTTTAAGAATATTCAGAAAATACCCCATACTAATACTGACATATTTCAGATGAGTGCTGTGGATAGCCTGCTTAGTTACTTAGCTTCTCCGCTAAAGAAATGTCTGGTTTTGAAGATTACATCATGATATCGGCGCCTCTATTCATCATAAAAATAGGACCAACATGAAACTAGAGCTACAATGTTACTCCAAGTAGTGTTGATGTCTCGCCTAAGTGCTAATTTGCTTCACAAAGTTCATATAACTGCTTTGATATGAAATAATGTCAATAAAAGTAAAGAGATTGGGGTTAATATAAATGCATATATCATATGAGTTAATGTTTATGGTCCTTCTTGCCATCATTTCTGTCAACTATCATCTTATATCAAGCACAGAAACGAAAGCTAAAGCTGCGGGAAATTCAGTTTCCCAAAGAAGACGGGCACTAACAGAAATTGCATTACATTTACACACCTCTGCTTTTTAGTAGAACGTATATTGCTTGGAGAAGATAGCGAGGATTTATTTTTATGACTCGTAAGTGGTCAAGCTGGTAGAAAAGCAATCAGTTCCAGTAACATTTATCAACAAAACTTGTGTATGATGACCATACCACATATCCTATTTACACCCTTCATTGCAGTAAAAATACACCGAAATAAAACACAGTAAAACAATATCAATAAATAAATAAGTCTATTCCTTGTCCACCGCAGTACCTCTTTGTTTTGTATTGCATGAGAGACTAAAGCTCAGGCTATTCCCTGAAAAGATACAGATAAAATCATTAAAAGTGGCTAGAAGTGTTTGGAAGACTTGAAAAAAACAAGAAGGGAATCAAACCCCAGTGACTGTGGTGAAATTAATGAGAGGAGCAGCTTCTTCAAACATGGAAATAAAATGCAAAAACAAAAAGAAACAAAGAATAAAACAAAACCAAAGAAATCTCTGTTTGGCTAACTGCTCCGGTGAGGTCTGGTGGTAATACTACTGCAAGTCATCTTGTTGTGGCTGTCTGATAAAGAGGGATTCTTCCTAGGTTCCTCGAATAAGATGATAGCTGGACATGGGTTTAGGACAGTACAGTTTGCTGGCTTCCAACTCAGTGGAACTCCTTCCTTTGGCAGGGCTGATCTTTCTCGGCTCCAGGTTTTGTGAAAATCAACAAAATGTTTTCGATAGCTCTAGAAACTGCATCAGATTTTGGAGAAAAACAAGTCAAAAGCTGGTTCCAAGTCCCACTGCTAAATAGTGAAAGCAGTCTTCCCCCCCCCATTCAACATTTTTCTCAATAACGACACTTTAATCATTCCTTAATGTATGTATCACTGTCAATAGTTACGAGTACCGTAAAGGTTATGTTTGTTTCTTGTCATTATTTGATACCGTTTATAGACAAAAGTTTCACCGACAGTAGCGGAGAATCAGTCACTGCCTGCCTGGCGAAACGGGTGGGGTCATCAATATGACCCGCCCACTTTCCAAACGAGGGGTGTGGCCTAAGTAAGGGACTGAGCTAGACCTTGGCCTCTAGCAGCTCCAGGAAGAGTTTGTGCATGGGCACCTTGCCGTCCTGTTTGATACTGTAGAAGTGCTGCACAGCCTTGGTAGAGGTCTGCCGGAGCAGAGGCAGGGTCATGAGCAGCTTGCCGGCCCGGCGTGGGTCCTCCGCGTGCTGGCTGCTCTCGTAGTCCTGCAGGGCCTCGTGCAGAACATCCTGGAGCTTCTGCACCGCATCCACATCCTCTATGTGCATGGAGTCTGCCAAAGAAGACAAGCTCTGTTATATCAGTTGTTGAGCAAACTGATCTGAAGATGTAGGAAGGTAATGGAGAAATGACAATGGGAGAAAATCAGAACCGTTTCTTTCTGTTTCTCAGCCACCGTGTACCAGAGAATGCAACGACAGACTGTGTAATTAGTGGCTGATTCATATTTCATTACTTGCTGTATTCCAGCAAAATCACTGTGAACACTTTACTACAAATATCCACAAGTACCTTATATAATATTAAAAGAAACTCGAGAGTTAGAACAGATTCAATCTTGGACATTTTAGCTCTTTAGTCTGTTTCTGCAGTGAAAGTGCTGATAAATGGGGGAAAAGAGACTGACTCATCCTTTCTGCCAAGGCAGAGCTCATTCTCCGGTGATTAAACACACTCTTGAGTGTTAAACACTGGAATTGTCTTCTCCATGTGTTTACATGGCTCTCCGTGGGCCTGATGAATGGCGTGCACAACAGGAACAACGTTTGGAGGCGAGCTGATACGGGCCTCGCGCCTAAGCGAGAGGACACAACGAGCCACTTTTCAGGCGTCAATCCCTTCGCCTGACTGGCATTGTCTGGGAGAAATGTCAAACAGGGTTCATTTGCATATTTGCTTGTTAGCACGGCGCGCATACATGCCGGAGCCCGGCGCGCTTCTCTGAAAGCATTAAGTCTCAGACAACTAAAGGCCTTAACCAAAAGTGCTCTTTGGGTTTGTTCTCTGTTGAAAACTCTCACTGAGGGTCCTGCCAAAAAGTGCTCCTAAAGTGTTACGCCCTTCTGTTTATTGTGCAGATTCAGTGCTAATGAACTCAGTCAACCTACGTAAAATAATACACTGGTAAATCAGTGCTTTTGTGTGGTTTTCACCATAAACAAAACCACCCCCAAAGCCCCATGACTCTGCCGTGTCAGCCCTAGTCCATTCTCTAGGGGCTACATGTCAGAACACACATAAGGCTTCGACCAAGTGATTACAATTCATGCCTTGGATAGAATCAATACATACATGTTAAATAATAACTGTAGGGTCAAGTATTGATAAGACAGAGATCATGTGTGGGTGTCCCTGTGCGCTTCCCCTGTTAGCAGAGTCTCTCTTTTGGGGCTGTAAGGGCAAACAGCCTGTCTGCTTCAGCTAACAGCTCAATTTTCCAAGCCTTCAGTGTCTCTAGGCCCATCTACAATTCAGACAGGAAGGTCTCGTCCATCAGTCACATGGGCTCCGGCCATCTGAAAAGTGACCCACGACGCGACCAAAATCCCTGCCAGGAAAGTGCTTAACTGCACCTTTCCATGAAGCGTGCCACGCCAGCAGCGCCATCAATCTAAACATCAGCGGCGGCGGCAGACAACTTACATCATTCTGGAAAATGTATATATCATTGTCCAGGCTCGAGAAGTGAGGTCTTCTCACTTTAAAACCCAGTATTTGCTGTCAGTATATTTTCTTAAAGGAAGAGAACCACGTGCAGCAAATGTTGTTGAGGGACCAAGCGTGGAGGGATTTTTGTTATGGCAAGTTAAACACAGTGAGGTGCTGCTACAATGAAAATTCTCCATAATGAAACTATATAATGAGAGGAAAAGTTAAATCAAAAGTGCATTTTGCATTATCTGGATTGGGCACAATCTTTTTATGAGTAATTGATTACCTGTCAAAAAGGTTTGCTGCCTGTAAAGGCAAAAGAATAGGAGGGTGCACTATTTTTTATAGAAGCTGTCTAGAACTCTCTCTGTGTCCTCTCTCGTTCTTCCAAAAAAAAAAAGAAGTGTGACAAAATGGCACACCTTTGAATTCTGGTATGATGCATGCCTCTCCTGGGAGAGGAGCTTCGAGAGGTGCTACAGAAGCAAAGCCTCGAGTGTGACACGAGAGAAAGACAGAGAGAAGGATTAGGGTGGGAAAAAATTGACAGTATGTAAAATTCTTACTGCGTCTTGGTTCAAAACTGAATCCTAAGACCACTGAAGGGATCATTATACCATTAGAGGCTTTATGTCCAACTGAAAAAGAGAACCAATTTAACAGGAAAAGTCTAATGCAGGCTACAATACACAGTCATGCAGCCACCAGGCAATAATGCATGGTTGGGCAACATGTCTACCCTCATATGTGCAGAGAAGGAGGAGAGGAAGGACGCGAGTCTCTCTGAATAAATCTGCACATCGCTCCAGCCGCTTCCGCCTGCTCCAAACAATCGCCATCCCATCGGTCTCAGAGCGCGTGGGCATCGACAAGAGAGATGAACTGTTAATTACAAAATCAATTAAAAAAGAATTTCTCAAGAGCTGCGCGCCCTCTCCCCCTCGGGGGCTCACTCTGGGGCAGGAGAGGCCCTGAGCGTCCGGCGAGCCGGGCCGACATCCGCAAGCAGGCAAGAGCAATCTGCTTTTTCATTTTTCAGCATGGCCAGGCCCAGCCGGAGATTGATCGTCACATATGGCCTCAGAAAACAAACTGTCAATACCTTGAGCGCTGGAGAATTTGAACAAATAGCTGCCCTACCATTCAAGCTGCTCACTGCGTCCCATTTAACAGATTTTATTGACAGTTTCCTTCTTGTAATTAAAGGGGGGGTGGAGGGGTGGGGGGAGGGTCGCTGGCCAGTGACCAAGATAAAGTTCAAAGAAGGGGTCAAAAGAAAGGGAGCCCTCCCGGCACCCACATCAGTGCGAATTATCGACAAGCAAGTGAATAGTGATGGGCTCCTTGTTTAAGAGGTACCTGAAGATGGACTTATGCTAATGCTGCAGACATGCCTTTGGAGGACTCTAGGGGGAGAAGGGGAGGCTCTGCTTATGTGAATGTGGAGACAGGAAGCGAGAGGGAGGTGCCTGTGAGTATTTTTGAAACAAATTATGTGAGAGATTAACTCCTTGCGAGAGGTTGACCCACTTTTTATTCACAGAGATCAAGACAAATGGCAGTAATCTCGAATACTATTTTTGATTTTTTCCTACAACATTTTAAAACAAATATACAATTCAAACAGAGATGTTAAATCTAAGAGTGACATCATTCAGATGCACAAACAAACATGCAAATACAAACATGCATAGAGAAATGTATTAATGTAGTCACCTGAATTTGCGAGCGCTATAGCTTTAAGAGTGACAAACTCCTCTTTCTCCAGCTTCATGTTCTTGTACTTCTTCACCAGTTGCAGGATGGCATTGTTCAGGTCCAGTAAGCCAGCCAGCTTGGATTGGTCCTCGTCCATGATGTAGTCCTCAGCGTAGACCAACTTGTCCTCGAACGGCAGTGACCGGTAGACCACGCGTAAGATCAATATCTCCATCCAGGCGCTCTGTAGGAGGCTCATCTGGTCGGCCAGCGACAGCGTTGAGAACCCTGCAAGAAACACAGAAGAGGCCTCAAACTCGGGCCCTACCTCTGATTTGCCTTTCAACAACCTTCCAGTGAGTGAACAGCACGCTGGCCGAATCTGTGCAAGAAGTTGGGGAGGTTTTGCAGTGGCCTGTTGAGAATGGTGGTGAAGAGCATTGACATTCTGAAGCTGTGATGGGGAGGAGAAGTGCAGAGGGGGGGAGAGGAGGGGATGCGCCTAGCACGAGGCTCGGCTCTCATCTCCTGCCGTGCGGCAGGCCAGGGGGCATCCTGTGGGAGGGAACTCCTTATCTCCCCAAACATGCAGCATGGATCAATTCTTCCCATCACACCAGCTGAAAGACTAATTGCTTGCCTCAAACTCCCTTCTCCTTCCTTCTTGCCTCATCCGTATCTCTCCCTCTCTCTCTCTTTTTCTCTCTATTTTCTCCCTCGCCTTTTTCCCCCTTTCTCTAGTTTCCTTTCTTCTTTTCGGCTGCGCTAAAAAACCATGAGAGCACTCGACGATGTATGTAAGCTCAATCTCTGAAAGAGAACTTCAATCTTCATGACGCCACAAACAAACATCTCCACTGACAGCAGGAAGTCAACCTGGAGCATCATCACCCTCCAGTGTCCACATGGATGGCAGACGACAGAGAGCAAGAGCCCCAGCGCGACAGACTGGACAGCAGCACGCCAGTTCTCCGCTCATGCCCGGGCCAGGCGATGAACTGACAACACAATACTGGAGGCCCATCTGACGACTCTCTCTCCCCCTTTCTCTCCCTCTCACTCTTTAGCCCGGCACAGAGCAGATGAGGCGTCACCGCTAACAACAGCAAGAGCCCTTATCCAAGCAGCTATGGGGAGGCATAGGGAGAGATGCTTCAAAACAACTGTTGAAAAGCGTCAACCTCGCCCAAGAAAGGTGGCTGAAACTGCTAATTTTTCCCGTTTTTCCCTGCTCTCTGATTCTGAGTTGATCGTGAATGGCAAGGAGCTCATTATGTGTAGGTTTAAGGCTATTGTTTATAACAACCGCTAATTTATTATCCAAAACTGTTAACATCTCTGATCTCATTAGGAGCAGGCTGAGCAGTTGGTGCACTTCCTGGCCTGCTGGTGGGCGCACACCCAGTGCCAGTTGGCAGGGCTGTCCACCACTACTTAATAAAATCATCAAAAGGGATTAGCGAAGAATTTCTTAAGGGGGTCTTTAATGTCAGACCCTGCTGCATTCTTGCAAAGGAGTTTAAGCTCCAATGAGAGCTGGCATGGGCTAAAAATATGAATCCTCCCATACATTTCTCTCATTCTCTCTACTGAAATCCTCACCTGTCACAGAACTGCCATTACAATGAACTAACACACAAACACGAGTTCAGCGAACTGTTCCAAGTTTAGATGACAATGACAAAATTAAAGGGTAATATTCCACTGTAGAGACAGTGCTGGAGGGTGGCAGTGGCACTAGTGGTGGTGTTGGTTAGGGACACAAAGCCAAAGAGGCAGGCAGGGAGGGGGGTTGCGGAGAGGACAGCAGTGGCAGATGGACAGAGCCCATAGCCTGGAGCTCCCCGTGTGCCATCCCCCTAGCCCTCCCTCCCAGTCACTGCTGTTAGTAAATAATTAGATTTACACATTCCCCAATCTCCAACACATCTCCCCACAGAATAATTAAAAGCCGGATGATTAGTTTATTGAGTGGAAGGGGGAACTTCCCCCCCTCCCTCCTCCACCGACCCCACCTTTATTGAGGTCCATCAATGATTTTATCGGGGGGCCGGCCCCCGCTTTTACGGTTGTCATGCCAGCGCGGGCATCCAATTTTTCTTATCTCCCTGATTAATACAAATGCAGTTTCGGGACGCATTAATTAACAGATACAAATCTGCGTTCTCATGGCCGGATCGATAGTGCGAAGAAAAGAGGCATCAATGTGAATTTACTGCTGATGATGGAAGAGGTTTCTCTATTGACATTTACGTCGGGCACAAACTTTTAAGTTGCGTCCGGGGTCCCTTTATTTCTTTCTTTCTGTCTGTCTTTTTTCATCAGTTATTTAATTTCACAAAAGAGCCACACGGTAACAGTGACAGCGCCTCACCTTTGGAGATGTGGGCTGCGTGGGAAAGATCACTAAGAGCTGAATTAAATGCCGCCACCATCATCTCCATAGCAGTAAACATGTACAGGCTTTTCCTCAAAGGAATAATCTAATGAAACTGTATTAGTTCATATTTACTCTTAAAGAGCTAATTCACTGTAACCATTAGGCATGTGCCGATCATAAATTTCTATAGCTGATTCTGATTTCTTTACAGCCAGATTGGTCGATTTTTTGAATTACCTAAAACACGAGCACATTGTATAAAAATAGTTATATAACAATAACTACACATACACACACACACACACACACACACACACATATATATATATATATATACATACATACATACATGCCTGGCAACGATAAACATATTAACAACACTTTTAATCGGATTTCCATTACTTAATTTTTATCCAAATTCTAGTTTGAATTTAATTAGATATTAGATTAAATTAGATATTAGATTAAATTAAATTAGACATTTAATTTCATTTAAAATATCTAAAAATGTGAAAATGTGGCTTCTCCTTTTGAACCTCACCTGAGATTTCTATTTTATTTGGCAGGCACAAAGCAGACAGACTCATCCAGATGACACGAGGGGTATTTATTATCTGATCTAAAGCACTATCTCCAGCAGCCTCCTCTCGATTTAACTCTCTCAGCCTGCATCCCTCCCCCCGACACACTGCAAAGAGGAGACCACTGCCACTGGCATCTTGCCCCTCTGTCCATCCAAAGCTGCACTCTGCGGCAGAGGAGGGAGAAAAGGCTAAGCATTTGGAATATGTGAAGGGCAGAGTGGTAGAAAGTATCTGATGGCTGAGCTCTTGTAAAATCAGTGGTGGCTTTTCAGAAGGAATAAGCGTCGGATCTGTGTGTGTGCGGGCGTGGTGTGTTGCGGGCTGACAGAAAGAGGCTGCGGTGCAGCCAAGCGAAGTTAACCCCTACCGGGCAGGAGCACTAGGCACCAGGCCTCACAGCGCCCGCTGCCCGCACGTCTGCCAAATCTCTTCTGACTGCACGTTCACACTGCTGAGAAGGCCTACCGGTGTGCTCGCGCACACACACACACACACACACACACACACACTCCTCTTCTTCCTCAGGGCAGCCTTCACCTCAGTCATGCTGCCCATCCCTATACGAATGCAGAGCAAACACACACATACACCTCCTCTCGCTCCCTGCCTGCTTTCTCCTGCTTAGCGGATGAATGAGCATGCACTGATAGGCTCTATCATACGGCCATGCTGCCTGTTTATTTGACGTTTTCTGCTCTCGTCCGGCGCTTGAGAAGCTTGCTTGCTTTCACACATTGTCAAAACGACGGCACCGTGACTAATTCACTTGCACAAAATACTGCCGAAGTGATACAGTAATACTTCTGGGCCAACCTGCCAAAGTGAGTTAGCAACAGAGCTTGTGAGAAGCCATGGGATGTTGCAGAACAGTTCAAAATAACTCAAATGATGCTAGTGCTGGGTGATATCGACTCAATTTAATACCATTGTGCTTTCCAAATATATCACACTATCACAGTATCAAATGATATTTAAGTTTGCATTAATAAAGCGAATGAACCCATGCTGAGTACTGCTACTCTACACTTGAAGTATTACAAACCTGAATTAGTTTGTTTTGAGCTGCTTTTGTCTCTTAAAATTTGCGCCAAAGAATTTCATAATAACTTGTAATTTCATTTCTTTAAATTAGAAGTTATTATGATTCTTAATTTCTTTCTTACGTAAAACTGTTGCTGTGCAGTGGTGAAATGTGACTATTAGAACAGGCCACAAATGTCAAAATTTGTTCAAAAACAATAAATAATAATAATAATAATAATAATAAAAAGAACCGTAATAATGATCATTTCTGCTAGCACCCCAATGGGTTTCTAGTAGTAAGTTAGCGCTACTCTAACAGTGTTTTAAATTAGCTTTTTTTGGCTCATTAGGCTTTTCCGAGGGCCCACTCTGAGGGCCCACTGCAGCACTGTGCGAGATCCAGTTGGAGGAGACTTGAAAAGTGTAAGCTTTGGTTTGAGACTGTGTGGCAGACCAGAAGAAGCTGTGAATTTTTGGTGGCATGTGGTGGAGACCTGAGAAGACATCCTGTCATGATCTATGAAATCAGTCTCTTCTGACTCTGCTCCTCGACTCAGATGCCGTAACCACCACGCACCGAACACAATAAAGACCATCGCCCGCAGGACACACGGCTGCCTGACCCAATTAGAGTGGACCAGTACACGAAGGTCTGAACCAACTCCTAATCTAAGCTCGCTCATTCTGACTGAATGAAGACTAGAGCACAGGAGGTTATATTACTAGTAGGGATGCATCGGTAGTGGAGAAAAGACTAAATAGGCCTAAAATCAAGTGTCAAAATGTCAGACTTTACAAATCGTTTTAACAGCAATAAAAATAAGAAATAGTAAGAAGAAGGAAGTTTCTTTTCTTTGCTTTCCTATGCTGGTCAGCACAGACATGTTCCAACAGTCTAAGAGGCAGCAGATCATCAGTGAAAATGACAGATGTATAGGCTAATTCCTGGTTTCTATGAGGGACACCAGACAAGCGATGTGTAATCACTGTACATAACAAGTATTAAAAGGGGGTAGAAAGAATTCTACAGTTCAGATCTAATACCATTTAAAAACACAGCATCCTGCTTGATATGCAGAATAAAGCAAAACTACAGAAGCATAAAGGAAAGTCCTTTCCGGCACACTTGTGCCATCTGTAGCCACAGTCCTTGAAATGACAAATAAATAAAACTAAAATCAGATGTCAGAGCCAAAAAGCAAAGTATAACTAATAATAATGTAATTTATTGCTTTGGATGACCAATCGTTCTCTATAGTTGTGTTGTTGAGGATGCTGGATGTTGTGGCACATGCTATAGACTACATACTGTAAAAAAGTTAAGTTTATAAAGTTTAAATTAAGTACCTTTATTTATTGTCAGCTTTGTTTGTTTTTCTGTATTATTTTTACTCTGGTGTTCCTGGATTTCTGCTTCAGCTTTTTGGTGCATCATTAAAATGGCTAAAGAAAAATACAGAATTAAGGAAGTAGCACTGGTTTGTAGGCTTGAGCAAAAACTGTGCAGTTCAGGCCACGAGGGATACTGATAAGCAAGCAAGAAAAGAGTTTTCTTTTCCATGTGTGTTAAGCGGATTAACAGAGAATAAAAGCATACTCATCAGTCATATCATATATTGGTGTGTGTGTGTGTGTGTGTGTGTGTGTGTGTTTGTGTATTTTCTGAGCCAGAGAGAGACTGGGCCTCTCCTCACGTCAGTTAAACTGGCACGCTGTTAGCATATCCACACGCAATACGTCCTCAATTCCGTCAGTCTCACAGCAAATATTGAACTACCGAACACACGCGCAAAACAAAAACCAACATGAAAAGGCAAACAAATGTGCGAGTGTGTGTGTGTAAACAGCCTCTCAGGTCTTTAGTTTGAATGGAGGAGGGGGACGGAGGGGAAGAGCCATACAAACATGCGCACACACAAAGCGAAACCTCTCCGCTTTCATCACGGCAGCCTTTCATCTCTACAAAACAACACCAGAGTGAGTGAGAGTGAGAGTGAGAGTGAGAGAGAGAGAGAGAGAGAGAGAGAGAGAGAGAGAGAGAGAGAGATTTTTCCAAGGGAAAATACCTTAACACTGCCACAGCCATCTGCATACATTTAGCACTCTTTGTCAACACTAAACAGCTGTTTTCCCCTGTACTAGTCAAACGAGTTAGTCTGCACCGACTCAGAAAAGTGGGAAGGTGTTTTGAGTTGAGGTGCTGAAACTTTAAGCGTCATGCAAAAGATGCTGGATTATTTACATCAAATAGAATGTGTCATAATGTGCTATAATGTGGTGAGAGTAAACAATACACACATACAGCTGACACATCACACTGCTGGTGCACACCACACTCACTCTGCTCTCACTCATTCTGGACAAACTTTATGCACACGAGCTGAGCGTCGATTAGATTGTTGTTATGCAGTGCAGAAATCTCCATGCTGAGATTCAATACTCAAAGGCACATTGAGTGATATAACAGTTAGAAAAGAATAAAGTATTCAGAACTTAGGACTATATTATGTTTTCCACATTAAGTTGAATTTTTAAGTTTATAAACTTCATTAGGTTACTTTGGGGCTCAGAACTTTCCTACTTCCTGACAAGCCCGCAAAGCTGCAAGGGTTGTGGTTCAGCTTGCTGTACTGAAAACGCAGCATTAACTTAAATAGTGCCTGCTACTGCGTATTTAGAAAGTAATAAGTAAAACAAAATAAAACTATAAAGACATAAATAGAGCTCAGATATGCTCATGTTTTTTTTTTTGGCTGTAAAAGAATCCTGAAATCTGAAGATGTTGCAGCCCCTTCAGCATCCCCACTTCCTGCATCCTCTAACTGACTGCTTTTCCCCTGGGTCTTTCATTTTTTTTCTAAAACAATAGAGTCTGTTTCTTCTGTCACATGCGGTTTGTTGCAGTTAGGTTGCGCAAGTATCTCTACACTGACAATTCATAAGTGATGAGGTCAAAGTTGATATCAAACCGTGCTGTTCCCTTACAAAACATCAAGAAGAAGGAAAATAAAAATACAACAGCAATTTTATTCAAACTGCTGTGTCTTCATAAATTTGGCTGAAGTGTTGACTTCAATTTGTGTTGGATATCTTGTTGCCAATACATTTTCTCTCTCCCTTGCAGGATTTGGCCCTGCCCTGGGGAAGGGGGGATGCAGCCTAGTCGGCTAATCACAAAGTGTGCGCGAGGCCGCTTGATTCTAATGCACCTAATTAGCAATCGGCAGCCTCTTAATTGCATACATTAGGGCCGATTGGTGGTGGAGATTAATTCTAAATATACCCAGGCAGCTGGTTAAGATGCCACGGATTACTGTACGGACTGTACTTTTCCACTTAATTAGATATGAAAACGAAGCTGCCACGAGCCGGTGCTACACTGTGGCAGGGCAGTGAGAGGCGAGGCTCCCCGGACTATAATAAAGTGACCGCATGAGAGACACTCTCACAGATGGAGTGACATTAACAACTGTGCCGGGAAGCCATTTCAAACAATGAAATATCAATATTTACATTTTAATTACCCCGCTCTCCCGATCTTGCTCACTCTCTTTCTCTCTCTCGAGTGGCTTTTGTGGCTGTGGCTACATGGTGAGGGGGTTTGGAGGAAACTGGGAAGTCAAGGAAAGGTTTAGGGGGTGTCAGACAAAATACAAGCTGTCATATTTTAAATGGGTTTTGGGGCGAGGTAATCAAATTTAAGAAGAGCTTTTAAAGACCTTTCCAGTACCAGTTTTAATGCAATTATAATTATTAGTGATAATAAACACGAATAACGAAGGAAAAGCTACTGAGACTATTAATAAATAGCGCAAGAAGAAAGATACCTATTATTTAAGATCAACTTCAGTGGGTGATAATTAGGGATCCAACAATATGAGAACTGTGATATTTTTCATGTATATATATGCTGATGCCGATACATAAACATTTATAAAACGTAGAAAGATTAAATCTCCCTAGTTAGCATTAATAGAGAAATACTTTTCAATACATTTTTATCTATTGGGTTACAAAAGCAGTACAATTAATAAAATGCAGCACCTATAAATGCTTATCCTATCCGGAGTAAAAGACATACATCATCAAATATCGGTTTATCAGTCAAATCTAAACATCTGTCTGATACCAATAAAGAAATTATCATCTGAAATGATTCCAGCATCATTTTGCCTCCCTAGTGGTAACACTTTTGGTGTAAGCAACTGTAAATAAAAACATCAGCCAGATTACAGCCAGTGGCATTGCACTGTTACATATTACCTACTAACAATAACAGTTTACTCTTTTGTAAATTTTGGAACAATCAGTTTGCAAATATTACGTTTTAGTGAAGAAAAACATCTTCATGCTTCTTGCAAGAAATGTGATGTGATACATCAGCGCTCCCTATCTGCTAATGTTTTGATCTGGATGAAAAGCAGCACTCCTGATTCTGTCCTTTCCTCAGTCCTTGATGGGAATAACTTTTCCTTCACACCTTCCTTCCGCTTTTTCCTTCGCTGGTATTTGTAAGAACGACAAGGACTTTGGGACAGTCCTATTAGGACGTATTACAATACTGTACAAGGAGCTCTGGTGCTAACAAGCTATTGATATGCGTCACTCCTACCTATGGGACTTCCTCTTTTCTGGGCCAAGGAGAGCACAGTGGCCATCGTAGGATGAGCTGTGCTCAGCCACTGCACCGATTCAGTGATATATTAAAGATACGTCACAGATACACTGATTGCTAATGCATCAGGCTCCATTGTGAGACTCCTTCTTCATTAGATTACTACAAACCACAGCAGCTTATGTTCTGGAGCTCTGGAGCAAAACTGACCTGACCTAGGGCCAGTGCTTTATTTTCTTACAAATATACAAATCTGAATGTTATTCATTTTTAGCAACAAGGCAAAACCGGTCTTAGAACAACTTCAAAGGGCCACAAACTCATGCCTGTGATAGAGAGCCCTCTAATGCCAGCAGGGGAAGCCGCAGAAAACACTTCCACTGATTCATTCATTTTACTGTTATCAAACCCCAAACTGGTGCTGTGGAAAAATGAATGGTCATCAGTGAATTCTCTTCAATTCTGACAATTAGACCCTCTAAAGTCAAAAAAAGCCACATTCCTCTCAGAAACAGAAAAGAAAAGGCTATTAAGACTATTAATAAACAGTGCAGGAAGAAAGATACCTATTATTTAAGATCAACTTCAGTGGGCGATAATTAGGGATCCAACAATATGAGAACTGTGATATTTTTCATGTACATATATGATGATGCCGATACATAAATATTTATAAAATGCAGAAAGATGAAATCTCCCTCGTTAGCATCAATAGAGAAATACTTTTTAATACATTTTTATCTACTGCGTTACAAAAGAAGCAAAATTAATAAGATGCAAAAAAATTTTTTTTTTTTACTTTAGAGGGTCTAATTGTCAGAATCGAAGAGAATTTACTGATGACCATTCATTTTTCCACAGCACATTCCTCTCAGAAACAGCAGAATAACTTACATAACTGGAACAGGCCTGGCACAGCATTCCTCTGTCACGCTTATCATTTCTTACAGAAATGGAAAAATGCAGATCTTTCCAATAGAAGCCTCTCTTAATTTTATTTTTTGGGATTACCTACCTCTCAAACCTGATCAGACAGAAGCATGGGAATGCCTGCATCTACATGCACACACAAACAACAAACAGTCATCAATGAGCAGTGGGCCTTTTAATAGCATGCCATCATAGAATCTGCGCTTAAAACATGCTCTTAATGCTTTCAAGACGAGACACTACCCCCCATTCCGCGGCAATGAGCACCTTTTAATTTCTGCAAAAGGCACGGCTGAAAATCTTAATTAATTGTTTCATACTGCTTCGGGGTCATTATGCAATGCAATAAAGGCCGTGTAATTATGAAATTTTACAGCCATTACCGAGGCTGATAGCTCGTATTTCATCATCAGGCGGGCCCGATGGCTTTCCAGGCGCACGATCACGCGTGATGGACTACGTGGAGATCCATCAGGGCCCAAACAATAAGCCGGCCGGGCCTGCTGTAATAGCTACCCACAGATGAAGCGACAGATAAAGATAAACTATAAATCCGACAGCACGGATGCTAACGCAGGACTGCAAGGAGGTGGGGGCCACAGGAGCGCGTGTGTTTGCTTGTGGGAGAGAATGTGTTGGAGATACACATGAATTGCATTACGCAATTTAAAAAAAAAAGACAAAAATCTGGATATATGTGCCTATGCAAACATGGCTGTATGAGCGGGTACAGCAGCGAACAATAGGATAGCTGCATACAAACACACGCACATGTACACATAAGAAAAAAATTGAAATATACCGAAGGAACCTACATCATGACATATTGCTACTTCAGGAGAGACAGAATAATAAAACAAAGAAATGCATGAAAGCATACATCATGATACACACAGGAGCCTATTTGAGGTGCAAAAGATGCAATGGGAAAAGAATGGGGGAAGAATATGCTGATGCAAGTTTGCTCAACAGAACGGATTCTTAGCCTCAGAACTACAGAGGGCTTACTGTAGTGAGCGCTCTTTCTCTACCAGAGGGATTCCAACAAAAGAAGCAGAGAGAGAGAAAGAACTAGAGAGAGAGAGAGGGAGAGAGAGAGAGAGACTCAATAAATGAAAAGAGGAAGACAGAATATTTTGTAGGGTTGCATATATTTGAATTTGAATTTAAATTCAAATGTGAAAAATGATGGGAAAAAGAGGGCCACTTAGATATAGGCTATTTGATTCCCTGAGTGTGTGTGTGTGTGTGTGTGTGTGTGTGTGTCTGAGTGTGTGTGTGTGTGTGTGTGTGAAAGTAACGGAGACAGAAAGAAAAGCCAGAAAAAGAAATATGCATACTTTGCACACATAAAAAACAAAACAAAAACAAAATAAACAAAAAAGACTGTACTCAATGAATCTACCTACCTATATATGGTTACCTTTCCCTATATATTTTTCAATTTCAAATTTCTTAATTAAATTTACAGGCAAACTATTAAGTACACATTACTTGTTTTGAGGAGATATTTTTTGAGAAGATTTGATAAAATAGGGATAGGGAGAGTCAAAGCAAAATAAGTGCAAAAGTCTGAGTGATATTAAACGTGGACAAAGGACCTTCTTGGAGAAATGTGGCCTTATGGCAAGCAGTGGTGCTCGGTGCCAGAGACTAAATAAGTCCAATCATTTTATTCATAAGTAACACAGTGGGTCCTATTCACACATGGCCCTGTCGCCAGAGCCCAACCGCATCGATAATAATTTACATCCCGATTAAGCACATCCTTCCTCCAACTCACCGTGTCAGGAGAGGCCTGTTTAACCCACAGTCTTTACTCGTGCTCACACACACACACACACACACACACACACACACACACATACACACCAACATCCACACCACACACACGCAAGGTAATAATTCCTCAGAGCCAGCCAACAGCTCGAATCCAATCCCATTTTCTTGCCTGCTTATTGTCTGATGGAGAGGATACCCCCTCTGAACTGTTATTTTGGGGTGGGGTTTGGGGGGTGTGGGTGGGGTGGGGGGGCAGGGCCATTTCAGGCCCTGTTGGTGAACTTTGCATGAACCACCAGAAAAATAATGTCATGTGATGACAAGCCTGTTCTACCTTCCAGTAAATTTGCTGTAGGAGATGGAGCCCCGGAGAGGGCGAGGGGGAGCCGAGGACGAGTTGAAATGGAGTTTGGTTTTGCGTAATTACGTCCATCTATCTTTATATTCCAGCAGCATATCGCAAATTGAAAATACTAAAAAATTGACTGCTGGTCTGGATAGTTAATGATTGGCGGCAATGCGGCCGTGATTTATTGGTTACTTACCGATGTGACACATTTGCATCTTATTAGATGGAGATTACTAGGAGGCCCCCTCAGATTGCGGGATGATGCGGCCTCCTTTTTTCACAAACTGTCTGATGGATTGATTTGATTTGCAAATGTAATCAAACTAATAAGAGGGAAAATACGAGCGATAATGCCTTGTTTTTTCAACTAGCAATCACAAAGGGCCGCCCCCTCTGCCGGTTGTGACGCAGGGCCAC
Source organism: Colossoma macropomum (assembly GCF_904425465.1). NCBI lineage: Eukaryota > Metazoa > Chordata > Actinopteri > Characiformes > Serrasalmidae > Colossoma > Colossoma macropomum. The sequence goes on from NW_023494803.1 coordinate 1,850,458, forward strand.
TACGTACGACCACAGAAGGTGTGGGGAAATGCGCTTCCTGTCAGAGCTAGACGCAGGCTGACAGGACCCGGTTAAGGCAGCACACAGGCGGACTTTACAAAACAAATGTGTCCTTTATGAAGAGGGACATGCAAGGGGACGCATAAACACACACACGCAGGCGTACACACTGCCCCAAGAGCTGTGATGTGAAAACAAACACAGGTGCTTGCCTGGCGGACGGTAAACACAATATAAACGTGACTTCTGTCAGTCCCATTTTCTACACATGCAGATGGGCTGTATGTTTGTGTTGACAGTCTACAGATTCATCATTGCTCCGTGCTCGGTTTGATTTCTGCGGGCAAAAGAGGGCCTAAAAGTATCAATCTTTAACTGAAAAACATGCTACATTCTGCAAGATCCAGTCATTTTGCTCTTTAGAATGAATCGCTAAACTATGCATGAGAAAAAAATCAAACTGCAATTGTCAATCAGTACCTGTGAGAGGGATTACAGCTCAGTGCAGAGAGATGCTGTTCTAGATTTAGTGCTATAGAGGGCATTGTTTCCAACTTCAAAGTTTAGACCATCAGTATGGAAGGAGTCTGGATGAACCTCATGACAGCCACAAAAAAAACTAATTACTGGCATACACATATACAATAACAAGAAATATTTTTAGGAATACTTCACTTTTTAATATTTTCTGTGTCATCTTCACACACAGTGACTGTCTTCTAATCTGATTATTTATTTAGCTACTTTAATGTGGTTGGTAGTAAATCATAAATTAACATAGCTTACACAGGAGAGAACGGACTGAACAAGATCAAGAAATCAAGAAGTGACTGTAGTGGTCTTGATATCACAATAGTGAAGGCTGAAATCAACATGTCAAATATGAATCAGAAGCAAAGCTCACTTACTACTGACCACACACTGCAACACAACTGAAACCTGTGAATATAGCTTTGGAAAATGAAGCTTATGAGTTAACATGAGTACTATTTTAAGTTCTTCTATTATATAGTCTTTAATGATCGCCAGGAATTTGACCAGATCAATAAAGTCTTATGGAACTTTAATGAGGTCTGAAATTTTCTGTCCAAACTGATTTACAGCATAAAGTTTTTAATCCGAACCCGCACTGAACCTTACCAAATTATGTCTGTATTCGACCCAAACCACATAGTCAAGTTGTTACCCTCACGTATTTCTGTCTCAAACAGATCCAGCCCAGCCCATTATCACCCCTATGCCATATTTCTAATGGTAGTGCCAGTTAAATTACTGTGTAGCGTGTGTGTGTGTATACTAGAGAGAAGCAGTCTGTCTCAATCTCCATATAATTAATCTTCTCTCATCATTTGTGGTAAGCAGCTGAGAGAGAGTAAAGTTAAGTAAAAGTAAAAAAGTAAAAAGTAAAAGTAAAGCTAAACTCGATTTTTAACGTTATCAGTCCCCAAGTCACTCCCAAATTACCTTGCACACAGAAACAAACCAGAAATCAACATTATTTAAGAGGGATTCTGCATGCTCCGTATATCATATCAGCTACAGCCATAAGTGAGTTAATGGCCTGATGTAAACATTTTCAAAAAGATGTGTTTTACCTGTCCACATGAAAACACTGAAAATAGTTTTCAACTACCAAAAACGCGATTCTCGTGTGGACGGGAGTCAAAATACAGAGACGTGTTTTCAAAATATCCAGATTCATGTGGATGGAGTCATCGACCCTCCCTTCCAAAGAGTGTACAGACAGAACTGCATGAGGAACCTCCTAATTTCACTAATGATTTACTGTCTGACTCCAGGATCGCAGTCACAGATTGATGACATGACCCGACAGTGATGATGAACAGCACGCAGTTAAAGTGAAGTTACATCAGCACTACCTTTAGCCATTTACTGTAACACACACATACTTTGCTGTATTTGCTTTGTTTCTCCAGCCATTTTCTCCGAGTGTCAGCCTTAATTTAGTGTGTCTCACTTTGCTGAATGCATGGGGAGCGAAGCCCCAGCTAAAAGTGAAAATTTGATTTGCTAAAAGGAGCTTAGGGCATCTATTAATCAATATTTGCAGAGTGTCAGGCTGGGGGCGGTGACAGACAAGCCCTCATTTGGAGATTGGTTGGAGAGGGGGTGGGGTGGGAGTACAGGGGCTAGTGCTTCTCGTATAGAGGAAGTATTCAAGGGGTTGAGGGTCCTCCAGAAAGTACATCACTGGTGATACAGTACTGGGGAACCTCCGGTTTTGCAAGTAATAATGTTTAAATCTGATTAACTCTTCCTCCACCAAGTTTGCTAGGTTCACTGATCTAATGAGACAACTATATAATAATGTTATCATTATGAATTTTGAAGTTAGTTAGAATGTACATCAGTAATTATCATCCTTTCTGTGCGTTTGTTTCTTGCAATACCCATCTCCCAGAAAAACCCACTTAATGAAAAATATTTTAGCACTTTTGTGTTTGACATTTTCCCCTCACCACAATTTTGTTTGTCAACAGCTTGTAATTTCACATACGTCCGACAGTGTGGAGCCCGAATGGATAGGACTTTTTCTCGTGAAGCAGATGCATTTTGCCCTTATGCATCTTCATAGTGAAGATTAGGGGGCTGGGATGAGGACTTACAGCCAAGGCAAACCTGAGCTTTCTACAAATCCCTTGCCTTCGCTGCTCTCCCTCCCTGATTAAGACATTCTTCGGAGGCCTCCAGTGCCTGAGAGCGCTGAGGAATGAAATAAATAAATAAAGCAAATAACAAAATAAAAACATGGGCTGCACCAAGATCGGCTCCAGCCTCGGGGCAGGAGACGGTGCTTCGGTCTGCCAGTTTTCTTTAATTCCTTTCGTCTGTATCGAGGCTCAGGGACTAAGCCTATATTCAGGTCAGCCAATAATAATGACACCTCAATCAAGAGCCGAGATGGGGTTGAGTGAGCACCTCCAAGCACCCCCCCAATCATCCTGCCGTAACGAGGTTTCGGTGTGAATATTCTAATCCGACACGCGGCACAACAACGCGGCTGACCAGTGAGCACGTAATCGTCTTTATTACAGCCTGTGAAAGCTAGCTGCAATATTTGACTTGGAGTCTCCTGGCTCTGACTGCCTTGGTTTCTCTCTCTCTCTCTCTCTCGCTCATGTGAAGCTATTACAAATGCAGTGGCCCCCAACAATAGAGGAGAAAGAGAGAGAGTAGGCAGCAGTAGGAGATGGAGAGGGAGAGAGAGAGAAAGAAAGAAAGAAAGAAAGAGAGAGAGGAATGAAGTGGAGTGTGGCAGTACCTCAGTATCTACATAAAAGAGATTAGAGACGACAGGCTTCCATTTTACAGCTCAATCATATTGTGTTAGCACGCGCTTATCCGCGTGCTGGCGAAAATTGAAAGGGAAATAAAGGAAGAGAAAGTCCCCGAGATAGGGCCAAGAATGGGAGAAGCCTGGGCAATTTCAGACGCCATAAAGGCGCTCTAATAGTGGGCGCCCCGTCATGCTAAAAAGGCGCCTGCTAGTTCGCGCACTGTCCATTCTTGTAACCCGCACGTCAAGTCAAGTGCGACTGGCCCGCCATTGTGCGCCCCTCTGCTCCGATAAGGCATGTCACAATTGCATGACAGCACGTTTTCATTTATTTTTTATTTCGTCCCAGCGAGAGGTGGAAAAGGCTCTAATTCTATTTACAGATAAAAAAGGCATTTTCAACGGGTCTTTCCAGCCCTCCTTTTTAAAACGTTCACTGGCCCGCCTCCCTCTATGCAATGACATGCAGCTTAAAATGCTTAAAATAAAATTAGCCAGCAAATGTTTTAATCTGGCAAATGAGTTTCCTCATCCCAATCCGCATTGTGTGGAGTCCCTGCATTTTTTCCCCACCATATTCAGTTAAAATCATATTCCTGAATACTGACTTCTCCATGTCTGCCAGGCTTAGGGAAAGTGTGGTAGGTTTTCTAGTACAGCTCAACATTTCAAACGTTTTTCTGGCCTACAGATGCATGTAAACGATAAGAGGACGGAGGGAGAAGCGTGTGGAGCATGTGCGAAGGAGCTCGAGCCGTGGCATCTAAAACACAGACTGCTTCATTATCCAGCGAGCTGCCGCCACGGCAGCCCCCGTAATGCTGAGTGATGTTTAAATTAGTTTACAATTTGCCTGCTCCTAGCCTGGGACAGATCTTAAGCGAAGGCGCTCAGAAATGTCAGCCGCGCTCCTAACCGCCGTAACAAATCGTTGCCCGCACGCTGCACACACCTAATGACTTCAAATTAGCTCCCGCGCGAGGGCCTGACAGTTTGTTACGACGGTTAGCAACACAGCCGCTGCATCATGAGCGATAAATTGGTTCGGGGCTCTCTTGGGGAGAATGGAGACCTTCATCAATTTGATTAAAAAAAAAAAAAAATTACTGTACCAGACATCAAGAAAAAGGCAGAGAGTTTGAGTGGTGACAAAAATGACAGGCACGCATGTTTAGATGAAGGGGACATGGATAGGACAGGTCAAAAGAGAGCTGTTCACTGAGCTTGTGTCACTTCTGAAAGAAATGAGTGAGCGGTGGTGAGGGAGGAAAAAATATACACTGGAGACAGCGAGAGACAAACTTCTATAGAGGGTCACCAAGCCTTTCTGCCTACTGGATCTGGATATAAGATCGCTTTCCTTTGGCAGTCTAGTTTTCATCAGACCGTTGGAGCAGTGTGAAGGCAGGCTGCTGGAGATGAGAGTGGCGGGACGACCAGCGCGGGACACGGAGACTCCATTCTCCTCAAACATAGCCCGAATTGCCTGCCGAGCTCTAATCATACAATCATCTCTCTTCTGCTGAGCAATCGCTCCCGGCCCAGTGCGGCCGCACAGAATAGGAACTATCTCCAGCACCGAACAGACGTATAGACGCACACACACACACAAACAGAATGCCATTTGACAGAGTCCTCTGTTTACATTTGGAATAGATTTAGGCTTATGAAATGTACGGACCCACATGGAGATACTGCGGGTCTCACAATCCTGCAAACAGAGCATTCTGCCTGGCTGAAAAGTGCTCAAATGTAAAACAGTCAAATGTGAAGAGAAACAGAAAGAGAGAGAGAGAGAGAGAGAGAGAGAGAGAGAGAGAGAGAGAGAGAGAATGAAAAAACACACAGAGGGTATAAAAGAAAGAAGAAAGCCAGAAAAAGAGAGAGTATGTGAGTGAGAGAGGGAGAGAGAGACAGAAAGAGAGAGAGAGAGTAGCTTCCTCATTCTAGCAGTTTTAGCTTTGCCGCTGTGGCTTCTTGCTTATGGGTGAAATCACCTCCGGTCCTCAGGGCCAGCCCAGAGCAATCTGGCACTGAGCAGCAGACACTAAACCCCAGTCTTGCTTCTCGTGCCCGAGACGGCTTTAAGTCCATTATGCGCCCTGCGTGCCACTTTGGGCATGCTCGGTGCCAGCCCTGCCAGTAGCAACACCACACAGGGTAACAAAAAAAAAACATGCTCAGGAACAAAGGAGGGGCCCAGCAGGCTGACACTGAATTACTGAAGGAGATAAATATTCTGATAATTACAGATTTCAGCAAATGTGATTTAATACAGTCAAAAATTAAAGTTACACAGTGCTTTACTGACTGATATAGACAGTGAATAGTCAGATATGATGGGACAATATGACTGGACATATTTTGCATCAGTTCTCTTTATGATTTTTGTGGTATAAAGTGTTATTCTCATGCTAAAGGTCACAACTAGATGCTCTTTTTTGTTATATTTAACCATGATGGTGTTTTGTGTTCAAATGCACCAATTCTTATGCTATAAATGCAGATTGGTCAGTTCATCAGTCTTTGTAAAAGCAGACTGGTTGAGCATGTGAGCATGAAACCAATAGAGTTGTGTGACTAACAATATAATACAAGCCACTAATTAACGGTGCTTTACGATGCTGATACTGATAGCGGGACGTCAATAATGGCCAAACTTCCTCCACAACCAGCACTTCATCGCTATTCCGTAACAACTTCACTGCCAACTACTCTCTAATCTGGGCGCTTTCTCCTCTCATTCCGACAACTAGCCACCTCTGGGCAGCGCTCTTGTCAAAAGGCGGGGAGTGGAACGGAGCACTAGCCTGCTCTGCACAGCAGCACGGCTCGAGATTAAGCACAAAAAGAAGGCCTTTGTTAAGTAGATTAGTGGAAATTCCTCATTCCGCCTGCTGGAGATGTGCAGTAAAGCAGCAGAGAGAGAGAGACAGAGAGGGAGAGAGAGAGACATGGGGGAGAAAAAGAGAAAGCGAGGGGGGAGAGAGAAAGGGCCACTTCTCTCAATCATGGTCACTGGAGCCATTACTGTTCATGGCTAATGTCGTCCTTTCAATCCTTTCAGCAGGTCTGCCGCTAAGGCGACCGGGCAGGAGAAAATGGCCCGCGTCTGCTCCTTTAGATTTCTAGCCGCTCTGCACGGAGGAATTAGGCTAAAACTAAACAAATTGATCTCATTTCCTCTCCGCTGTCACAGAGAGAGTGAGAGAGAGAAAGGGAAAAGTGCTGACCTCATGAGCGTGTCAGCGGTTGCTGGGGTGATAGTCTGTGATTGACAGGATGTAGCTTAGTTTAAAGTGCTGGACAGGCTTTATTCAGCTTGTGGAAAAGATCCTTTAGCCAAAGGCAGAGACAAATACGGCTAAAGGGTTTGGCAACTCGACTGCAAATATTAAATCTCAATATGAGATTCTGGGACTACATGATCATTAATCAATTAGTCAGATTTGAATTAAAATCCTAAGAAATACTTCAAACTGAGTGAAAAGTTAGATACAATACAATACATGGTTAAGTTGGTTGAGTCAGACAAGCTTAGAAACTTTGCAGAAAGAGCTTAATGTACACGCACACTTTACCAGCAGTTCAGACATTCAGAGAGAGTAGAGAGCTATAAGGCTCTACAACGAGTCTCCTTACTGCAGAGACAATACTGATCTCCTGCTGTCTGAACTGAGCTGAACCACATCACTATACCACCTCTCCTGTTAATGTGCAATATATCATAACTACTACTGTAATGACACTTTCACTATGCACTTTACGCTGCAACTCCTAGTTATACTCATTGTGCTTTTAGTCAACCTCATACCACTCAGTGCCTGCTATCATGTAAATACAACAACTGTCTCATATGCTTCGTAAATATGCGAATAGATATACTTTATTTCTACTATTGTACTTAATTTATGTCTATTTTTATTTCTATTTTTATTTTCTGCATAGTATATGTAAGTTTATGTGAAATTATATGTCTTGAAACACTGCAGTTTCCCTCAGAAGTTCTATCTATCTATCTATCTATCTAGATACAGAGGAAAGAAAGAACAGCTCTATCAAAAAGCTTCTCTGCAAAGCACAGTTTCATTTATGTTAAATTGTGTAACTGATATTTCGTAAATTGGGTGCTTTTATTTTATTATTAAAGCTGTGCATTACAAAAATGCTAGCTAGCTACTCTGCTCCCTGTTAGTCAGTCAGGCGCTAAAGAGACTGGTTTGTGTGGGGCAGGGCTGCGGTACGGAACTGCCGACGTAGTATCTGCCCTAATTATGATGAATTATGCATAAACAGTGTAACAAAAGAGTAACAAAATAAGTAAAAAGGTAAGAAAATAAATTGACAGCCCTTTGAATCTTAAGATTATACCTAAAAATTAAACACATGCTTTAAAGAAACGATGTGTATTTTTTAGATTTCATATTACACGACGGAATTGATCTACAGACCATTCTTTTTGTGTTAGTGTGGGCATGAATGCGTTCTGGTGGTACCTGGGATATGCTTAGCCCAGCCGATGTTGACAACTAGCTCGCGGTCAGCCAGGTCACAGAGCGTGGTCAGAGCCTTGATGTCACTGTCCGGTACGGTGGGGTCCGGCATGGCGTAGATCTTCTCAGGCTCGGCCACCAGCAAGTGCGACACAATTTTGTTATCTGCAAGGCAGCCAAAGGGGACTGTATTTGAACACCGAGGAGAAAACACAAAAAAAAGACAGAATGGGATTATACGAGCACCGTCACAAAGAATAGGCGGCGTTCATCAGCAAATAGTTCAGCAGATCAACAGGAACTATTGACTGTACTGTTCTTCCTCGAGGAGAGACCGACAGAGTCGTTAAAACGCTGGCAGCTTTTCTTCTCTGAATGAATGCTCAGCCTCATTCGCTTTGACACAAAATTGAACTACAAGCTGCTTTTTGCTGCAGGTGCTCATTTTAAAAACTCAGGCAGAGTCGCTACCGTTTGAATGGATTTTTACCTTTTGGAAAAGCATGGTGTTTTATTTCAATGCAAAAAAAAAAAAGTTCTGAATTACACTCTCAATGTTGCAGTGCTGAATGATTAATACAGGATTTGTTATAGAAGACATTCAGATAAGAAAAATAACATTTCAAATCACATTCACATCTGTGGATGAGGTTGGAAGAAGTAATTAGTGACAGTCTTACTATTAATTTGGTGTTTAATCATCTATAGCAATGCAATATGATAAGCAGACAGAACCCAAACATAACACCAGAAGCTGTGTGTGTGTGTGTGTGTGTGTGTGTGTGTGTGTGTGTGTGTGTGTGTGTAGACCAAAATGAAAATGTCTTGAAACCAGTGTGTAAGTGTGAGGATTGAATCTCAGCTACAACAGACATTTGATAATTTTTGATAAATCTGTTCTTTAAAATATTAAAAAATGGAAAAGCCATTTCAATAACCAACACGTATACCACTCTTATGCAGGCATGCACTCCCGTTGGGAAACAAATGTTTGTTTAACAAGCCAAATACTAGTATAGTATTTGGCTTGTTATGGTATTAGTATTAGTATAGTAGACTCTTGGACATTACACAGCTTGTGAGACTCTTGCAATGTGAGGCGACAGTATCAGTTTTAACTCCAGTTACAGTTAAAACATTTTCAACATTTCCAGCTATCATGCACAGTATAATATAAAAAATAAGATCATATTTTGATAAGGGGGAATTTAGCCCACATTACACTTACAGCGTTTAGCAGACACCCTTATCCAGAGTGACTTACAGTCTAGACATGTTACAGAAGTAAACTAATACAGTGTAAGGAATCTGCGCCCAAGGACTCTCAGTTCTTTCCTAAGCAGAACTGACCTCCTGGCAGTGCAGACTATTTATTGAGTATTGGTTAAAACATGTGTGTTTAATGTTACCCTTCTTGTCTTTAGTTGAATTAATCATGTTGCCTCGATATTTTGAGTTCTCTCAACATCTTTTTGTGATAGTGTGCTCTCAGTTGTATTGAATGAATGGGACCATGCTTACTAGTCAGCTGTCCAGATGACTTAGTGAAAATTACTTAGATTTTACCAGGCATTAAAGTCGATGCTCCAGTATAAAGCAGCTTTGAGCATCTTAAAAGTCTTCATGACTCTCTCATTCACTGAGAAGCTGACCAAAAAGTTTTAATTTTCAAGATAATAGTTAAAAAGACGTTGTTTCCTCTGCTATCTGGCACTGCTAAACTCTGTTCAAACAGCCTCAGCAAATTGTTCAGGACTGCCAGATTGTTTTTTTTTTTAATTAAAGTAAAATGTGTCCTAATTCTGCTTTTGTAGAATATTTGAGTTAACATCTGATAGCATATTCAAAAATGAAAATATTCAATAGTTGCACACATGTTCAACTATCAAAATTTTTAATTTAATTTTCGATCCCAAATATAATACCAGAAGTTGTATTCGGGTTTGAAAATTAAATTTATTTAGTGATGACAATACATTAATTTAGTGATGACAATACATCACTACATTTAAAACAACTAACTACCCTTACAAGATTAAGAAAAAGACTACAAGAGAATGAGAGTGAGAGAGAGAGTGAGAGAGAGAGAGAGAGAGAGAGAGAGAGAGAGAAGTGGGAGGAGGGGGTTGGGGTATGTGTGCCGAATCAATCGACCCAGTCTCTCCACTCCTGGGGACAGAGAGGGAGAGAGAGAGAGACAGACAAGAGAGAGAGAGAGAGAGAGAGAGAGAGAGAGAGAGGCAGAGAGAGAGGCAGAGAGAGAGAGAGAGAGAGAGAGAGAGAGAGCTGTGCTATCTCTAGGTAAATCTTATTTAATGTTTCCCTAATTAGAATCAATGCAACCCAATTTCTAAACCCCCATGCCTTTGTTATGTGCAAATAATCGATCAGGAAGGCTGTGGCCACACTCAGCCCCCTCCCCACCCGTTTAGAGAGGGGAGGGGGAGCGTGAGGCCGCACAGCACACACAGCCTGTGAGCAAGACTGCTCGATACATATGCTCCAAATCACTGCCAATGGCAGGGCTTTCCAAACATGTCACCATGTTTGAAAAATGCTAACGCTCGTCTGCATCTGAAGCAGTGCTGGTTATCACATGATAAACTTACACTACTGATGATTTATTCAACCACCAACTGTAACAGCAGCACAGCACAAGGTTTGGCAAAACAGCTTTATCTACACTACTGTCCCCTGTGGCTGGAAGCCATGGCGTCAAAAGCTCTCTGCCAGGCAAGGGTACAAGAATGAAAAAAAAAGAAAGAAAAGAAATCATAGTAATGAAATTGGATGAGAGCTGGACTGTGAGAATAAGCCTTGAAATAAGTTGGTCTGGATAGATGAAAATAAAGCTAACCCTGGCAGAGGGGATCAACAGGATTAGATGGAAGGTTATTCAGTGCCCTGTGTTTCTAATATGATTTCTGCGGCTGTAATAATTATGATTATTTCTGCCGCTATCATGCATAAAAGCATATTGTATTCCAGGAGAATATGCTAGCATTAAGTAAAAAGGCTTTAGGGCCAAATCTGTTAAGCGCTGCCGTGCTGTCTGTTTGCCGAGCAGTCAGACAGCACGGAAGAGCCGGTATTGCGGGTTTGATGTCTTTGCCAGATTGGATTTAATCCGGATTAGGCCTCTCTCTCTCTCTCTCTCTCTCTCTCTCTCTCTCTCTGTCACACACACACACATCCCTTGTCTATTGGCTCTGTCACACACCACATCTGGGTCTCTCTCTCGCTCTCTCTCCTTGCCCTATTCCCTGCTGCAGAGGAGACGACTACAGTATGGACACTGAGGGTATACTGGGTTACAGTTGCACAAACGTAGATATGAAGAATGTGTGCAATCATAAAGATGCAAGAATAAAAAACAGGATTAATTAAGAAAAAATAACTAAAAAAAACATTTTAATACCATTATTGTAATATAAAGGGAGCAAATTTGGCCACCCGTGCATAAAACCGTGAGTGCATATGCACATGTATATCTAAAGCAGTAAACAGGCTACCACTGATCAATTATCCAGACCAATTAAAAATGGGTTTTGGAAAGAAAAAAAATATTTTATACATATATATATATATATATATATATATATATATATATATATATATATATATTACAACAGAGTATGTTCTGTTCAGAAGCAGATCAAGTGTGAGCTTACATGGCTTTTTGGGTGGCAGGGCCAGCTGTGGGTTCAGGTAGGGGCTGTTTTCTGCGTCTATCCGGCGTTTATATTTCTGTCTGCCGCCACGCACCCGGTCCAGCCGCACTCCTGAAAGACAGAGACAACAAGAAAAGCACATCAGCTCACCGCACATGTCACATTAGCACCAAGAGGTATCTCTTGGCTGAGGGACTGCTAACATTGCTAGCTAGGGGGCAGTTAACATGTACCAAACGTGGTCATGTTAATCTGTGCCCACTAGTTTTCATTTGTGGTTAGCCATGTTAGCATTGTCGGGATGAAGCACTGCTTAAATAAAACTTTGGGGTAGAGCTGTTACATCAATTTAAAAGAACTGAGGCATGGCAAGCAGGTTCAACCAAACTGAGCAGCAGCTGTCAGTGGCCATTTCAGAGCTGCAGACAGGAGATGACCAGCTGCTGACAGATAGGGCCACGGCCGCTCTCTCCATGTGATGTCCGGACACACACCTGCCCATCTCCTGCTCGCTGCCTGTGAGTGATTGTGTGTGTGTGTGTGACTGCTTGAAGCCACCGTAAAGGTTGAAAGTGCAGATTTGTCACCTCTCTTTGGTTAAGAAGATCAGCTAGATGTTTTTGCGTAGATTTACAAAGTAATTCATAAAAAAAGATATTTGTAAGCAAGATACATGGTTGTATTTTAGTTATGGTTTGCTTAGCATTCACACTGACATACCTGTCATCACTCCAATCACAACCATTTGACATATTTTATGAATTGAAGATTTTATGCAATTTTGGTGGCAATAACTGGGAAAATATTCACAAACTTTCCTAATCGTGCTGTACTGTGGTCAACCTGAGCTTGTGGGTTTTTCATATTGTTTGGTATATCTTGTTATATTCTAGAGCAATAAGTCATATGCGCATTACCAAAGTTCTTCCATGACGCAAAGTGGGGTGAAATTACAGTGAAAGGACCTGGCTTCGAGTGCCATATTGCTTTTATAAAACATTTGCTCATTAATATATAATATAATTGACTTAAGCAGCAATGTGTGTGTATAGGGTATTTTAATGACATTTTAAAACCACAACTATCCCTTCCATTATTTCCAACCCAGATCTCATTCAGAGACGATAAATGTACCCATGTGTCAAAACAGTCTCGGAGAAAATCGTCTGCTGCACAAATCAAAGCAGGTATCTAGAGAAGTGACAACAGTTCATTCAGTGTCAGCCAAGTGAAAAGACCCTAATGGTTCAGACCAAGTTTTGCTTAGAACCATGTAAATGTCAAGAACATTTCATGCATATTTAAACCTTCATGTAAAGAAAGGCTTTTATGAGGGGAAAAACAAACTGGTCAGTTGTTTATTTGCTTAGGTTTGTTCACTGGACCAACATAATGATTCCTGTTTTAGGGTCCATAGTATAAGTACATGAAACACCCTGTTGTGTAAAAGTACAGCTGTTTAGATAATGTCGGAATGAACACTGCAACACATTTCTAGGGTCTCTGTCAGTGGTTCCCCATGGGTCTGATCATAAATCCTCATAGCTCTGCCTGTAAATCTGGTCCTGCCTTTAGAACACCCATGTTAAACACTGCACCGCGTCCACACAGAAAGGCTTCCTTAAGCCTCTCTCCTCCTCATAGTTTTCCTCCCATCACTCTAAGCAGCTGTCAATACTACCCCCGCAAGTACAACGTAAGGGGCCAGTAATTCACTGAGGTGTGACGGTTGCGTAAACACTCAGAATCCGTCCCCCCCCCACACACACTTCACTGGCTGATACGGCCGAGTGCCGCGCCTTAAAGACCTGTCCCCCGGTTTTAATTAATTGACATACAAAAGAGCCTTAATTTAATTATGCAAACCTCTCCAGGGGATAGGAGGTTTCCGTGGAAACCACTTAAAGGTGGCCCAGGAGCCATTTCATGTAGCCGACGAGAGGGAAAGTGGAATTGGACAGGACTTCATGCTGGGCCAGTCCCGGGTAAACGCTTTAAATGCACACAGCTCTGGAATGAGGATATATCTGAATTAGCTTGAAATCTGCATCTGGAAATGGATGTTTGTTTAGTGATAAATCACTAATGTGTCTGTTATCTACTTATTTTGATGACTGTAACTGGTCCTGATGTCTAGAACTCTGAATGTATGCCCAGAAATATATCAATACTGATTAAGGTTAATGAATATACCGCATGCTGTGTTAAGGACGGACAACATCTATTCTGCTTTGGGATGTACCTTAATGAACACTAATTGTCTCTGCCCTTGCCATGGCTGTGTCATTTATGGAGAATTTGACATTGCTCCACAGGACAAGAGAGCTCCTTCATACAACTTGTTCTCACATTCAATGGGGGGCCCATGCTCACGTATGCACACTCACAAACACACACGCACATACACACAGCCCACTGTACACAAGAAGGACAAAGGTCTTAAAAAGATGTCATGTCACCTTCACAGCAGGCTGATGCCAGCCCCCAAAATATGCACTGACACACAATGCTCAGATGCTGACAGCTTCTCATCTTAACAAGGCCCTGCGTAACCGGACCAGACTGCAGCTCCAGGGGTAAGACCAGGGGGTGCGGAGGAAGGTTTATTGTGCTAATTCACTGCTACGGCAGCCCCCCACTTGTAATGGCATCACCTGCATCTTACCACCCTCCCAGCCCTCCCCTCTCGCAACCCTCATCTGCCGCCTGGCTAATGCCGACCAGATTTATGGAGCTTTTATTAGCCTGGTCAGGTTACTAACACTCCAGTCCAAGTTTACTGCAACACCCCACCACCTTTAACAACTAGAGAGCGAGCAGTGAAAAAGTAGCTCTTTGTCAGACACGAAACTGTCAACCCTCATTTTAAAACTGCACTCAGTTTAAACAAATTAAAACGGCAAAAACGTATTGCTTTAATAAACAAGAACTGCACCGCTGCCTAAAAATCTCCCTTATGCTAATATGCTAATACTTCCGTTTTTAGTTTATTAGAACACTCAACATATAAAAGTGAAATATTTTAGAATAATACACTAACAACAAGCTAATAGTTAGCCTCAAGCTTACTTGCTTAATTTTTTTATACTTTATGCAATATTTGTTTTAGTCATGCCTATGTGTATTGAACCGAGAGGCTTGTTTCAATCGTTTAGTTGTATCGTATATGCGGTATCGTATACGTTGTATTGTTTCAATCGCTATGTTGTATTGTTACGCTACAACATGTTATACCGGTCTAAGACATGCATTAGCGCAACTAGCACTAGTGCAAAATGGTGATTCGACCAATCAGAGCTAAATTCTAATTGGTGTTATGTGTTTTGAGTTAAGACAGAAGGCATTATTCTTGCCTCATCTCATCTCTGGAGTTATTCATTTGCTATTGTACTAGAAAGAAACTTCCCTACTCCAGGTGGGGGCTAATTCCATAGCTATGGCTCTGTCTCCTCAGCCAACCATGTCGCCTGAAACTCAAGGCTAACAGGCACGTCCTGCCCTTCATACACTCTGCAAACATGGTTAACGCTGCACAAGAACGCCCGTTGTGACAATGCATCTGTCCTGTGAAGGGCCAACTATTGGCCTGCGACTATAAAGCAACGAGGCGCCATGCTGCACATGTTCCTCCACTGCTAGATTGGGTTTCACACACGCGCGCGGATGCAACCGGCTGCCGACAGTTTGTTTGACTGCGTATCTATGGGCTGTATGAAGTGGCGTTGACAAACAACATTGCTTCACAGTCTGCTGGCTGCCAAAGCTGCACTGAGCCTACTATTTCAATAAGGATAGGATCCTTAACAATGTGAAGTACTGTACGTGGTTCAGCTCTTCCAAGTAACTTTCAGGCAACCCAAAAAGAATTCACAGAAGGATTACTGTATTCCTATATTTATCAATTATAAAATAAATGCATGCAGCCCTCTAATGCAGAGGTGGCAAATTCCGGTCCTGAAGGGTGGAAGTGCTGGACTTTTTGATGAGGTCCCTGCTCTGCGCTCTGGTGAATGGAGGTGTGTCTAAGCAGGGAAATTCACAGACTTTGCTGGTCTCTGGCCTTCCAGGACCAGATTTGGGCACTTTGCAGTACTTTCATCACCTACAGGGTTTGAGCATCCATTTAAGCAATAAGCCACAAGAGGCTGTGCATCATTGTGAATTTAAATAAAAGGGCGCACAACATAAAATATAATTTAATACACAATTTGTCAGTAAATATTTTAAGTTATTATTAATAATAATCAACATAAACAAGGATTCCGCCAAGAAATGCAGTTCCTTTAGAGTATGTTATTGTTGCCAAGCAACCATGGACTGTTTTTTGTGGAGCAGAAGGATGTCCAGTTTCCCAACACTGTATATTGCAGTCATTTCATGACTTTTTTAACTATTTGTCATATAATACTATTGTATCATAGCAATGTTTAACACAAAAATATTGGTTTTATAAGTGCTTTTTGGTCACCAAATTACCGCAACGACTAATGCTAATTTACATTAGCGCCTCTTTTTGTTTTCCTTATTTAACACCAAGCTAACGGCGCCCCTCTTCACATGCTGGGGCTGAATCTCAAATGGCTCCCTGCTCCCTACATAGTGCACTACATAGGAATTTAAATACTGACTCCTGCAGCCCAACAGTGCATAATGTAGCTAAAACTATCATTAGGGATTCAGTCACATTTTTAAACGTGTCTTCCAGCACCAAGACAACTTCTGGCCCCACACCCACCAATTCAAATAGGAAAAGAGATGGAAAACAGCACTGAGGAATTCATTTCACACTATTGTAAATCCACATCAGATTACATGACACCTTGCTGTTTTAATTAAGCTGACAGACATGAGTCTCGTTCAGAGCTGTGAAGACAGGAATTTTATTTTTGCCTCATTTTAAATGAACCACCTTTTTTCCTTTTACTAGAACCCCACAGATGACCATAAATATCTTACGAGGCTTGTTTCAAATTTCATAGGTGACGTGGAATCCTGCAAGCCGTCTGCAGCAATTTTACAAGGAAGCGTATGCGAAGCAATCAAGCTACCAGCAAGTTGTGGCTCTTTAAAAAAATTAATCAATCGGACGTAGCCAGAGACCTCTGACGTCAGTGGCCACGTGACCCTTACAGAACACAAATCAAGAGGAGGACGAAAAGACATGGACTTAAGAAAAAAAGGACATAGAGGGAGGACAGTGAAGAAGACCACTTTTTCTTAGGTCCTTCCTCAAGAACACACTTAAGACGAAACTTAGGAAGATACTGGTGAGGCCCAATGTGTCTTATACTGCTCTGTCTTCTGCTTCTGTATTGTTGTGTCCACTACAGACGTTGCACCAGAGAATCTGTACTGGAACAATGACAATTAAATTATGTATGGGTCATTGACATGACGTGCACTTTTTGTGTCCAATAAAATTAAATTGAACTGAAAAAAAGTAAGGCCTAAAGAGGTCTAAGCATAGTTTCTATGCAATTTGCTTGGGGCAGATTTTCAATGGCCGGGCCTAATAAAACAATCTCTGCCACAGCTATAGTGGCCACCTCACCATCTCTGAAAGAGCACGTAGGCCTAAGGCTACGGAATAAATGAGCTGCTATCTACTAAATTATTAGCTAATGGATATTTATGAATGACAATAAAATAAGACAGTATTTTGCCAGTCAGTGTGTTGATTAGGCTATTAGAGGGAACAAGCCCCTCTCATTGCATTTTTGACTGCAGAGTAACTTGGCACAGAATCCTCATACAGACATCAGGCCACTATATATTACTATATGGCCTAAATGACAAAACCCATATTGAACAAAAGAAACGTTGGGCGTTAGTCACTCATAAATGTCTATGGTTTGCAAAGCTGTTTAACAATGTAGACTACAAAACAGGAAAATATTCAAAAATAACTTAGGTAAAATTATTATTGTGCCTGTTTAAATGGACGTACTATTTTTGATATATAATATATATGGGTCATTGACATGGCATGCATTTTTTTGTTGTGTCCTTTATTGTCCCCCAAAAAATAATTTAATAAATTCATGACATATATAAAATGATTCAATTCTAAATAAAATATGACATTTTATGTTTATGTTGAAATAAACCGTGCTGCAAAATAAGGTATTAAAAGAACTCAACTAACAACCCTTGTCTGCAAGTTCTTACTTCCTTGAATGTCAGGCGGCACAACCAAAAACAGAGGACATTTATTTTGACATGCTTTTTATGAAAGCAGGGCCAGGGTATTGCATCATAAAGAAGACCCCAAGTGACTTTCATGGTGCAATGCCAAGGTCAGTTCTATCACAGATTTTGGTTAGAATAGTTAAAATAGTTCAGTTTACCATGCCAGGTGGTCTGACCTCAGGAAAAATGTGCAATTACTATAATAATGCTTATTTATTTGAAAAAATGTATAGTAAAGTATACACTCAACTTCAAGGACAGGTGTCTAAGTAGATGCCTGTTTAATTTAGTTAGGTAGCACAAAGAAATAGGTCAGACAGTGCATTCAGATAAGAATGTACGGTGAAAGAATTCTCACAGATATAAATCCAAATATATGCAGATATAAAAACGCACATCACGTCTTTTTAATAAGATTTTGATAGAAATTGTCGTTTTGTCATGAAAACCTTATTTGTCATTGATCTGTTTATGTTTAAAATTGTACAAAAATGGCAAGTATTGTGTACAAACAGGACAGGCATTATATATTTATATCTAGATTATTATTATGCTATCAAAACGTGCTTATATCCAGACCTGGCCATGTTAAACAATATGAGAATGTCACCTGTGGTAGTTCATATGGAAGCAGCTGACACTTCTACATTTGCTAACAGAAGTCCATTCAACAGAGGTCAGCTGCTTCATCATGTCAAGCATGTGCTATTGCTTTTTAACAGGTCCAGTGACTTTAAACAGTAAGTTCAGCAAAGCATCTAAAATACACGTTCCTTAGTAATACTGTTGCCAAAAAACAAGCTACTTTTTGATTGACTGGATATTCATTTTAGGTTAAAAAAAAGCAGAGGAGAAGTTAACCTGGGGCTGAAACGTACTTAGGTCAGGCAGGCTGAAAGAATGTACGGTGTGGGCTCACACTGAGCACAGAGGGGGGCACCACGTCAGTTTGTTAGTGCATACATGCTTTCCATTACTACCTGGCTTAAAATAGCCAGCAGTTCAATTAGGATGCATTACACTGTACTCCATCCTTTCTTCCATCCTTCTGTCCATCTACATATCCATCCACCCATCCAAGCAAGGTTGTAGCTGAGTGCTATGTGGAAACAGAGCTGACACCCTACCTTCTACTGCATGAGTACACCAGCATGGCCTATAAGCCTCTATCCCGTCCCACCCCCTTCAAACACAAACCCGCGCCTTCGGAAAGGATTTCAATCAAGCTAGGAGTTAAGCCTGCCAGATTACCGGTTCACTGTAAAAAGGAAACAGAGCAAGAGGTTTCCAGGGAAGACACAGTCAACTTTACATGGGGTGTCCAAGAAAAAGAGAGGAGAGGAAAAAAGAAGAGGCGGGTGTAAGATAGAAAGATACCGGTCTGGAAGACCTGTACAGGGTCACATTTTCCTCATAACGTTAGCTTGAGAAGTAAGCATTTACAAATTCTGACGTGAATCATTTAATATCAATCCAGTCCAAGAAGGCAAACAGAGGAATACGATGAACCTTAGAAGTTAGAGTTAAGGCCTCTGTGTACTTCTTGTAAAGCGGAATTCTCGAGGGTTGCGAGAAGCCGAAAGTGCCTTCGCAGGCTTACAAGCTCGCATACTTTCTTCGGTTTTGTGTTGCCTGTCGCGGATGCTCCACTAATGCAGGTGACGCTATGACATTTCATGGTGGAAAACGATTCAATCGCAGTTCTACTATGGCGACGTGCGAGTCCAGAATACTGCCACCATTTAAGGTGGAACGGGAAAATTCGAACAAGAAGCTGGCAAATAAAAAGCCAACAGAGTCAACCTATATGTGTTGGTGCTTACTATCAGTTAGTACTACCGAATAATAGACTTAACGTCATACATTTAGGTCGTATTTACTGTTTATTTAACAAATACGCACTTCACAGTGAAATATTGGTGTGTCTGCCAAACCACTTAGCAAAACAAAGCTCCTTGAAGACATCTGTGTTTCATGGCATGCCTCTTTTTTACTGACCAATCAGAGGCTGTGTCGCGTAGTGTTTTCCATGGAGTTCGCCAAGCCTTCACGCGACGTCTGCAGTTGTTCGTTTGCTCTGCAATTACGTCATATTTCGCTGAAGCCAGGCGACTGTCGTCTCCGCAAGAAGTACGCTGAGGCCTTTACAGTAGCATCAATTCAAACTTTCTCAGTATGACATTTAGTAAGTGGCAAGCCCATCAGCTGAAGACACAAAAGAACAATTCCTGCTCTTGTTCTCCAGTAGTCCTGAGAGGGACCTGTTTCCCTGCAGAAGCATCCACAAGCTGCATTATTCTGTAGTTGTACTGCTCCACCACTATGCGTACCTTTATTAGAACCAAACTGTGCCCCTCCGACAGAGAAGAAAACAAAGTGCACGGTGAGAGCCAAGGCTCAGTGCTGTGTGGGGGACACCCCCATTCTGGGTGGAAGGGCGTAACGCTGGCTGCAAAACCGCCAGAGTTTCCACATCAGATGCAAATGGGCCAGGAACAAATAAACATGGCCAAGCAACTGGACTGCTGGTTGCCAGATCCCCTGAGTCCTGCACGAATGAGTTATTAAATTTTCACTGGGAGAAAGAAAGGAGGAGCGAGAGGAGGGGAGAGAGAGAGAGAGAGAGAGAGAGACAGAAACAGGGAGAAGGCATGGGGAGGGGTGCTAGGCATTGTCATCTCAATCTCTCTACTAATCCAATGAGAATTTATTTTCACTGTCGCTGTAAATGTAGCCCACTAAGCAGTGGAACAAGTGCACTCTGTGGTGCACTTCATGCATAAAATAGGAATTTCTATTTAGTTTTCTGATGTTTAAAGCCGTTAAATTCCCTACCGCTCACTCAAACACAATCACCCCAGACCCCTCGCGGATATATGTATATTTTTTCTGCCATAATGTAATTAAGAGTGAGGCAAATATTGATGGCATTTATCTTGTGCGGCTCTGTGTGTTCAGATGTTCCATGCGGACCTGTCCAGAATTCCTGACGGGGCCACCAGCACTCTGAGTGGGCAGCTGCAGAAGCTAAATATCGGAACGCGGCACTTTGAATTTACGGACACTGGAGCCGGCTGCTTTGAATTTTCTGAGTGTGTTGTGAAAGATTTCCGCTCGTGCTCGGCTTAGCCCTCAGTGAGGATTTGCATCCTGTGAAAATGTGCTGACCACCAACAAGTAAACAGACGTGACCACCTTGACAAACAAACCAGGTTTAGCATGCATGTGTGTGTATGTTTGTGAAGGGTGTTAGCTATCTATTTCGATCGCAGCAGATGAGTTGGACAGCACGGTTTACCCTAAAAACCAAAACCACACTAAGGAATCAATACTATGAAAGTCTGAGTCCAATTAAAAAGGGAACTTAACTGATGTTTTGAAAATTCTGGATGATTAAATCAGTAAGATGTAAACAAAGCCATTAAGAGTGGTTTGGTGAAATGTTTCTCAAGATACTCATCCGAAATGGTCCATGATTCTCAGTGCTACATCACAGAAAGTTGTTACAAATATTTTGTCTAATGCCTGAGATATTTTTTACAATAATTTTGAGATAAGGTTTTGGCGTAAACATTTATTTTTTTTAAAATACACTTGTGGCTAAGAGGTACTTGGAGGTGCTGTAAGACAAAACAGTATGCAAAGAAAACTTGTTCTTTCTTATTTACTACTATTTCACCATCATCAACATTACATGGAAAACTCAGAGAAAACTGTAGGCTGACTGGTCATTTTGGATAGTAAACAAAATGGCTATATTTGCACTGCAGACATCGCAATCTTTAGTTCCTATCACCTCCATTGTAAAGAAATCCCAACTGGTAAGCAATCACCAAACCACTCTGAATGACTCACTTCAACGATTGACCTACATGGAAATTTTTAAAGGAACTGTCATTTAACACCATGCATACACAAGCTAAAATCTATTTATACAACACTGTGAATTTTCTGTGCACCAATGTAAAACCAAATGAAGACATTACTGAGGGATAATGCAAAAACCTGCAAGCACATGTCCCTTCTTTCTCTAAAAGTGCTTGAGGTATTGAGCTGAAAGGCTGAAGTGGCCACTAGCAGCTGTAATGCAGGGTATCCTGAGCATCTTTTGATGAAAACACTCTGCAATGCTTTAGCTGTAGTTTAGCTGTAGCTGATCCAATTCCAAATGCACAAATACACATAAATAAACTGTTAGAAACGCATAGATTAAAACACAAGCTGACCCAGGTATATTCTGTCAGTCTTTCTGCTCCTCTCCCTCCCTTTTTCCTAAAGGTGAACTCAATACCTGAATGAGACCCTCCTTTAGTCCGCCACACCCCCCCCCCACACACACACACACCCCTCACACATGCACACACACACCCCACACACACACACGCACACACACACACGCACACACACACACACCCCTTAATAAAGAGTCATCTGAACAAGCTCATTTATTTTCCAGAAAATTAACTCACTTTCAGTCCTGATTAATGATTTTAATCTAAATGAATCAAATTAAAAATTGAAAATTATATTTCCAAAGCTCACAAAAAAGGGAGGAGGGGGCAAGGAGAAAAGCGACCATTCCCAGTTAACAAATGAGCCTTCAAATATTAGAAGATGACCAGAAGTAGAGTGGGGACCCTAATGAAATGTGTCCAGAGTCCGCACTGCTTCGCTACATGCAATAGTGGGGAACGATACAGCAAGGATGCAGAGGAAAAAGGGAAAAAAACTCATTTAAGTCTGCTGGGAATTACCAAGTTATCTTCTTTCCTTAATTATTATGTCAAGCACTGTCCAGAAAAAACCTCCAACGTACACACGCATTCGCATGTATACACTACGATCAGAAAACAAAGATCCCGAAGAGCCAGCGAGCCAAATCTCACCCTGGTTTGAGTGTGATGAGTGGGCAGAGACTAATGGTGACAAATTTTGTGTGATGTGGGCTGGTGTACAAACTCTAGTCCTGGCCTGCCTGTTCCTCAACAGGGCATCAATGGTGAGCTGTCAAACGCTCAGGCAACTTAATAGATAAAGTGATGAACGGCAATCATTTCGGGTGCGGGGATATTGCTGAGAGCCAATATCTGGATGGCGTTTGATCGGATCACCATTGGATTTCTCCCACTTCAAACAGCTGCGGACTGCTCCTACTGGATACAAAAGGATCTGCGCTGAGTGGAAATCGACAGATTCATGCTTTTGTTGCAAGGGCGAAACAAACAAAAACAAGAATCAGATGAAAACCAACACAACCACAGCTGTGGGTCTTTTAGGAGCCCTAGCTAGCTGGGCAGTGGCTTCCCTACCATGGCTGTTATGAGACCCTAAGGCATAGCTGTAGCATGCAGGGCCCTTTTTATGAATGGCCATCCTTCATTTGGTAACCCAATCAGAAGCAGGGCCTTAAATTTTAAAGGGGCTGCAGAGCCATGACGAAGTGACAAGCGAATAATTGAAATGTTGGAATTCATAACTGGAAACATGCTGCTATCTTATGGTCTTCTCCGGCCACGCACACATACACAGGGGCAGCTGTGCCTGGCCCTCCCAGCAGCCGAGCTGTCCTCACAGGCTGGGCTATGGCAGTGGTTTTATGGTAATTGAGGTGGTTATACGAGGCAGCCGCGAACGGCTCCTTTCTTCCACCATGCCTTCAAGAGGAATAAGCAGGTGTTATCTTTGGGCCGACAGAGCCTCCCAATTGTTGACTCAATAATACAAGAGCTCTCTTATCAGGGCTCCGAGGTGACTGATTGGCAGGCCGATATGTTTAGACAATGCAGCGTATTCAAACTGCCTTCACCCAGAGCCCTGCGCTCCACCTGGGAGAGTGGAGTAGGGGAGGGATGAATGAGAGAAAGGGAGAATTAACAATGTGCAATAGACTGAGTTTGTTTAAACATTTCTACACTCTCTGTTTGGATTTAAATGAGACTCGGCCACTCAAACATGACCTCCATGTCTTTATCAGGAATGACAAGATAAACCAGGACTCAGGGAAAGAGAGGGAACTGTCATAGTTATTATTAACAGAAAAAAATGTACATGATATATAATACTAATAATAACAACAATAATAATAATAGCCATTTTTGTGTAATATATACAAGTTATGGTTGTACAATGTGGACAAAATTCTAGTATTAGGATTACACTGCTATATACTGTGATGGCAATATACTTTGAAATGTATTACAAATACACTAATGAATCAGTACAAGTAACCAAGTGACATAGTTTAAGACTTGCCTGCATTATTTTGACATAATTTACTTTTGCTATCGTAACACCCACATTCATCTGGAAAGATGATTAAGGGTTAATATGGTTTATATTTTAAAAACTCGCTCTTGCAAAGGCCAATTTTCTGATATTGATTAATAAACAATGTTGTGTAGCCCTACTACATGTACAAACACAATTCTGTGTCCTGCATGAGTAGTTTGCAGTCGTGATGTTCTTTTTGGCATTAAAACATGAGGTAGAAGACCTGATGGTAGACAAACTCCGAAAGACAGTGAGGTGTTAAAAGCAGATGGCCACTGGCGGTGGGGGAATCCAGCAGCGGCCAGCACTGTGGCCTCGAAAGGATGCGATTTGTGCTGTGATTCAGCCTGACGGTGGACTCGATGAGAGCAGATCAGTGAGGTGTGGGCTGTGGGCAGGTGGCCATCCGCCACCGTGGCTCCCCCAGCCATTCGATTAGAGGCGAGATGGAGTGCCTTCCTCTCCTCCAGACACACTTCCACACCAAACAGGGGCAAATGAGATGATGCTGCTCCTGCAAAACGAGCCTACAATCTGTCAAAGTACAATGTAATTTCAGGGCTGATGCGACATCGTCTCTCCCTCTTCCTCTTTCGTCTTCCCTTCCCTTGTGCTGCTGCCTGTTTGATGACTTTAAACTGGAAACTATTTCTGTTTCAGTCTCTATGTTTGTGTGTGTGTCGTGTGAAGGTCTATCATGGCATAGGTGTGCCATTAATATAATTAGCATTAGTGCTAATCAGCTACTGTGACCTAATTTCCACAAGGCTGATGTTGTGCAGAGCTTCAGATTTTATTCCTATAACACCACTAATACCATCGTGCGTTCTCTCTTTCTCTCTCTCACACACACACACACACACACACACACACACACACACACACACACACACACAAACGCACACATCCCCTCCCTTGAGTCCCCTTCATGTAGACTCTGATGCTAACCCATTAGTCGATGTGAACTACTTGTTCAAGTGCACACTCGAGAGAGGGTCATATTGACAAACATCAAACTCACAAACAAAATCTTCAAACCCTTTTGGGCAAATGCAGTTCAGTTCTAAAGGCTGTTATTTACGGTAGCTGTCAGGAGTGTGCGTGTATGTGTGTGTGGTGGGTTAGGTTATTACCGCGGCTGAGGGAGAGCTACTTAGTGAGCTGTATGCCTGCATTAACAAGGCCTCTCTCTGCCTCAACAATTCCTTGCCACTAAATGATCTAATTAAAGTCTCATCAGTCCTGTGTCTCAGGCCAAGCTCCTCAACTTTGCGTGTGCACGCACATGCATGTACACACACACACACACACACACACACACACACACACACACACACACACACACACACACACCACCACTCTCCCTAGTCTAGGGCTTCAGTGAAAGCAGATAGAGGCTACTAAATGATCATCCACATGGAGAGAAGTGGGTGTAGTAGGGGTTGACAATCGGACCAATCATTGTTCCCAATTACTTTGATTTTAACTTGTATTCTAGCCATTAAAAAGCTTTTTTGTCATGTATGTGCATCTGTAACATAACCATGACTGGTAGAAACTCAATGTCCCGTCCACAGCCTTACTAGAGTGGCTTGAAAATGTATGGCATAAAGAACTCAACCAATCAAAGCTTCTATGTGTCCTGTTAACAGTGCTATGGATTGATCGAACTGTGAAAAGCAAAACCAATCAAACTTTCTTTATTTGTGCCGCCGCATTTGTGAGAGTGGAGGGGAAACGGCAAATGAATACTTGTCTCATTTATTGGTTATTTGTCTCTTTGTCTACTACTAACCAATATTGGTATCGGCCTAGGAAAAACTTTTATCAGGTGACCCCTAGTGTGTAAGTACAGCGTGTGTGTGTGCTTTAGGGGAAAGCATTTGTGAGATAAGGAAGCAGGAGACCTTACCAAAATACCAAAATTTCAGCGAGGCTACTCTACGCTCACATCCAGCCAACTGCAAACTCCATCTCATGCACTGTAAAGTACAATAAAGTGAACACAAGCATTCAACACACCTACCAGTTCCGAAAAAATCGTCAGCCACCACTGACATGGCTTTTTTGTGACAGGTCATAGTCTATCAGGAGCTGGAAGATTGCTGTGGCATGGGCCTTCAAACAGGAGGTCCAGTGCTGGCAGGCAGCTGAGTGACACTGGCTCTCTGGCTGATGGAGGGCGATTGTATTGGCAGGCCTTGGAGCAGCGGAGCAGGGACGGGGGAGGGAGAGAAGGAGAGAACAGCGAGATGGTGCTGGGGGGTGGGCCACTATGGTTAATATGAAGCAGGGGGGGACGGCTGATGGGGTTGTGCTGAGGTGGGAGCAGTACACCTGCAGGCTGCTATAGGTTTGGCTGTGGAAGGGTAAGTGGGTAATTGCCGTTTCTCCATGCCCCATGTGTTTGCTGAATCTTTTAGACTATGCCATTGGTTCCTGCCTTTTTAACAGTGCAGGTGTCTAGAGCTATCAAAACGCTAGCATGCCTCATCAAAGGTTGCCTCCAAAGGTGTGGTCTGAATTACCATTATTTATTGATCAATAACTACATATGATACACATTTATGTTCTGTGGTCCACAGGATCCAGGTCTTAACAGAATATTTGATCCAATGCTGATGCGCTAATATTAATAATAAGAGGATGTAGAAGCAGTTAGCATCATACAAATTACATCATCCCAACTTTAGCATTTACCCCACTATCATTGACTGTTAGCCACAATACCATTTTGGAGCAACAAGGGTTCTGGTACTTCATGTCATGTACTTTTTGGCAATTCTTCCCATCTTGCATGCAAAATCTCCAGACACTTTTCTATGTGCTTTGAATTAACCTCAAGAAAAAAAAAGACCAATTAAATGAATGAATTTATAGGGTATCAGTGAGTCCCTTGCAATAGGCTGCTATTAATATTGCATTGAGAACAGTCTAGGGGTAATTGCTTCAGTGGACAGGGGGAAGTTAAACTGTGAAATCTTGACAACCGTCTCAACAAATGGTCTTATATCATTCATCCACAGACTACTGTTTAGCTCATGTGTTCGGTAGACTACTGTGCAAAAACACTGACGGTGGACACAGTGGAAGGACTGAGGACGCAGTAGAGTGACGAGGGTATGACCCCCCAAAATCAACCTTCTAATTCTTCCTCTAAAGAACCTTCACTTGTCAGTCTGCTTCTGCACTCCAACTGCCACAGTGTGGAACTGACAGGTGTACAGAGGGCACAATAACATTGTGTGTGTGAGACACTTGTCATGGGTCAGCTACACTCAACTGTTAAGAGTTTGTAATGGCATTTTTTTGATGGAACACTGTATGTTCTTGCTTCTTTGTATTTTCAAACAGCCAAAGTGAAAACACAGCCAACTGTGGTAGGTATAGCTTTTTTTAGTTATTTAAACCAACAAATAATAAATAATCATATCGTTACGCAACAAGAGTTATATGTCAGTTTACACCAAAAGTGGAACATGAGAAAATTAAAGAAATATCCTGCATCGGAGGCCAAGATAGCCATGGGGATGGTGCTGATAGATGAACGCACTGCATCAAATTAAACAGGCCGTTTCGTTACTATTTTTGGATGAGAAATTAGCAGGTGCCCAGTGACATGCCTTATAGAGAAGCAACTCCGAATAGAAATGCATTTATAATGCTTTGTTTAATGCTCACGACCTATTTAACTGCAAACGCTTTCGCGCACACTGTCACTCGAACTGAACAAACTAAGTGTTTACTTTATTCAGTTATGAGTGTCTTACAAAGACAGAAACAAAATGTACCAGTGTAGTTTTGTTAACATGACACCACTGGAGTGGATGCTGCATGGCAAGGGAAGGGTGTAATGTAGTTGTTGGGCTTTTACATTAAAATGATTTGCGCGTTCATGACTAAACATAATGCGATGTGATATTTATGTTTAAAGTTGTCGATTGGAGGATTACTAGTATCAAAGCAGTGTGGTGACAAATATTGAGGCCTGAGTGAGTTTCATCCTGACTGCAGGAATGTTCGGCCTCAGCGCTGCCTGCCTGCCCGCCTGCCAGCCCCTGCCATTCCCAGATTGCTATTATCTAGCCTCTCAAAGCCAGCAGGTCCACACTGAGCCAAATTTAGCCTGCACAGCCCCCCCAAGGCCTCTGGTAGAGCAGCGTGCCACTCCAACCTCTTCCTCTGCCTTTCACGTCTGCCCACTTCTCCTCAATCACTCCAATCCATACAAAGATTAATAGAGGGTGTGATGACATACACATCATGTGCCTACAGAGATTGTGTGCATGCATGTTTATTTGTGTGAGTGTGTGGCCTAGGTGTTACTTCTTGCTAAGCGAAGATAAGCCAAACAGAAAGGCAAATGCATTTTGAGCCATTCCGCACAGCAGAAGGCTGCGATCAGGTCACGTCGTGGCCGCCAGCGCCGATCCGGACGCAGAGGAATAGGGACAAGGCTCTGGGCGCCAGCTGTGCATGTGAAGTGCCCACTGCCAAAAGCGCCACCCCCTCCCCCCCTGCAACCAAATCAGCCCGGCCGGCTGGAAAAGTGCAGTCTGTGGGACCCAGCGTGGGCCCCCACTATGCAAAGAACCGGCGTCTGCAGGCAGCAGTGCAGAACTGGACATGCAGGAGAGCCCTGTCCGGCTGGTGCCTTCACGCCCAAGTGAAGCCCAGTAAGGAAATTGCTCACAAATTACCAAAACAAAGCAGAAGGAGGCGGCCGCGTTGGGCTAACATAGGCAAATCCATTCTGGGCAGACCTGGGCAGACCTGGGCCGCACAGAGTGTCGGTTGGGACGCAGATCACGTCTCGTTTGCGGACACTGCAGTGGTACCGTTGCATTGTAATGGCAGACAGGCAAGTGAGTGGCTGCACCTCACTTGTGCAGCGGCAAACACCATTAGGGAAGCATTTAAAGGTCAGAAGGTGGCGGACAAAGTTGTCACAAACATCCCTGCAGGGGGCATTCTTCAGGGCTGTGGATGAGAGAGGGCTGTCCAGGGCTAGTGCTGATGGATACGCAGAAATCCTGGAAGTTATCCAGGATCTATTTGGGAGCCACTCAATCAGAAGCTGCCACAGTTGCTCTAGGAGCTCCTAGTAGGCTGGAGCTAGGATACATTCACCACACTGCATGCATTTATTCTGGTCCGCTGGGATCACTTGGCAGGAGAGATAGCCTTCGACTATCTCTGTGACACTGTGCCACACTATCGTTTACTAAACTGTCACGACTGGTGTTTAGACAATCATGGTCTTTCCTTTAGTTGTTAAGGGCTGAGTAAGAAAAAGGCATACGTCAGAAAGAAAAGCCAGAGCCAGTTTTTTTAACCACTTGCAATCAAGTACAGGCACTTGTGTGTTTCTGGAATGTGCTCAAAAGCATCAGGAATCATGGAATGGCTGTGGCAAGCTTTCTTTCAGGAATAAGTCTGCCTCAATTAAGAGCAAGAGTGTCAGGGAGGATAACCCAGTCCCTGGCTCGCTCTCTGTCCCTGGGGGTGGTGAGGGGAGAGACCTCCAGCTGTCCCTCTGCCTGGTTCTAAAGGATCAGGAGTGAGAAATGCACTAAACAGAGGTGGGGAATCTCCCAAAGTCAGCAGTCTGGGGAAATCTTCTCTTCTTGGCTCCAGTTCCCTGTTCTTCGCGTCCCGCACAGGGACTTCCACCAATCCCCTGGCGGCTTTATTCAAATGTCTAAAGAGGTCATTTAGTTGGGGATCGCACACGCCGAGGGAAAAAGAGAGAATAAGGAGATCTGGTGGAAGAAGGATTGGAGAAAGAGTGAAAGGCAGCGTAAGGAAGAAGAGCAGAGAGTATTTTTGTGGTGTAAAAGCTTCTGCTACCTCAGCCGAGATGCTACAGAGAAAACGCACGAAACTGACCTTTCCCTCGCCACTGAAAAAAGAAAGGTTCTCAGCAATTAAGTAGGAGTTAATGCCCTAATTATGTGTGCCGTTTTAGGCAGTGCCAGAGGGGATCTCTGAAATAGCAAAAAGGGGGTTTGGCTTGGTGGGGGCATCTCCAGCTGTTTAAGCCCCATACTCAACCTGTGCACAGAACATGCTCTGGGTTTTAAAGAGCTTCCTGCAACCACCACTATCCTCCCTCATTGTTCTCCAGGTTGCATCCGAAAAGCCAGGTTCAGCTGCAGACAAACAGCAAAGAGTGCATGTATGTGTTGGGATGCACGTGCCAAGTAGCTTCCGGTGTTGAACGACATAATTATAATCCGTGTATCACCAGGCCGCTGCTTCAGTCTGGGAACAGGAGCATCTCTGACCTCTGATGCTGGTTTAGTGTGGGGTTTTTTTGTCCAAGTGTCAAGATAGTTTACCGTGCGAGAGCAGTTGGCTGGCCAGCACAACTTTACTGATGGTGTAGTGTCTTTTCAGCTTGATCTGTTCACTGCAGAGACCCCCAGACCCCAGAAGGATCTAGCACTGTTCACTGTAGCTGGATCACAAGCGGGCAGCAACCAAAACAGCTATGAACTAGGGAACTGGACGTCTAGAGCAGTAACTGCAAACCAAACCGGCTGTATAAAAAAAACAGAGTTGCCAAAACTGACATTTAGAAACAAAGGCAGGAGTGCTATCTAGAAATAAAGTAGGACAAACCAGAGTAAGAAATGGAGAGAAAGATAGAGAGAGGAAGAAAGAGAGAGAGAGAATGACTGCATAATGATATCACCCCCTAGAGAGCCCTCTTTAAGACAGAGGCTCTCTATTTCGGGGAAGCAGAGGTGGGGGAGCGTGCTGGGTGGAGGGTGGTCTCAGACGGGTCCTCTCCTTGGGCTCTAAATGAATGGCGGCGTTGCATAATCCAGCGAGCTTCGCTGCTGACAGCAAAATGATTTATGCCCTCCGTCAGAGGGAGAGAAGAGTGCAAGAGTGAGACATGGGCAGTGGAGGAAGGGACAGGGTGTGTGAGCATGAGAGAGGAAGAGGGAGAGATAGAGAGAGAGAGAGAGAGAGAGAGGGAGCGGGAGCTAACAAGAGAGGGGAAGAAGAGAAAGGGAGAGATTAGATGGAGAGATGGTGTGGGAACACAAAACAGTGGCAGAAGAGGGGAGGAGGTGAGACAGATGCACTCCATGGGACTCCTGACAAGATAGTCTGTCTCTCTGTCTCTTTCTCTCTAGCCTTGCACACTACTTCTCTCCAAAAGACACTTGGGATGACTTAGGTCTGACAGCTCGAAATCATCACCATTAGAGCTAACCGCTTTGCACCACAGAGAGATGTAAAGTAATAAAAGGTTGAGGAGAAAAAAAAATTCTAAACAGCATCGTAATCTTAACCCGACTGACTTTCTCCTGTCACATCATTGTCAGTTGAGTAAATCGTGCTACACAAGAAATGGAAAAAGAAGCTAATTTAAGGAATAATTAAAGAACTGAAGAGAGGTTCTTTACATCCATGTGACTGTATCTAGATAGATTTAAGATGTGACATTAGTAAGCTAAAACAGTTATTAAACTATTGTTTGTATGGTTACTACAATACCTGAAGCGTTCCAAACTGCACAACAAAAAAGCGATCACTGATGCACAAATCAGACAGCTAATGAAGGTTTTTCAAGAGCTTCTGAATATACTAACTTACAGCAAGTACGCTCTATAGAATATAGGGTGTGTTAGGAAATGTTGTAGGGAGAAAGCATGGAACCAGCAGATCTCTCAAAAGCGACTAAGAAGACTCATTTTGGATGATCGCAGCTCTCTCATTCATTCACTAACACAGATTCGTGAGTATATAAGCTGGTGTGGGAGAAATGATAGGTACCTCAGCACCACTCATATATAGCAGGTCTGGCTGCTTTGCTTCCACAGTGGCTTGCCTCCCCAGAGAGATGGTCTAGCAGAGAGAGCCCGTGCTGTCAGAATCCCAAACCGAGGCCTTCGTTAGGACTGCTGCTTGCTATAACACGGCCAAATAATTGGGGGAGTCTAATTGCCTACTTCAGGAATTAGGTGTTACATATTCGGAAGGTGTATCCCATCGCTGCAAGACTGAGCTTCATCTCTCTCTGTCCCTGCTGGGAGTACAGAGATGTGTGTACACATGCAACAGAGAGAAAGAAAGGGGGTGGGGAGCACCAGGGAGAGCTGAAGGTAATGTCTGTTTTATATCATGAAGAATGTAGTGCTTTACTACTCCCACAGGAAGTGACAAATGAATGTTGGAAGCTTTCGAGAAAAACAGCCAAGTATGTTGTAATGGCACGATAGCATGTATGTGGAAGATGTGCTTAAGTAGCCAAACCTACATTATGTAGTGTAGTGCGGTGGCAGTTGCAAGGTGAGGAACATTATTCAGAAAGAGAGCGAAAGAGCAAAACAGAGAGAAAGATGTAAGAGACACATTAAGGTTTCTCTGGAGGAGTGCATCCATCTGTGGGCACAGACATGAAAGATGAGTATCCTGCATCACCATCATCATCATCATCGCCACCATTCCTGCACACCTATTCCAGAGAGAGAACATTCCGCTCAGCCGTACGCACCTGGGAAGAGGTGCCGTGCAGACATGAGTGAAGTTTTTTCAAGTTGATTTTACACTCTACTCAAAGATTTAGTGGAATAAAAATGCAATTATAATTTAGTGAATTTATCATATCAACTAGCTAACTCTTCCCCGAGTTGATGTTTTCAAGCTAAAAGGTCACCTATTACTGATTTGGGATTAATGTATTTAATACAGTATAATTTAAATATATAATTTGATCTGGGATTAATATAGTGCAGTAATAGTTATATGCTGAATGGCAGCAATCCGACACATCTGATTTTGAATAATGCGAAGTTTGAATATCAAATATGACTAAAACCCTTAGCCCTAGTATCTACTGCACATTCTACCTGAGCTATTCTGAGTGTATGTTCTGCTCTGTGGGCAATGCTCTTATACCAAAAGCATGTTCTGAGCGCTCTCCAACACAGCCACAAGCAACTCGATTCCCTCTTAAGCACACAGTGTCTGTGTCTGCTTTAGCATTAGCATTTAGCAGGGTAGTGCGGCTCTTCGCGAGGCTCTAGGGCATATCTCAGCCTGTCTGTGCACCCGTGGATGTAATTTTACAGCTGGGTGACTGGAGGTAGCCGCACTGCAGGTGGCTAGCCCCCAGGGTCAGACAGAGAGGTAGTCGGAAGCAGTAATTTCCTTGTAGCTAGAAACTGTGTCTGTCGGTTTGTGGTGCTTGTGTATAGGGCTCTGTAACTTGGTGAGAGTGTGTGGACCCTGAAGTGAGTTTTGAGCTGTGGTCTCCTTGTTCATATGTATGAGTTTGTGTGAGTGTGTGTGTTGCACTTCTTTCCTAACCCAGTGCAGTGCGGGCTGGGTGGTTTGGAGAGCCCTATGGGGTTTGGCCCAGTAAGAGAAGGGATTTCATCACAACTGTGTGTGTGTGTGTGTGTGTGTTTGTGTGAGGGATCCTGTTTGATCTGGATTACTGATCCTTTCCCCACCCCGACGTTCTTTCCCTGGGGTGACAGAGCTAATTTCAGACACATCTTCCCCTACAGCAAGCTGCTGGCCATTGCTAAGGCCCCAACCCCCCCACAACCTCACATAAGTATCCGCTGCTCGGTACTTATCCTGCTACGGCCACTGACACATCGACTTATCCCACACCTCTCCACAGCTAGCCAGCCACGATTAGCGTCCACTAACAAACCTGCATGGGCCTGAGATGACAGCGCTAAGTTTAATCAGCTTGAGGGTTGCAAGAAACTTCCATGCTAAACTACCATTAAAAACAATGATGGCACAGTTTATGGGAAAAAAAGTGAAAAGTGACTAAAACAATGGCTGTCACTATAAAGGCAATACAACTGGTTTATATAAAGAACCGTGAGGTAGAATTAAGCTTTTTGTGTCGTTTTCCCCTTTCTTTCACATGATGAGATCATGTTTTTGGGGCAAAGAGCAAAAATATGAAAAACTGATGAATCAATTTTCCAAATGACCCTTATTCATATGTAGAGGGAGACCTCAGTATTAAATTCAAGCACTTTACAACAAATGGCCATGCCATAGGGTGCCATTTTGATATATGTGTGTATGGGTGGCTAGGAGCGAGAACAAAAGGCTGCTATTTGTCTGCGTGCTCTTGGGGGAAGGTGCCATATCAAACATGCAGCTACATCCTTCAGAGCCTTCTGAAAACGGGCCCCTACGTATCAATTACCTACCTGTCACCAGCACCAGTCGCATAGGCAAATCGGCCTACAGTAACACTGAACGGGACTGCTGTGAGCGTGTGTGCGAGTGAGGACGTGAAAGAGCAACATTTCAGACGTACATATACGGACGAACAAGCATGCATTTCCAGCCGCATTTCAAATCCTATATACAGAGACAAGTGCATGTACATATAGTACTGTAAAAACGGTAGAAAATACTTATTTATTTAATTTCCTGTTAAAATGACCATTAAGTACAATTAATTTATTTCTCATGAGATTAATCAAAGAGATTAGATAAAAGATTCTCAACTTGCTCAAGCAAGGGGACAGTTTCTAAAAGATAAACAGCACTTTCATCTTTGAGAGATAGGAGAAAACCATTAAAAAAATCCACAGGTGTTTCTGTCCATCCCTCCACTGTTAGATGAGAACTCAACGCTATGGGTCTGAAAGGATCTGTAGCTGTTATGAAGACTCACTGAGAAAAGGAAAAAGATGAAAAAGGAAATTTCCAAATAAAACAACAACGCTGCTGGTGTTCTCAGCTCTCTCCTGAGCACAGACCTCGACATTAGCAAATAAAGGGAATTACTTGGATTGTGAGAAAAGAGAAAAGAGAAATTGGTATTTAGCTGTTCATGCTTCTGTGTAACATTCTGCTAAAGATGTTTCCTGATTTTTTACTGATACTGAAAAATAAATAACTTGTACTTAATGGTCATCTTGACTGGAAATTAAATAAATGTATAGTGGTCTCTTGACTTTGCCCAACACTGTAGGTTTGAGAAACACACACACAAACACACACACACACACACACACACACACACACAGACAAACGTGAACCTGTGGGGTGTTTGTGCCTGCTGTTACTCCCTAGCTGTGTTGTTTTGGTTTAATGTGAGCTGACCGTTAAGGTCTACATGAGGCAAGCTTGCTGCAGGCTTCTGAATATGTGCGTCCAAGTCAGTGTGTGTTTGTGTGTGTGTGTCTCTCTGAATAAGACGCAGTCTACCTGATCATGACTTAAAGGGAAAGCGTGTGCGCGTGTACACAGACACACACACACACACACACACTCTTTCGCTTGGCCTGTGGCTCTACACTGAGACTATGAGGCCTGTCAGCACCTCTACACACACCTGCACGTTTCAAACAGGTCCCATTTCGTGAGTGACAGAAGCAGAGCCTTCCCCTCACAATCTCTCTCATCTCCCCTCACCGCATGTATGATGGCAATGCGATCGGAAGCAGACAGAATACTCCGTGTCCACTCCGATGAGAATGAAAGAAAGAATGAGAGAGGAGAAAGGAGGAAGAGGAAGAGGAGCAGGACGCAGTGGTATGTAGTTACATTTATATGCACTCTTAAAACTAAAGGTGCTACAGAGGGTTCTTCCCTGAGGAGCCTTTTAATGTGATTCAAATTCTTTAAAGGGGAATTCTTTACATTTTTGCACAGTTAGATCATTAAGATAAACAAAGTCATTTATAGTGGTTTGATGTACAGTGGTGTTAGGAATCAGACGTCTGACTCCAAAAGCTACTGCAAATAAAGTTATTACACAAAAGTTTACGAATATGCTGCCTGATGCCTGAGAGATTGCTTAGGGATAGCACTGAAATAAAGTTTTTTTTTTTTTTTTTCAAATTCCATTCATGGATTTATCACAATCAACACTATAAATACAAACTCAGAAGACATGTAGATTCATTAGTCATTGTGGACAGTTTGCTAAAAGCTTCATCTGTGTTGTGGACATCGCAACTCCTGGTTTGGCACAATGCACCATTTCACATTAGATCACAATGAATGACTTGTTTATATCTCAACTGTCAACTTTGCAGAAATCCTGACAGGTTCCTTAGGAAGCTAAGTGGATCTTCTATGGCACAGCTCTAAAGAACCCTTTTTTCTACCATTATTTTAAATATCGTATGGTGTGCAGTGCAAAGTTTTAGCGGACACTTTTTTTAGCACATACGCGCTAGACCTCCACAAACTCCCAATGTCAGAGCGTGTATGTTTTCTGAGAAAGCAACGGCCAAAGCATTTCCACAGGAGATCGGCCGCTTCAACATAACTGCTTGTCTGCCCAGCAGAGCTCCGAGAACATGCCTCGGAGGCCAGGTCTCTAAATAAGAAGCTCGCTTGTTAGTTAAGAGTGGGCCGAAGGGGCTGAGGCCAAAGCTGCCATCCGGCTGACAAGGAGAGACCTAAAGGCAAGGTGCTGGGCAGCTCTTCGCTTTCAACCTTGACTCTTAGACCTGCTACACTTTTGTTTTTTATTTTCTCCGTGGGCTTTTTCCCCACTGAATGAGCAGTTTTCTTACCTCTGAGCTGTGAAATAAAGCAAAGCTAAAACAGGATATGTTTTTCTCTTGTTCACTTCATTCACTCATTCTCTCTCTCTCTCTTCTCACCTTCTCGCATCATCCCAACGGTTAGACACTTCATGAAACGGCAGGCTTGGCAGGACTTCCGTCGGCGCTTGGTGATCTCACATTCGTTGGTGGCGGGACAACTGTACTCGATGTTCCCTGTGGCCAGGCATGTAGAGAGAAAAGAAAAGGAGAGTGTTTAATGACCGCTTAAGACTGGAACATACTGTATAACACTATGACAGTCTAGTCCCAGTGACTCCAACCCTGCTTCTGGAAGAGCTATTCCAGTTCCATTCCTAATCTAAAACATATAATCAAGCCAAGGTCTTCAACGTAACATTATTACTGTATTCGAGCTGGAATGGAACTCTATAGAATGGTAGCTCTCCAGGAGGAAGGCTGGAGAAAAATATTAGCACTGATTAAATATTAGTATTGATGGGAAAACCTAAGAGTTACCAATTACAGTGTTGGATTAACAATGACATTAATCTTTTAAATCTAGCTGGGCTCAAATAACAACTGTAAGAGATAGGAAAACACATTCTACTGCAGCATTTTTCATAAAACCATGGTATGTCCTCACATTGCTGCTATCAGAAAGAAAGAAAGAACGAGAAATGCCTTCGTGTGCCTCGGCCTGTACGAAGAAATATAGACTCATAAGTAAATTAGCTTGGTCATGATTCTGGTTGTGGCTCACAGAGACAATTTTAAATGGAAAATCCTTTTTCATCATCAGCCCAAAAATAGCTTTAATATGTGTCTTTACAACCATCCAAAATGTCTTTACACACAATTTATTTGTGTGATTTATTTGGACAACAATAAATTAATTCAAACGGTGAAAATGTAACATTATTTTATTTACCTGTTTTTTTTCTTTGCAAACTTTCACAGACAACATGACCTCGTTTGGCCAGTCATCTCTAGCAATGGCATGGTGACAACCTAGATGACGGAGCAATTAGAGCTTTTTGACAAATGCTGATATATAAAAAATCATGTCTGAATATTTCGCATTTTCATGTAGTTTATTTGTGTCGCGTCTTGTGTGTAAGACTGCATATGTTTAAGAAATGGCACTTAAAATGCCAAACTGCCGATGTGCAAGTGTTAATTATTACAAAGATTTATAATATGCTGTCTTAGATGCTATGTATTGTTTCTTCGCAGAAACTAGATAGCACTTAATCGGTCAAAAAATGTATCTAAGCTGCTTATCTTCCTGGGTCGCTGGGGGTGCTGGAGTCTATCGTGGAGTCTAAACACCAAGGACAGGTTAGGTCAGAAAATGCTGGGTCAAAATATTTGCTGACATTATTTCCTATTAGATTTTAGAGATGCATAAAGTACATTTGAGAGCTACACCGGGACTGAATTAACAAAACCTGGATTATCTGTATAGAGAGAGATTATATGTAATGGCAGTGCCTATAGCACACACACACACACACACACACACGTTACACTTTCACTGTTGCAATCTCCATCCCTCACACACACAGACTCACACATGCACACTCACACACATGCAATTAACATAGGCCCCGTCTGGGACCTTCTCACTGATGAAATATTTCAGAGTTAATCAGACTTTGTAAACACTGATTTGTATTGACTTCTCTTCTGTGAACTGATGTTTCCTCATTAAAAAGCAGATTAGCAGTGCGAGCAAGGGGACTGAACGCTCAAGACTGCTAATTCAACAGGAAACAGTATTTAAAGTATGCATGTCCATTAGACTAAGGTCCAATACTCATTAGTCAGGTAATCACCAGGTCCCATTAGGGTCTTTGGATTGGGCACATCATGTGTGCATGTGTGCATGTGTGTGTGTGAAACGGAGATGCATGTTTAGGTGCTGGGCAACTCAGGGGGACCAAACAGTTGTCTTAGCTAGAAGGGAATGTTTAAAGGTGGAAAAAAACCCTCACCGATCTAGTGTGCAAGCTTTCCCTCTGCTGCTGCATGTCAATGGCCCAGGAGCTGTGTCCTGGATATCAACACTGCAGGCTCCATTATGTGTGTGGTTTGAGTATGGGCCCAAGAGCTGCCAGAACCGAGCAACGTGATTTGAGTAAGGCGGCACTCGATTAGTGCAATGTCCATTGTCTATCACTCAGGACCTGCCGAGAGGCTTCAAATGTGTTTAAAAAAGTGTCCCGGGCGCTTTGCCTTCCTTCATACCACATGCCATCACTCATCAATCTGAGTCAAACGCCAATGGAGTTCATTACTGACTCATGTCCAAACTGTGGCCTTGGACTGACCTTACACCACAGCTGTATGGGGAGAGGGAACTAAGAGAGAAGCTTTCATAGGCAAGAAGCAGCTCTACAGGCTGATATTCATGGTGGCCCACTCTCTCTCACGTAGCTCTGAGTGGCTCAATTGGGAAGTGATAGATGCAGGTTGTCAGGTGGCATTGGAGGGGTGCCACCTCTACACCAGCTGCCAGAGACACACAGTGGCCGCAGCGGCCATGCCATGGCCCCCCTACTCCACACCTCAAACCTAGCCGTAGCTCCTGACGCCCTTACACTCCTCCCCCATCCAAAACCAGTCAGCCTGGAAGTCAATAAACACCCAGCTGGATGAGGCAGGTTTGGAAATTACCAAGAGTTTCATTGGCTAATGGGATGAAACATACCAATATGTCAAATTCCTAGCATCAGAGGGCCTGGCTCCAGCGCGGGCCAAGCATAATATCTGACCCACTTGTTCATCCACTTATGTTTTTCATCGCATTATATTCTTAGAGTATTATTTATTTTGATGTATGGACATACCATGCTTATCAAACAAATATCTTTGTGTGATATAGGTTTTGGCAATAAAATAGGGCGATTTTGCCCCGTGCTCACAATGTCAGGGGCTGATCGACTCTTATAATACTTTTATCACCTTAAAAACATCTCACTACTAAATACTATACCTTCTGCTGAAAGTATTAACCACACTCTTCCACTGTAAAGAAAGCAGCTTAAACAGCTAAGTGTATATTGTTGATTGTCCTGCTCTGACTCTAAGAATCAAGCGTCTTGTTTTTCCCCCTATCCCCTAAGACAGGGATGTCAAACTCAGGTACGGAAGGACCATAGCCTTGTTAAGATAAGAATTTTCCCTGTTCTAATGCTCTGATTATAACTCAGGAAGGCCTTGCTAATTAGCTGTTGAGTTCAATCAGGAGTGTTAAATGAGATACAATATTAAACTCTGTGCTGTGGAACTCCTTGATAGACACTCCTGTCCTAAGCTCTGGCCTTCTTACTAGGCCCACTCCAAAATCATGTTTGGGCTAAGCCTAGCATTCTCCAAAACCCGCTCCTCCATTAAGTGGCTGAGGGAGGGTTAAAGCCAACCTTGAATGGTCCTCTTGAAGAAGGCCTTGCAGGCCTCACAGGAGGCCACGCCGTAGTGGTAGCCCGAGGCGATGTCGCCGCAAACCAGGCACAGGCGCTTGGGCATGGAGTTCAGCATGTATTCACACTTGATCTGCGAGTCCTCGCCAATGGTGCTGGAGCAGTCCTCGTAGCGCTTGGTACCAGCTCCGTTGGGGCCTAGCGCACCACCCGGCCCGTACAGAGTTGGTGAGTCCAGGCCGTTCTGGTGGCCGTTCATGGCAGAGCTGTAGCTGCCGCTGGCGTCCGAAGAACCGCCGGGGCTGTGGTGGTTGACGCTGTCCGTCAGCGAGGCAGGGCTAGAGGGTTCAGTCTTAATGTAGGAGGGGCAGTTGGACTCAATGTGGCGGTCTTTGCTGGACATTCTGCAGAGCAGCCTGCTTGAGACACAAAACAGAAAAACAAAACAGTGCGCGTCATTATCTCAGCCATCAGAAGGGAACAGAGAGCGACAGCCAATAACATGCAGTCTTTGTGTTCTATCGTGTTTTTTGGGCCAGGCTACAAGGCACGCCATCCTCCTGTCACAGACAGACTGGCAGAGACAAACAAAGGCAGCAAAAGCCCCAGGCTCTGACACACAATGCTCAAGAAAACCTTCTAGCATATCTCTCTCTGTCGCTCTCTTTCAAAACCTGGGGAAAAAAGAGAGCACTCAGCAGCTAACATAAAGCCTCCCAACTGTGAATTCAGAAACCCAGTCCCATTTTTCCCCAGTGTTAATGACTTCTCTGGGAGGAAACATAAGAGGAGAGGCGCGTAAAACGCAGTGCAACGGGCTCCCCTGGGCCTCACTAAAGCGTCTGAGTGATTCTATATCTACATGCCAGTGAGGATAGGAGCTAGAGTGGTGACACCAGCACAAAAACGTTAGCGTACCACAAGATGTATTATACAGACAAAAAAAACAGTGAGAAAAACTCAGCACTATGATTATTATAAGTATTACCATGTTTCTGAATTAAGAGGATGAAAAATTGATTCAAAGCTGAAATTAAGCAACAACCAATTTAGAACAAAATGTATCTGTAACACTGCTTAACAGGAGTCTACCTCTTACCTTCACTATCGATTATTGAGTGTGTGAATGTTTGGTATATATGCAGAAATACACACAAACGTGTGCAAGTACTATGCTAAAGTTTCCGCTTCATAAATATTTTAAAAAGTCTTTTTCAGCCATTCTTAAAGTTTTTATATTATAGCACAATACGAGATGCTTTTTTAGACATTTGTTGCCTATGTCACTCAACATAACCGATATTTGTAAACAATTTAGACATTTTAAATATACCATTTTTTCCCAACTTTGTGTGCTAAGTACTCCACACATGACTGATGCAAATGTTTGATTTAATAATAATTTGTCTCTGTGCTGGTAGTCTTTATCACACAAGCATTGTGTGCAGCATGGCAAAGAGTGTCCCAAGGCACTCCATACGTCAATTTTAGTCACATGTTTGTATAATAACATTTTAACTGTGCTGGTAGTTACTTATCACACATGCACTGTCTGCAGTAAGGAAAGGTACAGCCAGTAAGTCTGGAAACCAGAAGTTTAGTGGTTTTAGCTGAAAAGGTATATGTGGGCAGTATTAGGACTGTAGCGGGGTAGCAGAGTGAGCTCTATTCTGACTATGAGAATGTTATGGTTGTTGGAAGTATACAGGGTGTTTGAATGGGTTGCTTTGGCTGTGAGGGT
Organism: Colossoma macropomum; assembly: GCF_904425465.1. Taxonomy (NCBI): domain Eukaryota; kingdom Metazoa; phylum Chordata; class Actinopteri; order Characiformes; family Serrasalmidae; genus Colossoma; species Colossoma macropomum. The sequence goes on from NW_023494803.1 coordinate 1,892,063, forward strand.
ACTTTGAATATTTGAGAGCTCCAAAAAAGCACAAGCACTGTTTGGGCTGATAGTCTGACAAAGACCCAAAGAAGTTACTGAGTTAAATGATGAAACAGGTCGTTTCTGTGTGCAGAATGTGTTGATTGGTTGAGGACTAATAAACTTAGCTTTAGAATTAATGAACATAATATGTCAGTTAACTGGATGAAAACTGATAAACCTAGATTCTATAATGAACTGAAATAACATAACAGTGTACAATCGAGTCCTCAAAAAGCCCAAACTGACCGTCCACACTATGTAGCACTAAAACTATCAGCTCCTGACAATAAAAAAAGAGGTGATCAAAATGCAACATGACAGATGATCTCCTGGTGTAGCCTGTAGAAATAGCTGGGTGCAGGGCTGCAGACAGAGAAGAGGGACGCTGCCTGGAGCCTGCCGCCATCACTCATTCCGCAGTCAATATCAACTTGTTCTACATGAATGTAATCAGTGTGGAGCGGATCTGCAGCTTCATCATCCTCACTCACAGCCAGTCAACACAGAGCGCCAGACACAGAGGTATATGCAACAGAAACTGACAAGCAAATGCACAAATTCAACACGGACACAATTACACACCCACACACATGCACACACACACAAACCCCTAAAAGCTAACAAAAGAGCAGGCCCTTCCACATTACCACACCCCCACTTCACTGCTCAATACTGCCAAACCCATTTAGTGGAGCCCCACCTCCCTCAACCCTCAAACAGGCGCACTCAGTCCTAGGAGACTGGCCTATTAATGAGTGCTGTAATTAATAGATATCTCTCTTCTGTCTTAAAGGAAGCTGCAAGGCCTGGAAGAGTGGATTAGCAATCCCCCCCTGACAACTATCCAAAGGACCTGCAATCTGGCTGACTAGGGACCACGGGTGGAGGTTTCAGGGACGGTTCTGTTAGGCCTGGCTAATTTAGGAGCGAATGAAGATCAACATAGCCACAATGCAGTCATTTATTGGTGAAGATCCCCGTAGACTATGGTTGTGATTTCGGTAACCCTGCATGAGAGTACACACAAACACACATACACACACTTCAGAAACCACAAGTGTGCGTACAGTCTCAATCTGTCTATTTACACTTGAGCGCCTCTGTGTCAAAGTGCTTTAACCTGAGACATCAGCGATGGGACAAAGACGTTATATGGACAAAAAAGGAACTCGTTGAAGATTTACATGGACGAGGCAGGGGAGCGAGTTTTAACACAGGAGACGAAGGAGGACAAATAAACCAGACAGGCTGCAGGACCACACAAAGGTCTTTTTAATTAAGGAAGCCCGCTTCTAAATGAGGGTTCTAAAAAGCCAGTTGGCTTGTAAAAGATGGATTCTTCTAAGGCCTATAAAGTAGAGGGGGAGCGAGAGACGGAGAGACAGACAGAGAGAGAATGAGACAGACAGAGACTAAGAGAGTGAGTGGAAGAGAGAAAGGGACAGAAAGAGAAAGGAGGTAGTTTTTAAGTAACACTTCACCGTTATTGTGACCAACGGCATCAAATCACGTTACAATATGGTGTTGTGGATATCGACAGTAACAGCAAACACTGACCAACTGCATGTTTCATAGCAAAACGAGGATAATTAGCACTGTTTAACCAGATTTAGCGCTTTAAACATTAAATAAAATCATTGTATGCATTAGTTTTGCTAGTGTGTTTTGAATGTGGCACCACTTCTTTTTTGTCTGTTCCAACTTATCAAATCTCAGAAAAATAAAATATCAAGATGCACATCATATATCATGAAAATGTCAAAGTATCATGATGTTATTTTTCCCATATTTTCACCCTACAAGCATAATGACACTAAGATAAACAACAGAGCCACTTCTTAAACTCCTTAAACCACAAGCTTATAATTTAGTAATTAATCTTAAAACATATTATTCTGTAATTACAATAAATTATTCAATAGCTATATAAAACTACCATATATATATATATATCGATCGAACAATTCCAAAATTAATTATTGATTATTCAATTAAGAATGATAAAATGGTGCATTTTTTAATACAGCAAAAATGCTGGAAAATGTACCTTACATTAGTATGTTAAGGTTTCTCTTTATAGTTTATTAAACAATTAAAAATGATAGAAATACAATATTTGAAATAGAAGTTGTGCTTTAGAGTGTCCCAATGTAATGCTCTAGCTACAAGTTAGCAGTAACCAAATGCTTAACATGCTAGTCATGATATAACAATACAATACAATACAATATAATGTGATAAACATGTGGTGCATTGTTTCGCCTGTAATATGAGAGCAGGAATTTTACCTGTGGGCCCAAGTACAGGTCCTTGCAGTTTAAGGGGTTAAAAGCCTGGAACTGTGGGATACAAGGGAATTGCTTCTGGCTGCAGTTTGAACTGGAAACACAAATTTTACAGCCTCCTGAACAGCAACAGTGCCTGCCATTAAAGCTTTTTGGAGTAAGAACTCTGGCCTAAATCTGCTGATTTAATCCAGGTTGTAGGGTATATTGCAGGATGGGACAATCAATTATGGAAAAAGACTACTCTTACTTTTCTAACAATGCACCCCCACGACACACACAATCCTACACAGGAGTACCAGTATGCTAAAGGTGACAGACTCCATTCTAGAACATTCTGGTAATGTTCCTAGTGTAGCTCATGTATTTATCCTCAGTACAAAGCTGGTTAAAATGGCTACAAACACAAAAGCCTGTTCTTGGCAGCAAATTTACACTATAAACATTATCTCCTGTTCTATTTACGGCACCAGGGCCGAACTGGTTTGGGTGGCAGAGGAAAGGTGCTGACACTCCTGCAGAGCGTGAGAGGAAGAACGTTCAGTCCGAGAGGAAAAGAACAAAAGAAGAGGAGGAAGCGTTGTAACACTCTCTATTTTATAACACTTTGTAACTGCTTTAAGTCTCTCTACAGGAGACGGCTCTTTAACTTGGCCCAAAAGTTCCCTTTCCTCGCCCGTCTCTCTCTCTCTCTCTCTCTCTCTCTCCCTTTTCTTCTTCTTTCTCTCTTTCTGTCTCTCTGTTCCACCCACCCTCCCTCCCGCTCTTTGAAATTCTATGACTCCATTAATCTGAGCCGGCAATATTCACAACTATCTATAAATTCAATTGTCAGACGACGGATTTTTATTCTAGGCTGCACTTGAATCTAAAATTAGAGGCAGTAAAATTCGCATTAGCTCTAAGAGAAATGGAATTCTAAAGCCTATATTTTAGAAGAAAAGAAAGCCCTTTCTGCCAGAGAAGAGACTATTTGAGAGGTAATGATTTTATCTGTTTTTCAGCAATGCCTGGCGCCGGCTTCAATTCCGTGGTGCGCCATTAACAAAAGAAGTTTTTACGGGGAAAAGCACTAAAATTTAGTTTAAGCTTATGAATGGAAATAATCATCGTCAAGTGGAGGGCATAAAAAAGGCTGGCGGTAGCACTGCAGGGAGACAAGATTTTCTAAAAATGGATGAAAGTAATCAACTGTTCTGTATTGTTATAAGTTTATTGTTATCCTCGTTTAAAAATGGCTTGCAGTTAAATTTACTCTATGTATTAAGCTACATCATCAAGTACGAGTGTATGAAACCATAAATACACATACTGTAGTTAGTACAGAATCCAGTGTACAGTGCTGGGTTGACTGGAACACAGGCTGATGTGTTATGTGTTGGTTATTTATGTGTGCTGTAAGTGTTAGCGTATGTCTGTGAACTGCTGAGAATGTCATCTCCAATTATATTATGGGCAAGGGACAGCAACGGGGTCAGCTAGGCACACGTACTGAAACTGTCCGGTGCTCGCAAACATTTAATAATATTTACTAAATAATAAAAAAGTAACTAATTTGATAATAATAATAATAATAATAATAACAATGCAGAACTTTTTTTTCATTTTTAATTTGTTTCTGATAACTGACCATCATTAGTGATAAATTGTTCAGTCGAGGATCCATCATAATATTAATTCTAAAACAGGTAGGTCTGGTTCTGAACCTGACTGGCTGAGCCATGTTCAAAGACGCTGTAAAGTACTTCATATATGCTCACATATTAGCATACATACCTGGGTGATATCTAAAAAAATGACCACAATATTTTCTAGTGACAAAATCATTTCATCGATAAAATTGCCAAAAAAAAACAAACAAACAATAAAAAAAAAAAAAACAAGCAGTCTCCTGCAGATTTAATAGTGTATATGCATATTTGGTGTATATTTTTGTGTTTTTTTTTTTAACATGGATATTAACAGAACTTTATGCCCTTGTGATTTCCACATTAAAAACAAGGCATGAGACAGTTGGGAGTTCCTTACCGTAGCCTTTTGAAGGTCCTATTATAACTCAATGTTTTAACGGTAAAAGTGAATAAAACATTATGTGTACATATTATTCAATATTATTTATTAGCTTTTTTTTGAGAACACCAGCTGTAGATGGAGATACGAAGAACTTTTTCTCCAAGTTAGAGCTAACTTAGCAGCACTAGAGTAATATCAGTCACTTTCTTGCTTGGTTCTTTTACTACAGTGAGTCACTTTGAAGCGAACTGAAGTTCCAAAGCATGTCGGCATTTATTTTTTAATTCCATCCACTCAATCTAAACGTACAGTAAAATAAATAGAAGATTAAAGCTAGCGTCACACTGCGGAGCAGAGAGAACATCTACATTTACGACATTTGGCAGACTTACAATTTGATCATTTTAGGTAGGTGAAGGCAGTGTTAGGAGTCCCAAGGACTCTTATTGGTATAATGTAGGACGCTGACCCAGACAGGGATAGACCCTCCACACTATACCAACCACTACCCATAGAACATAGAACTAACAGGTAGCTTCTCAAATCTCTCTCTCTCTCTACCAAACAGAAAAGAGCTGACTACTGGAGCGCACGCCTGCGTACTTCTTAAAGGACCGTGTTCCCCAACATATTTACAAGCTGTCTGATGGTAAATTAGTCCTCTCTTATTATCTCTCAGTTATCTTCTCAAAACACAGACATGCCATCTGCACATTGCCATCAGGTTACTTGTCCATCATCGACGATATTCAAACATCGCCCTATCGCCAAAGCCTACAAGACAAAAGCATATATAAGAAGTAAATGGGCCAAAACCATATTAAACATCACCTCTGTAAGAACCTGGCTTTGTTTAAACTGAGGGCCAACAACTATAATATGGTAATTATCATATGACCAAAACTGAAAAGTTGACAGAACATTTAATCAGTTAATCATTACATCCCAAATAATAATAAATACTAATACAACTCCTACTAATGATAAAAATAATAATAATAGCCACTTTTCTTTGTCTAAAAAATCTTAGACATACTGTCCCAGTCAAAGGACAAAAAAGGTACAAGGCACCTGCTAACATCAAATGTTAGAAGCATCATTTGCTCCCCCTTTCCCGTAAAGGTTAAATCTCTGAGGGGAAGTGAGATCAAAGAGATTATTGTCTTCTTTTTGTTTCACATAGCTGTCTCTCTGTCTCTCTCTGTCTCTCTCTTTTTCTCTCTCTCTCTCGCGCTGAGGCGAGGCATAGCAAATCAACA